>NC_140593.1:1241593271-1241945771 GCF_964204655.1 Triturus cristatus
CGCCCGCGCTCGAACCCTTCAGCACCGCGGGGGAATCCGCGCAGCGCTGAAGGGGTTAAAGTGGTCACCTTTCCCAGAGAAAAATACCAGCCGTCGGTTCAAGTTTCATCAACATTCAGCAGATGTCAATCCTCCTCCTCCTGTGAGGTCTCTAGAAAGAGAGAAGTGACCAATAATGGGCTGTGGTACATTATACGTAGTTATGCTCTCATTAAACTAAGAGCCGGGTAAAACTATTTTTAGTTCTTTTTTATTGGATTGCAGTACATACAACATAAACATTCTGCATGGATAACAATACCAATACGATGCCCAATACTGATCCTAACTCCTGAGGACTGGTTTTGTAAATGGATGTTACCTACCTGTATGTTGAAGCTCTTTTGCCTCCCATAGGTTAACATTTCAAAATCTGAATTATGGAAACTGTTAAGTATTTCCATTGCAAAACATATTTACCTGAGAAGACGTTCTGTGGTTCTACAAAATAAATCTAACCAAGTATTATTTTTATAAACTGGTCTCGGATTTACTAATTGAGTCTGCGTCTCATTTACAACGTACAATAAATGCTTAACACTGCCCTCTAATAAGCTGAACTGCTCGCCTGCACTACCACAAAAGAGAGCGTTAGTATTGTCTAGTTTAGCCTTTGGGGATCCACTGGACTCTCTGCACACTATACCACTTTTTGGTATAGTATATTGAGAGCCAGCTTCCTACACCTTCCCTTCCACAGAGTTGCAGTAGATAGCCCTCGTTCTATCTCAATGAATTGAACGCAATAGCACGAAATCCTCTTTCTAGGTCTATGTTCTGAGCTGAGGATGAGTCTTTCCTTTGTTTCCATGACTCCCGCCCCCACCCATCTTGGCATTAGCTGTTCCGAAATCTCTGTTTTCACTCTTCAACGAGAGAAAGAAGCATGAAGGAGCAGAGTGGGGGGTCCTTGTGCTCTGTTGAGGGAAGATGGAGGCGTTGGTGGCAGAGGAGAGGGTCAATGGAGAGAGGGAAGAGTTGCTGCCATCCCAGGTCTCTTGGTTGCTGAGGAGCCGCAATCTGCACCTTCAAGAATTGATATAGAAAGGTAGTAGGGCCGCTCGATAAGCATCAAGAGAGAGGGCATCAGTGGGTGAAAAAGAATCCCCTTGCAGGGCAGAGGGAGCAGGTTTGAGCAACAGCAGTCCCCCCGGAATTCAAGGACTTGGTGGAGGGAAGAGTCTGAGGTGCTCTCTACACCCAAGTGTGCCTTCCCCCATCTTGAAAGCACATTTAATTTTTTATTTTAATGCAGATTTATATAGCGCGAACTCGACCCGAAGGTATTGGAGCGCTTTACATGAGCACCGGTTACGTTACACAAGGACACATTCAGGCACGGGGAGATTAAGTGATTTGCTCAGAATCACAGGATGTGGACGCGACCCTGATGCACGAACCTTGGTTTCCAGCACCAAAGTTGGCAATCTAGCCGTCAGACCACATTCTCTCCCATTGACCCCAGATGCCACAGGAGCAGCCAGGGGCTGTGCAGATCCAATCAGCTTCTAGCAGCAGCGGTGGAGCGGACCAGGTTCATCTTCTTTTGGTGGTCCCTTCAGGCGGTTTTCAAGGCAGAAGCGTGAGGTGAGTCCAAGCTGCATAAGGCTGTAGGCAGGGGACGTAGGTGACTACTGAGAGAAAAAAGTGCTGTTCCTGTTTCAAGGTCAACTGATAAAGATGCTTGGCTACTGTCAGGTTTGCCAAGCCGGGGGAAAGACAACTGTCGGAAACCTATGTCCATGTCAGATCTACTGAAGGAATCTAATGGACAAACTTTAAAAGTTTATTGACTTTACAGCTGTTCCCAGGACACCAGCATGTGATTATCCCTTCTTCGAACAAGATAGTCTTGACTTCTGGTATTCCTGCAATTGAAAAATCTGACAACAGATCCCCTTTTACGTAGAGAGAATTTAGAGTGTGTGCTGAATAAATGTGATTACATTGCTGCAAAATCACATCTCTCTGGTAATAGGCTGAGTGTTCATGGCGATGCTAAAGAAGGGGAAGATGTTGTCATGGTCACCAAGTCCTGTGTCAACCTATGACAGACTGGAGAGAAACTGCATACAACACGTGTGAAATCACCAGCTAACTCCTGTTTAGTCATAATCCAAGAACAAGTCTTGAAGGCACATCTGAACTGCACTCTAATTTGAAGGAAGTTTCAGTAGGATACATATAAGGAAATGAGTATGCTGGTCATCTGAGACATACAATACATTCAAGACAGTGACAAAGAGAGCAAGTGGTGACCCGCTCAAGGCACTCATATAAAGACGATCCTTAATTTGAACCACTTATATTTGTGATATACAGTTTGGAGAGGTAGACACACGATCCTCCACAGCTCTTGCCATTTCTGTATGCTGAAAGATGGTTGACGTGAACCTTAATGACTGCAATTATTACACTTGAGAACATCACTAAGAGACAGCTTCCATTGATGACAATGAGGCTGCATACTGTTTGTTATCTGTCATCTTCTTTCACATGTTCTTCCCCCAAATACAGCTCCTTAACATTCATCCTCCTCTGGCCGCCTGACAGACTCATCACTGGGAAGGACTAAACTCGTATTGCAGTTTGGTATGAGGGAGTGTGGTATCACTGAATGCCTACACACAGAAACAATTACAGCTTGTATCATAGTCTCTGAATGATATTCCAAACATTTCTCATGAAAAAATTTTAATAAGCTGAGAATTCCTGCAAGAAGTGCATATCTGTTTTAGACACTAGAGGCTGGTTGCAACCTTTCTCAAAAACATTTGTTTCTGTTTTGATATTCTGGTAGGGCCTGAGACTGGCCCGTATGCAAGATTTTGTGTTTCTTTTTATAATGTGGCATTTTGTTTCGGTTTGCTTTTTGTAATAATTTAGAAACATAGCTATTATGCCTCGCACCCATTATGAGATAATTTAAGTGATTGAGGTCAGTCGGAGGAATCAGCCGTTCTGCCTGGACATTGATGGCTGCTCTTGGTGCCAAAACTTAAGTATTTCCACAACCATATGTCAAAAAGTCATCCTGTGCACCCCCAGAGTTTTTGCTGACTTGTACTGGTGGCAACTGACTGTCCCTGGGCTCTGCCTAACCAGGCCAAGTGGTGTACAGAGACATACTTAGAGTACAGTGAAAACACCTACATACACTAGGGTACACTATGAGTTAGAGAACCCCTATGATAGGCATGACCCCCCTATAAGGCTCTAGTACATAAAAGGGCAGGGGGACCAAAACTACCTTTAAGTCCCTAGTATATATTAGGTCATAGCAGTTAAGAGGCCAGCAGCCCTTTCTGCACTTGCATGAGTGCACTGCTGAGGCCGGAGGTCAGGTCAAAAGCAGCCCTGTGTTACAGGACTGCTTTTAACATTTTTTGTAGCCAAACTTGGCTTTGGTGTTTGGAGCACTTACAAATTAATAAACTATAACATTTTGGCATATACAGTACCCCAGGACTCCCCTAGGTGTCCCAGTGGTGGGGGGGTCAGGTATTTATAAGGATGAAACTTATAAAAATAGGTTTTATATGCCCTGGGTTTAGTGAAATTGCACATTTCACTTCCCACATTTTAGTAAAGTGTTTCCCAAAATTGACGTGTGCTAGGAGCACTGTAAAGTGAGGACCTGCAATATGTTTACATATTCAGAACCCCTTAAGTCTCCCCTAGGTATTCAAGAGATGGGGGGTCCTGCAGATATATGCAGGGTCCTTATAAAAGATGTTTTATAAGCCCTAGTGTTAGAGGAATTGCACAAGTCATTTTCCCCATTGCAACTCCACAGCCACATAGGTTAACATTGCAAGAAGCTATTCATTAAAAATTTCCCTCAGGAGAATCAGAAAAATAGCATTCTAGGACTCACTAGAATGGTATTGGTAAATCCAACAATATACTATTGTTGATAAAAAATGTACAGACAAGAAATGATAAGACTTTCTTGTCTGAAAGTCAAAATTCAGCTTTCCAGTGATCTCTCGTGGTTGGTCAGAATTAATTATATTTGCCAGACTGCTTTGATGAGGTGATAAGTAGTCCTTGGGGTGAAAGAGCTATTCAGGAAGATGAGGGTTCTGCTACATAGGAATGCAGAGCAATGGGGAGGGGCCATAAACAATAATCTACAATAGGAGGAGGAGACAGGCAGGAGAAAAGTTTCATTTACACCCCTACTTTCTGAACCCAGCCAGATGGCAGGCTTAAGGAAGGAATGTGAAGATTCCAGGGGAAGGGGCAGTATGGAGATTAGCCATCCGAGAGGTTTGTTTAACCAGCTCTTGCCTCTCTGCTGAGACTTCAGCCATATTGAATTTTGTAGAAATAGTGCTTTCTGGGGGACCATTGTGCCACACTTTGGAGAACATGGTCATGCTCTGGGATGTTATTCTGCACCTCACTGGACAGGAGAGCCCATCTGTGTGACCCCAGAGAACACTGAATACGTTTCTGATAGGGGCAGTGCCTTTTATCTCTGCTGCTTGAAACTGAGAGACAAAGGATTGCCTAGCTGGAAACTGTGTTTGCACCATCAGCCTCTGCATTCTGATTCATCAATTTCATTATCTGAAATTACAGCAATTTGGAAGTACCTTGCTTCAAGAGGAATAAAGAGTGGACGCCAAGCTGGAAACTTGATTTGCACCATCAGGCCATGCATTCTGACTGATTGCGCCTGCTGCATTATCTACAACTATAGCCCTGGGTGTACCTTTTTTCAAGAGGAATAAAGAGTAGGATCCCTGCCAGCTATAGGTCAACAGAGCTCACCTGCCAGGCCTGCAATTATTACACTTGAGAACATCACTCAAGAGACAGCTACCGTTGATGACAAGGAGGCTGCATACTGTTTGCCATCTGTGTCTTCTTCTCTCACATGTTCTTTCCCCAAATACAGCTCCCGACGTTCTTTCCCCAAATACAGCTCCCGACAAGGGAGTACGGACCGGAGCAGGTGGCCGTAGCAGAAGCGGTAGGGGCAAAGAGGTGAGGCTCAGAGCCATGGTTCCCCTCTATGCAGGTGCGGAAGCAGCCAGCCTTAAGCTGGTGCGACTAGCACCAGAGGGAGGGCTGCTAATGCTGTGATCTGTACGCAGTGTCCTGCAGTCTGCACCATGCGTGGCGTCTCGTAGCCTGCACCATTGTTCCTATTGCAAGCAGTGCCGCCATTGCACCTTGACTCTCTGCCCACCACCCCGTGAGAAAGGAGACGCCGTCACTCTCCAGCTAGCCAGACAGTAATCAGCATAAATCGCAAAGCAGCACCAAAACTGAAATAAAAAAAAGTGTGGACCATACCAGCCCCGTTGCTGTATCAATGCTGCAGAAGGGGAAACAGCAGACTCAAGAGAAGCCGACATAGAATTAAACGCAGGACGCCCGTGAGAGGATACAAACATGCAGTAGGACACAGAAAGATGCGGGTGTGACTCATGGCAGCGATCTCATCCCCCAGCGATATGCAGCTCTCAGTTCCTGTACCCTGCCCGATTTGCGGTGAGGCATGACCTTAACCTCAGGGTCAGGTATACAGGAGTCGAGTGGAGCAAATTATTTGGAGTACACTTCGGGAGCTAGGAGGAGGGCGTGGCAGAGGAGGGGTGTAGGTGAGGCCATAGGGGCATGGTTGTCACCCAGCAGTGCGGATGCGGCTGACGTTAGGCCGGTGTGGCTTATCCTCTTTGGGGGCCCCGCAAACCACACCCCTTCAAACGCCTCACCTCTATAATCTGGTGGGCAATCTCTTTGGGGCCTACTGCAATAACGTGATAAAAAGAGGAAAGGCAGCCACCTGTAGGGACCGTTCACTTGCCAACCGCCCCCACCAGTTAGATAAAGGTCTGTCTTTGTCAAGATGCCTCTGCCGAAGAAAAAAGGCCTAAAACTTGTGGGATCAGCAAAAAGCAGTAAGGCAGGTAGGATGAAGATTAATACATCTACAGCTGGAGATTCACAAGCTTTTGAGTCCCACTGCCAAGATAAAGAAAACCAAGTTGGAGGTGGTTGTACTCCTGCAGCTGATAAAACTCATACCAAAGCAAAATCTTTGGCGGCATCAATTAAGGATTTTGAGGGGAAGCGTTTTAAGCCCCTATGCATCGCAGGATTCTGCAAAGGTGGGCCAGGTAGTTTCCTCAGTGACTGGCCCCCAGGAGTTGTTTGGGATTGGGTTCTGTTGGACTTGGCCCTTTTTGCAGGGTCATCCCTAAACTTTTTGCCTTCCTCCTGTATTTTTTCTGACCTATTGTTGGCTGTTTTATTACTCTGGGCACCTTACCACTGCTGATCAGTGCTAAGGTGCATATGCTCTCCCTATGGTAAAAGGTTGATGTTCATTGGTTTCCATGTTTGGCTTATTTGGTTTACTATCAGCCCCTAGTAAAGTGCACCAGGAGTGCAGGGCTTGTAAATGCAAATGCTGCTGGTGGACTTGCAGCACTGGTTGTGCCACCCACAGAAGCGGCCTAGTCAAATGTGTTTAAGGTCTGCCATTGCAGAACCTGCGTGCAGTCTGGTACTGTCATGCTGACTGCACAAGTGCACCTACTTGCCAGTCCCTAAACCTTCCCTTAACTGCATATTAGTCACCCCTATGGTAGGCCCCAGGGCAGGGTGCATTGTAGACATAAGGTAGGACATGCCCTGATGTGTGTGGCATGTCCTAATAGTGAATTCCAGCCATTTTCGTTTTTCACTATTGAAGGCTACCTGCTCTCCATAGGCCAGAATGGGCTACTGGAATTATTACACTGTATAATCCCAGTGGACTCAGAGAGCATGGTAGAAAGTCAAGTTTAGTATGCCTGAACTCAGAATAATAAAATACTTCTTTTAGTAAAGTTTATTTTAATATCCTGTGTTTGTAAATACTACTTTTAGAAAGTTAGTATTTACTTGATTAGCCATTTCAGTCCGCCTCTGCTGTGTGTGTGTGTGCTGCCTAGTTTCAGTGAGGGGCAGGGCTGGGGAATTCCAGGAGACAGGCTGGCTGCCAGGTGGTGGGTAGAGAGATTACACCAGGATGGGTGGGAGGAGTACACCTTGACTCTGAATAGACCTGTGCTCTGCCACCACAATGCTGGCTCCGCCCCCTGTGGAGCGGCTGATGTCTTTGCCCTGTGCACTGAAAGGAAAGATCAGAGTCACCACAACAAAGTGCTCCAAAACCGAACTGAGCCAGGCACAGGCCCCTTGGCGACAAAGAACAAAAGAAACTGTGTATAAAAAAAGGAGCCCTGCTCTAAGAAATCAGATCCTGTTGATGCCAAGAAGAACCTCTGCCCGAAGAGAAGGACCTGGGAAAGCTGCATGGAGGAGTACTGTCTCTAAGCCTGAGAGACTGGCCTGTGGTGGGTGCCTTGCTGCTGGAAGGAGAGGAAGAAAAGACTGAGAAAGACTTTGAATTCAACTTGTGCTTTAAAAACAATCTCCAAGGGCTTGCTTGTGAACTTGCCCCCTGAACTGCGCCCCAGGAACAGTGGGCGCTACCCCTCCCTGGAAGACGAAGAAGCTGCTGTGGGTGGATTGCTGACGCTGACCCCAGAGAACCTGTGTGCCCCCATCTCGCTGAGCAACGCGACTCCTGTATTGACTGTGCTGCTGTAAGCACCGTGAAGGCCTGCCCTGTCTGGTCTGAGCAAAGTGAACAACTGCCCCCTCGAGCCGGAGCTCGCAACGCAAGGAGAGACTGCATGTGTCCCAGCGCCGAGCCTCTGCGACCCCAGGCCATAGAGACCACTGTGAGGACCGGTGGCGCACTGGTTCGCCGATTCTGGACGAAGCCGACAGCGCGCCGCGCTGAAAAATCACCCCCGAGCTGCCCCTCCTGCTTCCAACATCGAGGTGTGCTGAGACGTCCTGAGGCGCCCCACGAAGCATCGCCGTCCACTGACCAGCGGGACTGCAACGCGACGCGGGACACCCCTGCCGAGGACTGCGGAGGCCGCCACGAACTTTGCCCCAAGAAGAAGGTACTGTGAGCCCCAACGTGCCCCTGTACGACGCGTACTTTGCTGTGTACGGTCCGTACGGCCCAGTCGTCCTCCTACGCTATTCACGCGGGAAGCGTGAGTCTTGGTGCGGTTCGCTCCAAACTCGTACGGCGCGTCCCTGCACCTGTACGGCCCGTACCGCTTTAAAGACATAGACGTTGCTCACGCGGGAAGCGTGAGGAGTTGCAAGAGGTGTACCGGACTCGTACGACGTGCACCTACGAAGGTACGGCCCGTACGGCTTGAGTCCCAGTACGTGTGCTCACGCGGGAAGCGTGAGAAATGGCACGAAGCGTTCTAAAGCTGGTACGAAGCGTACGGAGGGCCCTACGAAGCGCACAGACCCCCAAAGAGTGCAGATTGCACCAAAAGTGACCATTTAAAGAACTGTGGCCTCCTGAAAAGTGATAACAAGTAACTGGAACCTCATTTTGAAGTGAAAGACTGTATTTGAAGCCTGCCTAAAGAGTTTTATATAAAGAACTTTATATTTTTACAGAATACAGTCTGGTGTCTCTATGTGGTGGGTTGGTGGTTATTGTGGGACGCCTTGAATGCTTAACCTAATGCCCTCTGGAATCTAGCCTGACTGCTCGCGCCATGTTACCTAGAGGGTGAGCAGGGGTTATTTTTCAAGAGTAATCCTTTGCCCTGACTTAGAGGAAAGGGTCCCTGCTTGTCGCAAGTGCATACCTGCGCCAACCAGAGACCACAGATTCTAACATTGGTGGCAGCGGTGGGATCTACGGATTTGCATTTTTGGTGTCTGCGCAGTGATTACTAGCCATTGCACAGTGAGGACAGTCCAGTAGCTTAAGCCACAGAACTTTTTAATTTTTGCTTGCCAAGAAAGAAGATCCCTTGTGTTTGGAGTCATGCCTGGCCCAAACAGCATTGAGAAATCGACCTCTGAAACCTCTGAAACAGTAGGAATTGAATGGGATGAGTCAAAACGGGATAGCTACAAGAAAACTGAACTCAAGCTCTTCTGCAGGAAGCTAAAGGTTCCACATTCAGGATGCAAGAACAAATCAGATCTCTACAAGGCGCTGAAAGCCTGGATTGAATTAAGGGGTGCAACTGAGGAAGTTACACCATTAAAACCAGCAGAGTGCGTTCATAGTTTTGGCAGAGGCCTGTCGCCAGAGGAGCTGGCAGACAGACAGGCCACCAGGGATCACGAAAGGAAGTTGGCAGAGCTGGAAATAAAAAGCCAATTGGAGCTAGAAAGCAAGAAGCTGGCTCTGGAAGAAAAGAAAATGCAAATGGAGCATGACTTGATAATGAGGAAATATGATATGGAGCTCGAGAGGCTTGAGGCCATGAGTGTCTCAGCCCAGCGACAAGAAATGTGCGTAGCTCAGAGATTGAGCTTTGCTGAGTGGGAGGAGGAATCCAGCTCAGATGGTGGCAGCAATATTGAATTTTATAGTGCTGAGAGAGTAGTACGCACACCCAGAGATGTGGCGCCTGACTTGAGGGAGGGGGTTAACACACCAGGAGGTTCAAGGGCATGAGGTAGCTCCAGTAGTGCGCAGTATCCCTGAAGGGAATAGGGTAACTGGCGCAGGGTGTCAGGAACTATGTGAACGCCATTACTCTAATTAATCATTCTCAGAAAAGACATCGAGTCATAGTGAAGCCTTCTCTTTTCAATTGTTGGTCTACCGTTCCTTTTAGGTCGACCGTTACAAGATGGCCACCTAGTTTACCCCAGTACTGTGGGAGTTTTAAGTCTCGCGGGAAGTGAGACTTCGCGCGCAGTGGAAGAGCGTTCCACCACGCACTTCAATTCGCCTAAGTCTGAGAGAGGTTGTGTATTCTGGATGCTCCTAGTAATTCTGGTCGGAGGGCCTGTTTTGTACCTTCGCGTGTATTCACGCGGTAGGTACTCAAGTTTCCCTGCCTTACACTCCGAGTTGCGTTAAGTTGTGAATTGACGCGTCGTAGTGTGAGAGAGTTCCCAGTCAGAGAACTCAGTCAGTCCCTGTAGCTGGCTGAGAAGACCTATTGCTGCTTTCAGTTGGAAGTGGCAATCGCAGAGGTTGATACGCTGAGTCCTGAAATACTGAATTTCGTCTGAACACGAAACTACAGCGGACAAGGTAAATTAGTGTCTCCTTTACTCCGGTAGGCTTACCGTCGAGAGAAGGAGACTGAAGAATATCTGCAGACCAGGTTATAACAAGAAGCAAGTAAGCACAAGACTGTTGGTGGCAGCGTATTCCTTGCTCTTTGCTTCAATCTAGGATTGCGTGACTGAGAAGCATTCAAGCCTGCTTTCACTGAACTCCTTGCCTCCCTTGCGCTTTTCCTATTCTTTCCTTACCGTTTTCCTTTCCCTGTCCCCTTTTGCGCATTATCTAACAGTGAAGCAGTGCAATTGTGGAACAGTTGGTCATAGACCAATAGAGAAACCTTCTGAACTGAGCACTCATCTTTTGGACTACATCAAAGTACTAACAGAAAAGAGGTAAACGATAGAAAGACCAGAGAATAGGTAAGAGAGAGAAGAGATAGAATAGCACAGTTAGAAGAGAGTGTGAGAGCTAGAATAGGATCACTTTACCTGTAAATTTATCCCTCTGTGCATTAGGTCATCCACTCAGTTTAATCAGAAGTGGACCACTGGTCATAAGAAGAGAGGCAGAAACTCCTGCAGAAACCTGGTAGGCAGAAAAAGGGAGAATAAGAACCACTAGAGATTTTGGGGTAAGTTGAGGTATAGAATTGATATGTTGTTCCCTTCTGTGCATTAGGTATCCTTCGGAAATCTTCACCTGACTGAGGAGGGAGTCCAGGCCAGCACGAGTGTCTCTTCTCTGTCCCATTCCCCTTTCCCCCATCTGGAGCAGCTGCTCACATGCAGTGTGTCCCGGAGAAGGGGCAAGGGAGTTAAGCGTCATTCTGCCTCCGTGAAGAGAATTGGTGCTGCAGTCCTGACAGATTGAAGTGCCCAAGAAGTGTTCTTCACCCGGGTAGATGTCAGGACTGTTGCAGGTGAAGCTGGTTTTCCGAGACTCAACATACACCCGAGGGTTCAGGCAGGGAAGCGAAGACAGGTTTCAGTTAGATCGCTCACTGCCTTCATACGATCCCTTAGCGCTTAGGTATTAGGTTCTTTCCCCCTCCCAAGATGGCCGCTGGTAGGTTCCTCTGACCTCAACTATTGCTGCGGTGTAGTCTTTTCCCGAGTTGAAGTGCGCGAGCGCGTCCTCAGCTCGACGCACTTCAACCGTCAAACTTTGAGGTGACGAGTCGGAGTTTCTAGAGCTCCGTGTTTCCTCAGTAAAACTTCTGTTTAGTTTGGGTTAGTCATTACGGAAGAGAGACTCGCTCTTCCCTTAGGCTCCGTTCCAGTCCTTGTACCCTGGGGGTCCAACATTCACCTTCTCCTCGCCACTCTCCTCAGAAGTCTGTTCCAGTTCCAGAGTTATCAGGTGGTGGGGAAAGTCAACCCCCTCTCGTTTCTTCTGTGTCTCAACGAAAAGGAGTAAGTTAGAAACCGATTTGGAACTTGCTCCACCAAGAAGTAAGTGCTGCAAATCTTTTCCAGTAATCTCGTTAAAGACTGAATTTTCCGCTGTAAGCATACAGAGACAATTGCTTGAAAGAAATAAAGAAAAGAAGAAGAAAGAGTTATACTTCAGTGGTGAAGTAATAGCGAAAGAGGTAGTGACTCGCTATTGCAAGACTATACCTAGAGTAGTATTTATGGCAGAAGAAGAACTTGAGAGAGAGAAGACATCAGAGTAGACTAAGGATTACATGAGACTTCGCTACAGTTGCAGCTGTGCATATATAATATATATATATATACATATATGTTAGAACTACCCAACGACATTCCTCAGTACAGCTCTAAAGGTTGAAGAAAGAATTGTCAGCATATGTTCTGGTGAACTTAATGAAAATATATATATGACCTTCTGGGTCGAATCCAGGTAACGAAGGAACTATTGGGGTGGTAGAGGGATTTCCCTGAAGACTAGGATTACATGTGTTTCTATTTGCAGGAGCGAACTCACCTTCAACTCCACATCACACCCATTAGAAGGTATCAACTAAGTGAGAACAGAGAGCGGCAACCACTGTGTCAGGACAGGTATAGTTGGGTGAAACAAGGGTCATATGAGCGTAGAGAGTATTAGAATTGTTGTTGAGTAATTCTTGTTTCAGGAATTCGGAAGAAGAAAATCCCGAGTCCAGTCCAGGAAGAAGACGCAGTGTTGTCTCTCTTTTCTGTCTAATTCCCCTTTCCCCCTCACTGCTGCTCGCGAGCCTTCGAGCTCGTGGTAGCGGAGTGGGGGAGTGGAGATCAAGCATCGGCTCCTGTGGAAAAGGCACAAGATACGCAGAACTTGACAGATTGAAGTGCCCGCTAATTATTTCCACCCGAGCACGATGGCTGAGGGAATTGATGTAAAGGCCCTAGCTACGGTGTTAGATAGCATCCAGAAACAGCTCAGTGATACCTTGGAAGATAACAAGTCCCTTAGAGATGAGGTTAGGAAGTCGGCTCAAGAAGCTAGCTATTTGCGTCAGCGTTTTGATGAGTTCTCTGGGGGTCCTCATTCCTCAGTAAAGGAAGATAAGCCTTCCTCTTTTGCTCCTGCCCCGTCAGCTGCAGAACTCACTACACAGGTCATTCATGCAATCTCCCCTACGATTCCATTGGCAGCTCCTGAAAGATTTAGTGGGGATCCACATAAGGCCCAAATTTTTCTCACACAATGTTCATTACATTACTTATGTAGGCCCATCATTTTCAAGGAAGACCAGTCTAAGGTGGCGTTCATGCTGTCGTACCTGAGTGGAGATGCAGCTGCCTGGTCCATGCCTTTGGTGAACAATAACGATCCCATTCTGTATGATTTTGAAGGATTCAAGAGAGAATTTTTGCGGATATTTGACAGAAGATCCATCTCCCAGTCCACGGACAATGAGTTGTTAGACCTAAAGCAGGGGAATCGCGAATTAGTGGCATATTTAGCCCAATTCAACAAACTGATTGTGGAGACAAGTTGGCCAGAGGCAAAACGAGCTGCAATTTTCTATCGTGGTCTGAAGGATGAACTTAAGGATGGCCTATCTCAGATCCCAAGGCGTCCCACGGAAGTGTCTGAATTAATTGACTTAGTACTACAGATTGACCAGCGACAAAGAATGAGAGACGCAAGGAATTTAGGAGCATTCCGCCTCGATTTGACAGAATAAGATCGGAAGGATCTCGGCAAAAGGAAGCAGCGTCAGAGGATGAGCCAATGCAAATTGGTTCTGTAAGAGGGCCTCTGACGAAGGAAGAACGGGAAAGGAGACGTGTGGGCAAGCTGTGTATGTACTGTGGGAACTCTGGTCACTTTGTGCGGGAATGTACTAAGAAGCCCAAGAGCAACTTTGTGGTAAAAGATCGGCTCCACCAGTAGAAGGGGTTGCCCTGGTGGAAGCGAAGGAACTGTCAACTCCAGAACCAAAACTCGTGGCGAATACTCTGCAATCGTCGGCGCCACATTTGATTCTATCTGTTCAAATAAGATTTGGAGGTCGGATCAAGGATGGAATTTCTGTCATGATTGACTCTGGGGCTACAAGAAATTTTTGCGACATTGGATTTGCCAAGACACTGGGAATTGCCTTTGTGAAGAAGGAAAGGCCTGAGCCGGTCCGCGCAGTGGACGGGACGAGCCTGTCCTCGGGACCAATAGTTTTCGATTCTGAGGAAATCCAATTGTTCGGACCAGGTCAACATCGTAGTTCATTGCAATTTAGTTTGATCGATGCACCACAATTTCAGCTGATCTTAGGTCTGCCTTGGCTCACCGAGCATAATCCGTTAATCAACTGGGCCAGACGATCGATTTGCATGAACTCGGAGTACTGTCTACATCATTGTTTTCATGAGGATCCTGATCCACCAGAAGCTTCACAGTCCCAATACTTAGCAAGCTTCCCTAAGACAATTTGTGCTTTAGACACTCAAGAAATTCCTCAAGAATACGAAGATCTTGCCTCGGTGTTCGATGAGGGAGAAGCAGAACGTTTACCTCCTCATCGAGAGTATGACTGTCGAATTGAGTTGGAGCCGGGAGCCTCCCTCCCTTGTAGTCGAATTTATGCGCTGTCTGAAGCGGAAAATGTCCATCTCAAGGAATATCTGAACAGATACTTGGCTAACGGGTTTATACGACCCTCTCAGTCACCTGTCTCGTCTCCACTCTTTTTTATTCCCAAGAAAGATGGTCAATTAAGAACTTGCATCGACTACCGCGCCCTTAACTTGGTCACCAAGAAGAATCGTTATCCTCTACCTTTGATTTCGGAGCTGTTGGACCAGGTAAAGGGAGCGAAGATTTATTCCAAGTTGGATTTGAGAGGAGCTTACCATTTGGTACGCATGGCTGAAGGCGAAGAATGGAAGACTGCCTTTCGTACCCGTTTTGGTTTGTTCGAGTACCAAGTCATGCCATTTGGCTTATGCAATGCTCCGGCAGCTTTCCAGCACTTTGTAAACGACGTTCTGCGTGAATTTTTAGATCGTTTCGCAGTGGTTTACATTGATGACATCCTCATATTCTCAGCCAGCGAGGAAGAACATGTCCAGCATGTTAGATCCATTTTGAAGAAATTGCTTGAAAATCAACTTTTTGTCAAGCTGGAGAAGTGTGTCTTTCATACGACACGAGTGGAGTTTCTGGGATTCGTTTTGTCATCAGATGGAGTCTCGATGGATGAATCCAAGGTGCGAGCAATTAAGGAGTGGCCCTCTCCGCGTTCTGTAAAGGAAGTACAGAGTTTCCTTGGCTTCGCCAATTTCTATAGGCGATTTATCATCAACTTTTCTGAGCGAGTTTGTCCACTCACGAGATTATTGAGAAAGAAAACCAAATTTGAGTGGAATGCGGAAACGGAACTTGCATTCAACGAGCTCAAGAGAATTTTTGTATCTTCGCCAGTCTTGCTCCATCCGGATCCGGGAGAACCGTTTTTTGTGGAGGCTGATGCCTCCGATTTGGCCATCGGAGGGGTTTTGTCTCAGCGCCATAAGCGGACTGGTCAGCTACATCCTGTAGCTTTTCGCTCTAGGAAGTTATCTGCTGCGGAAATTAATTATTCCATTGCGGATAAGGAACTGTTGGCAGTAAAGGATGCCTTCTCTGAATGGAGACATTATTTGCTAGGAGCAAGACATGTGGTGACAGTATTTACCGACCATCGGAATCTTCAGTTTTTGAAATCCGCCCGAACTCTTACCCCACGCCAATTGAGATGGTCCTTATTTTTTGCAGATTACGATTTTGTTCTAACTTATAAACCTGGATCAGCAAATGGAAAAGCAGATGCCTTATCTCGACTCAACGTGAGTTCCGACCTCAAGACTTCAGAAAAAGGGGTCATAATTCCAGTAGATCGGATAATCGGAACACTCTCCTACTCCGATTTAGAAAAGGAGTTACCCTTCTTGCGGTCTCAAGAAGAAGTTCGAGAATGGACGGCAAGGGGGGAAGACTATCAAGTCAAGGATGGAAGACCCGTCTACCAAGACAAATGGTTCGTGCCAAGTCAGAGGTTGCAAGAACAAATCATCGAACACTTTCATGACAATTTGCTGGCCGGACACAAGGGTGTGAAGAAGACTACAGAACTGATCCGAAGAGAGTTTTGGTGGCCTGCAATGGAAGCTCAGGTGCGGCAGTATGTAGCCACTTGCGAGTCATGTATCAAGGGGAAGACACTTAGAAGGGCTCCTCAGGGGTTGTTGCAGCCTTTGCCCCCAGCCCCGTATCCGTGGCATACCATTTCAATGGATTTCATAGTGGATCTTCCGTCCAGTGAGGGTCTTTCTGTCATTTGGGTGGTGGTGGACCATTTTTCCAAAATGAGCCATTTTATTCCTTTAAAGGCCCTTCCTAATGCTACACAGCTGTCCAAACTATTCACACAGCACATTGTAAAGGCCCATGGAATTCCAAAGGTTGTAATCTCAGATAGGGGTCCCCAGTTTGTCTCTCGCTTTTGGAGATCTTTTTTGAAAAGATTGGGTGTTGACTCCCGTCTGTCTACCAGTTTCCATCCAGAGACGGATGGACAGACGGAGAGGGTGAATCAGGAGCTGGAGCAGTTCCTGCGCTTGTTCCTGATGGACCAGGAAGGAGATTGGCCAGATTTGATTTGGGCGGCAGAGTTCGCTTATAACAATGCTCAGCATGCTTCCACAGGTTACTCCCCGTTCTATTTAAATTCTGGCCGTCATCCTAACGCTTGGGTAGAGAAAGAGACCAGCGATGTTCCTGCAGTGGAGTCAGTGGTTCAGGATTTACATAAGGCTTATCAATTAGCTTCCAGAAATCTGTCTAAGGCTAAAATTTCCTACAAGAAGCAGGCCGACAAAAGGAGGCGTCCCAACCCAGTTTATGAAAGAGGAGATCAAGTCTGGTTGTCTACTAGAAATTTACGCTTGAAGGGGAACAGAAAGTTTCAACCGAAGTACATAGGTCCCTTTCAGGTAGACAGAATGGTGAATCCAGTCAGTGTGAAGGTTTGTCTCCCTCCTCGGTTGAGGTTACATCCAGTTTTTCATGTTTCCCTGCTTCAGCGTAGTCCAAGAGGGTTCAGGTCCAGAAATTCACCTTTCCCAGTCTTGGTGCAGGGGCAGGAGGAATTTGAGGTGAAGAGAATACTAGATTCTAGATTTCAAAGAGGGAAAATTTACTACCTTGTGGACTGGAAGGGTTGCGGTCCTGAAGAGAGATCTTGGGAGCCCCAATCCCATATCCATGCTCCACGTTTGTTGAGAGATTTTCACCGTGCACACCCCACTAAGCCCAAGGGGGTTAGGGAGGGGGTTTTGGTGGGAGGTACTGTCAGGACTGTTGCAGGTGAAGCTGGTTTTCCGAGACTCAACATACACCCGAGGGTTCAGGCAGGGAAGCGAAGACAGGTTTCAGTTAGATCGCTCACTGCCTTCATACGATCCCTTAGCGCTTAGGTATTAGGTTCTTTCCCCCTCCCAAGATGGCCGCTGGTAGGTTCCTCTGACCTCAACTATTGCTGCGGTGTAGTCTTTTCCCGAGTTGAAGTGCGCGAGCGCGTCCTCAGCTCGACGCACTTCAACCGTCAAACTTTGAGGTGACGAGTCGGAGTTTCTAGAGCTCCGTGTTTCCTCAGTAAAACTTCTGTTTAGTTTGGGTTAGTCATTACGGAAGAGAGACTCGCTCTTCCCTTAGGCTCCGTTCCAGTCCTTGTACCCTGGGGGTCCAACATTCACCTTCTCCTCGCCACTCTCCTCAGAAGTCTGTTCCAGTTCCAGAGTTATCAGGTGGTGGGGAAAGTCAACCCCCTCTCGTTTCTTCTGTGTCTCAACGAAAAGGAGTAAGTTAGAAACCGATTTGGAACTTGCTCCACCAAGAAGTAAGTGCTGCAAATCTTTTCCAGTAATCTCGTTAAAGACTGAATTTTCCGCTGTAAGCATACAGAGACAATTGCTTGAAAGAAATAAAGAAAAGAAGAAGAAAGAGTTATACTTCAGTGGTGAAGTAATAGCGAAAGAGGTAGTGACTCGCTATTGCAAGACTATACCTAGAGTAGTATTTATGGCAGAAGAAGAACTTGAGAGAGAGAAGACATCAGAGTAGACTAAGGATTACATGAGACTTCGCTACAGTTGCAGCTGTGCATATATAATATATATATATATACATATATGTTAGAACTACCCAACGACATTCCTCAGTACAGCTCTAAAGGTTGAAGAAAGAATTGTCAGCATATGTTCTGGTGAACTTAATGAAAATATATATATGACCTTCTGGGTCGAATCCAGGTAACGAAGGAACTATTGGGGTGGTAGAGGGATTTCCCTGAAGACTAGGATTACATGTGTTTCTATTTGCAGGAGCGAACTCACCTTCAACTCCACATCACACCCATTAGAAGGTATCAACTAAGTGAGAACAGAGAGCGGCAACCACTGTGTCAGGACAGGTATAGTTGGGTGAAACAAGGGTCATATGAGCGTAGAGAGTATTAGAATTGTTGTTGAGTAATTCTTGTTTCAGGAATTCGGAAGAAGAAAATCCCGAGTCCAGTCCAGGAAGAAGACGCAGTGTTGTCTCTCTTTTCTGTCTAATTCCCCTTTCCCCCTCACTGCTGCTCGCGAGCCTTCGAGCTCGTGGTAGCGGAGTGGGGGAGTGGAGATCAAGCATCGGCTCCTGTGGAAAAGGCACAAGATACGCAGAACTTGACAGATTGAAGTGCCCGCTAATTATTTCCACCCGAGCACGATGGCTGAGGGAATTGATGTAAAGGCCCTAGCTACGGTGTTAGATAGCATCCAGAAACAGCTCAGTGATACCTTGGAAGATAACAAGTCCCTTAGAGATGAGGTTAGGAAGTCGGCTCAAGAAGCTAGCTATTTGCGTCAGCGTTTTGATGAGTTCTCTGGGGGTCCTCATTCCTCAGTAAAGGAAGATAAGCCTTCCTCTTTTGCTCCTGCCCCGTCAGCTGCAGAACTCACTACACAGGTCATTCATGCAATCTCCCCTACGATTCCATTGGCAGCTCCTGAAAGATTTAGTGGGGATCCACATAAGGCCCAAATTTTTCTCACACAATGTTCATTACATTACTTATGTAGGCCCATCATTTTCAAGGAAGACCAGTCTAAGGTGGCGTTCATGCTGTCGTACCTGAGTGGAGATGCAGCTGCCTGGTCCATGCCTTTGGTGAACAATAACGATCCCATTCTGTATGATTTTGAAGGATTCAAGAGAGAATTTTTGCGGATATTTGACAGAAGATCCATCTCCCAGTCCACGGACAATGAGTTGTTAGACCTAAAGCAGGGGAATCGCGAATTAGTGGCATATTTAGCCCAATTCAACAAACTGATTGTGGAGACAAGTTGGCCAGAGGCAAAACGAGCTGCAATTTTCTATCGTGGTCTGAAGGATGAACTTAAGGATGGCCTATCTCAGATCCCAAGGCGTCCCACGGAAGTGTCTGAATTAATTGACTTAGTACTACAGATTGACCAGCGACAAAGAATGAGAGACGCAAGGAATTTAGGAGCATTCCGCCTCGATTTGACAGAATAAGATCGGAAGGATCTCGGCAAAAGGAAGCAGCGTCAGAGGATGAGCCAATGCAAATTGGTTCTGTAAGAGGGCCTCTGACGAAGGAAGAACGGGAAAGGAGACGTGTGGGCAAGCTGTGTATGTACTGTGGGAACTCTGGTCACTTTGTGCGGGAATGTACTAAGAAGCCCAAGAGCAACTTTGTGGTAAAAGATCGGCTCCACCAGTAGAAGGGGTTGCCCTGGTGGAAGCGAAGGAACTGTCAACTCCAGAACCAAAACTCGTGGCGAATACTCTGCAATCGTCGGCGCCACATTTGATTCTATCTGTTCAAATAAGATTTGGAGGTCGGATCAAGGATGGAATTTCTGTCATGATTGACTCTGGGGCTACAAGAAATTTTTGCGACATTGGATTTGCCAAGACACTGGGAATTGCCTTTGTGAAGAAGGAAAGGCCTGAGCCGGTCCGCGCAGTGGACGGGACGAGCCTGTCCTCGGGACCAATAGTTTTCGATTCTGAGGAAATCCAATTGTTCGGACCAGGTCAACATCGTAGTTCATTGCAATTTAGTTTGATCGATGCACCACAATTTCAGCTGATCTTAGGTCTGCCTTGGCTCACCGAGCATAATCCGTTAATCAACTGGGCCAGACGATCGATTTGCATGAACTCGGAGTACTGTCTACATCATTGTTTTCATGAGGATCCTGATCCACCAGAAGCTTCACAGTCCCAATACTTAGCAAGCTTCCCTAAGACAATTTGTGCTTTAGACACTCAAGAAATTCCTCAAGAATACGAAGATCTTGCCTCGGTGTTCGATGAGGGAGAAGCAGAACGTTTACCTCCTCATCGAGAGTATGACTGTCGAATTGAGTTGGAGCCGGGAGCCTCCCTCCCTTGTAGTCGAATTTATGCGCTGTCTGAAGCGGAAAATGTCCATCTCAAGGAATATCTGAACAGATACTTGGCTAACGGGTTTATACGACCCTCTCAGTCACCTGTCTCGTCTCCACTCTTTTTTATTCCCAAGAAAGATGGTCAATTAAGAACTTGCATCGACTACCGCGCCCTTAACTTGGTCACCAAGAAGAATCGTTATCCTCTACCTTTGATTTCGGAGCTGTTGGACCAGGTAAAGGGAGCGAAGATTTATTCCAAGTTGGATTTGAGAGGAGCTTACCATTTGGTACGCATGGCTGAAGGCGAAGAATGGAAGACTGCCTTTCGTACCCGTTTTGGTTTGTTCGAGTACCAAGTCATGCCATTTGGCTTATGCAATGCTCCGGCAGCTTTCCAGCACTTTGTAAACGACGTTCTGCGTGAATTTTTAGATCGTTTCGCAGTGGTTTACATTGATGACATCCTCATATTCTCAGCCAGCGAGGAAGAACATGTCCAGCATGTTAGATCCATTTTGAAGAAATTGCTTGAAAATCAACTTTTTGTCAAGCTGGAGAAGTGTGTCTTTCATACGACACGAGTGGAGTTTCTGGGATTCGTTTTGTCATCAGATGGAGTCTCGATGGATGAATCCAAGGTGCGAGCAATTAAGGAGTGGCCCTCTCCGCGTTCTGTAAAGGAAGTACAGAGTTTCCTTGGCTTCGCCAATTTCTATAGGCGATTTATCATCAACTTTTCTGAGCGAGTTTGTCCACTCACGAGATTATTGAGAAAGAAAACCAAATTTGAGTGGAATGCGGAAACGGAACTTGCATTCAACGAGCTCAAGAGAATTTTTGTATCTTCGCCAGTCTTGCTCCATCCGGATCCGGGAGAACCGTTTTTTGTGGAGGCTGATGCCTCCGATTTGGCCATCGGAGGGGTTTTGTCTCAGCGCCATAAGCGGACTGGTCAGCTACATCCTGTAGCTTTTCGCTCTAGGAAGTTATCTGCTGCGGAAATTAATTATTCCATTGCGGATAAGGAACTGTTGGCAGTAAAGGATGCCTTCTCTGAATGGAGACATTATTTGCTAGGAGCAAGACATGTGGTGACAGTATTTACCGACCATCGGAATCTTCAGTTTTTGAAATCCGCCCGAACTCTTACCCCACGCCAATTGAGATGGTCCTTATTTTTTGCAGATTACGATTTTGTTCTAACTTATAAACCTGGATCAGCAAATGGAAAAGCAGATGCCTTATCTCGACTCAACGTGAGTTCCGACCTCAAGACTTCAGAAAAAGGGGTCATAATTCCAGTAGATCGGATAATCGGAACACTCTCCTACTCCGATTTAGAAAAGGAGTTACCCTTCTTGCGGTCTCAAGAAGAAGTTCGAGAATGGACGGCAAGGGGGGAAGACTATCAAGTCAAGGATGGAAGACCCGTCTACCAAGACAAATGGTTCGTGCCAAGTCAGAGGTTGCAAGAACAAATCATCGAACACTTTCATGACAATTTGCTGGCCGGACACAAGGGTGTGAAGAAGACTACAGAACTGATCCGAAGAGAGTTTTGGTGGCCTGCAATGGAAGCTCAGGTGCGGCAGTATGTAGCCACTTGCGAGTCATGTATCAAGGGGAAGACACTTAGAAGGGCTCCTCAGGGGTTGTTGCAGCCTTTGCCCCCAGCCCCGTATCCGTGGCATACCATTTCAATGGATTTCATAGTGGATCTTCCGTCCAGTGAGGGTCTTTCTGTCATTTGGGTGGTGGTGGACCATTTTTCCAAAATGAGCCATTTTATTCCTTTAAAGGCCCTTCCTAATGCTACACAGCTGTCCAAACTATTCACACAGCACATTGTAAAGGCCCATGGAATTCCAAAGGTTGTAATCTCAGATAGGGGTCCCCAGTTTGTCTCTCGCTTTTGGAGATCTTTTTTGAAAAGATTGGGTGTTGACTCCCGTCTGTCTACCAGTTTCCATCCAGAGACGGATGGACAGACGGAGAGGGTGAATCAGGAGCTGGAGCAGTTCCTGCGCTTGTTCCTGATGGACCAGGAAGGAGATTGGCCAGATTTGATTTGGGCGGCAGAGTTCGCTTATAACAATGCTCAGCATGCTTCCACAGGTTACTCCCCGTTCTATTTAAATTCTGGCCGTCATCCTAACGCTTGGGTAGAGAAAGAGACCAGCGATGTTCCTGCAGTGGAGTCAGTGGTTCAGGATTTACATAAGGCTTATCAATTAGCTTCCAGAAATCTGTCTAAGGCTAAAATTTCCTACAAGAAGCAGGCCGACAAAAGGAGGCGTCCCAACCCAGTTTATGAAAGAGGAGATCAAGTCTGGTTGTCTACTAGAAATTTACGCTTGAAGGGGAACAGAAAGTTTCAACCGAAGTACATAGGTCCCTTTCAGGTAGACAGAATGGTGAATCCAGTCAGTGTGAAGGTTTGTCTCCCTCCTCGGTTGAGGTTACATCCAGTTTTTCATGTTTCCCTGCTTCAGCGTAGTCCAAGAGGGTTCAGGTCCAGAAATTCACCTTTCCCAGTCTTGGTGCAGGGGCAGGAGGAATTTGAGGTGAAGAGAATACTAGATTCTAGATTTCAAAGAGGGAAAATTTACTACCTTGTGGACTGGAAGGGTTGCGGTCCTGAAGAGAGATCTTGGGAGCCCCAATCCCATATCCATGCTCCACGTTTGTTGAGAGATTTTCACCGTGCACACCCCACTAAGCCCAAGGGGGTTAGGGAGGGGGTTTTGGTGGGAGGTACTGTCAGGACTGTTGCAGGTGAAGCTGGTTTTCCGAGACTCAACATACACCCGAGGGTTCAGGCAGGGAAGCGAAGACAGGTTTCAGTTAGATCGCTCACTGCCTTCATACGATCCCTTAGCGCTTAGGTATTAGGTTCTTTCCCCCTCCCAAGATGGCCGCTGGTAGGTTCCTCTGACCTCAACTATTGCTGCGGTGTAGTCTTTTCCCGAGTTGAAGTGCGCGAGCGCGTCCTCAGCTCGACGCACTTCAACCGTCAAACTTTGAGGTGACGAGTCGGAGTTTCTAGAGCTCCGTGTTTCCTCAGTAAAACTTCTGTTTAGTTTGGGTTAGTCATTACGGAAGAGAGACTCGCTCTTCCCTTAGGCTCCGTTCCAGTCCTTGTACCCTGGGGGTCCAACATTCACCTTCTCCTCGCCACTCTCCTCAGAAGTCTGTTCCAGTTCCAGAGTTATCAGGTGGTGGGGAAAGTCAACCCCCTCTCGTTTCTTCTGTGTCTCAACGAAAAGGAGTAAGTTAGAAACCGATTTGGAACTTGCTCCACCAAGAAGTAAGTGCTGCAAATCTTTTCCAGTAATCTCGTTAAAGACTGAATTTTCCGCTGTAAGCATACAGAGACAATTGCTTGAAAGAAATAAAGAAAAGAAGAAGAAAGAGTTATACTTCAGTGGTGAAGTAATAGCGAAAGAGGTAGTGACTCGCTATTGCAAGACTATACCTAGAGTAGTATTTATGGCAGAAGAAGAACTTGAGAGAGAGAAGACATCAGAGTAGACTAAGGATTACATGAGACTTCGCTACAGTTGCAGCTGTGCATATATAATATATATATATATACATATATGTTAGAACTACCCAACGACATTCCTCAGTACAGCTCTAAAGGTTGAAGAAAGAATTGTCAGCATATGTTCTGGTGAACTTAATGAAAATATATATATGACCTTCTGGGTCGAATCCAGGTAACGAAGGAACTATTGGGGTGGTAGAGGGATTTCCCTGAAGACTAGGATTACATGTGTTTCTATTTGCAGGAGCGAACTCACCTTCAACTCCACATCACACCCATTAGAAGGTATCAACTAAGTGAGAACAGAGAGCGGCAACCACTGTGTCAGGACAGGTATAGTTGGGTGAAACAAGGGTCATATGAGCGTAGAGAGTATTAGAATTGTTGTTGAGTAATTCTTGTTTCAGGAATTCGGAAGAAGAAAATCCCGAGTCCAGTCCAGGAAGAAGACGCAGTGTTGTCTCTCTTTTCTGTCTAATTCCCCTTTCCCCCTCACTGCTGCTCGCGAGCCTTCGAGCTCGTGGTAGCGGAGTGGGGGAGTGGAGATCAAGCATCGGCTCCTGTGGAAAAGGCACAAGATACGCAGAACTTGACAGTAGAATGGCGGAGGGGTTTAGTTTAAAAGCCTTGGGAGAAATGTTGGAGGGGATTCAGAGAGATCTAGGGGTCTTGAAGGAAGAGAATAAGACCTTAAGACAAGACGTAATAATGTCTAGACAGGAAACCATTCAATTATCACAGAGAGTTAGTGAAATTTCTGCCGGAGCGTCTTCTGCTCAAAAACTTTCAAGTAGTTCACTCCCCCATCAAGACCCTCACACAGTAGCTCAGGTGGTCCATTCAGTTTCTCCCATTATCCCTTTAGCTCCCCCAGAAAGATACAGTGGAGATCCCCAAAAGGCCCAGCTCTTTCTCACTCAATGTTCCTTACACTTCATGTGTCGTGTAAATCTCTTCCCTGATGCTCAGTCACGGGTAGCATTTATCTTATCCTACCTGGGGGGGGATGCAGCAAATTGGGCCATGCCCTTAGTTGCCCGAGACGACCCCTTCTTGTATAATTTGGACAATTTTAAGGCAGAATTCCTTAGAATTTTTGATAGACGTAGAGTGTCCCAGGCTACGGATAATGAGTTATTAGAATTGCGCCAAGGGAACAGGGATTTAATCACATATCTGACACAGTTCAATAAATTACTGGTAGAAACTAATTGGCCAGAGGAGAAAAGAGCAGCCTTATTCTATCGGGGGTTGAGAGATGATATTAAAGACACCTTGGCACAGATTCCAAATCGACCCACCAACTATTCAGAATTAGTGGACTTGGTTTTAGAGATCGACTTTAGAAGTTCTGAGAGAAGAGGAGAAAAGAAGACCAAGGATTTCCGTTGGAATGTCCCACGATTTGAGCGAACAAGATCCGAAGTTAGCAAGTCTTCGGGTGGTGGTGCCGAAAGTGAACCAATGCAGATTGGGTCAATTCGTGGACCCCTCAGCAAAGAGGAGAAAGAACAGAGGAGATTAAAGAAACTGTGTATGTACTGTGGAGGAGCGGGGCATTTTGTGAGAGAGTGCCCAAAAAAGCCTAAGTTGTCCAACTCAGGAAACTCGTAAAACCATCTGTAGGCGGAGTCGCTCAGGTGGTGAAAGTTGAAGACCCGACTCCAAAGATTCATCATATCATGAACACTTTGCAGACTCAGACCCCGCATTTGATTTTATCAATGGTTCTAAAGTTTCGTGAACAGGAGATTTCTGGTGTGGCAATTATGATAGATTCTGGAGCCACTGGCAACTTTTGTGATATCAAGTACGCCAAAGTGATGGGAATTCAAGCAATACGCAAGGAATGTAAAGAATCAGTTTGAGCAGTCGATGGAACTAATCTCTCTTCTGGCCCAATTACCCATCACACAGAAGAATTGGAATTAATTCAATCAAATGGTCATCAAGAGACCATTCAATTCAATTTGATTGATGCTCCGCAATTTCAGATCATTTTGGGGCTTCCTTGGCTTTCCTTGCATAATCCTACAATCAATTGGGAGGATCACACAGTTGAGATGGACTCGTCATTCTGTGCAGAGCACTGTTTCGCTGGTCCTACTCCCGCCTTGGAGCCTTCTTTATCCACTTTGTTATCGTTTAGTGGAGGAGCTATCGGAGTGGTCAACACCTCAAAAATTCCAATAGAGTACCAAGAATTCCAAGAAATTTTCAGTGAGCAAGAGGCAGAGAGGCTCCCACCACACCGTCCCTATGACTGTACCATTGATCTTGAACCAGGGGCCACGCTACCTTGTAGTCGGATTTATGCCTTGACAGAAGCTGAGAACGGCTATCTCAAAGAATACCTTGATCGTTATCTGGCTAATGGATTTATCAGACCATCCCAGTCCCCAGTGTCGTCTCCACTCTTTTTCATCCCTAAGAAGGAGGGATCTCTTAGGACCTGTATTGACTATCGAGCAATCAATCGAGTCACGGTTAAGAACCGTTATCCTCTGCCCTTAATTTCGGACCTTCTAGATCAGTTGAAGGATGCCAAGATCTTCACCAAATTGGACCTTCGTGGGGCTTACCATCTTATTCGTATGAAGGAAGGTCACGAATGGAAGACTGCTTTTAGGACCAAGTATGGGCTTTTTGAGTACCAAGTGATGCCATTTGGCTTATGTAATGCTCCGGCGGCTTTTCAGCACTTTATTAATGACATCATGAATGATTTGGTGGATCGAATCGCTGTAGTATATTTGGATGACATCTTAATTTATTCCAAGGATCCTCGGGAACATCCTCACCATGTCAAAACAGTCCTTGAAAGACTACATAAGCACAAATTATATGTAAAACTGGAAAAGTGTGCTTTCAGTGTACAGACTGTGGAATTCTTGGGATTCGTGCTGTCTCCCGGAGGCATTACGGTGGAGAAGAAAAAGGTGCAAGCAGTTGCCGATTGGCCCTCGCCCAAGGATATAAAGGAAATTCAACGATTTTTGGGATTCGCTAATTTCTATCGACGATTCATCCAGGGGTTTTCTCAGAAAATCATTCCAATTACCAGACTACTTAAGAAAGGAGTAAAGTTCCAGTGGTCAGAGGAGGCTGAACAAGCTTTTAGTTTCCTCAAAAACAGTTTTACTACGGCGCCCATTTTACTCCATGCAGATCCCACTGAACCCTTCTTTGTGGAAGCCGACGCTTCAGACCAAGCTGTAGGGGGAGTCTTGTCCCAACGTCACAAATTAACTGGGCAACTACATCCAGTGGCCTATCACTCACGAAAATTAAATCCTGCTGAGATAAACTACACAATTGCTGAAAAAGAACTGTTGGCAGTAAAGGACGCGTTTTGGGAGTGGAGGCATCATTTACTTAGGGCTAGACACACAATAACCATGTATACAGATCATAAAAATCTCCAATTCCTCAAGTCTGCGAGAACTTTAACTCCGCGTCAGCTGCGTTGGTCCCTGTACTTCGCAGACTTTGACTTTGTGATTACTTATCGGCCGGGAAACAAAAATGGCAAGGCGGATGCCTTGTCCAGGATTCAAACAGAAAGTACTGAACATTCTGTTACTCCGCAGCCTATTATTCCAGCATCTAAGTTTGTGTGCACCTTATCTCTGGCAGAGTACAAAGTAGAAGTCGGTAAACAGATGTCTGCAGCAGAAATGGCTAAGTGGGTTAGTCAGAAGAAGGCAGAATCATCAAAGATTCTTTACCGTATCGGAATGGAGCACTGTATTTACCAACTTACTAAAATTCAAGAACTAGTGTTGAAAGACTGCCATGATCATCCTCTAGCAGGCCATAAGGGAACTTTGAAAACCATTGACCTTATTCAGAAATATTTTTGGTGGCCCAACATGAATTCTCAGATTAAAGAGTATGTGGCAGCCTGCGAACTCTGTGCCTGGGGGAAATCGAGTAGGCAGGCTCCTCAAGGTTATTTGCAACCCTTGTCTACACCCAATCAACCTTGGCATACTGTTACGATGGATTTGATTACAGACCTTCCATTGAGTAAGGGGTATAACACAATATTGGTAGTAGTCGACACCTTTACCAAGATGAGTCATTTTATACCGGTTAAAGGGGTTCCTTCAGCTGCCGAGTTAGCCAGACTCATTTGGGAAAACATAGTGAGGATTCATGGTGTCCCACAGATAGTGATTTCCGACAGAGGCCCCCAATTTGTGTCTCACTTTTGGAAGGCATTTTTTAAAGGATTGGGAGTGGAGGTCAGACATTGTACCAGTTATCAACCTGAGACAGATGGCCAGACGGAGAGGGTGAATCAAGAGTTGGAACAGTATTTACGTCTGTTCCTTCTGGATCGGGGTGGACAGTGGTCAGAAATGTTATGGATGGCAGAGTGTCATGGTCGCGGCAGTTGCCGGCACTCCCGCATCCACACACATAGACACGAACCAAGAGACTCACTTCCGGTCCAAAGCAAGTTCCCGGTCTAGTCCTCACCACGGACGTAAGGTCATGAGAAGCACTTCCGGGAAGAACGCATATCATCGCGTCTTCCCGCCAACTCACCGCTTCGAATTCCTTCTTGATTTCCGAGGAGCGGAGATCGTATCCGGAGCCCAGCATCGATCAAGAGCCGACCCTTCATCCGAAGAACCGTTGGGGAAGCCTTCTGACTGATCAACGTCGAACATCGAGGCGAGGTAATTCCTCTCCTCCACCACAGGAGCCTAGCGAACACTGGAGTGTTGTGTGGCTTGTTTTTGTTAGTTACCGCGCAGGAGCGCTTTTTTTAGTTATTTTGTTAGAATCGCGCAGGAGCGCCTCGTAGTTAGTTTGTTAGCATCGCGCAGGAGCGCTTTTTGGGTTTTACTTGTTTTGCTTCACCACGACCCAAAGGGAAGAGCCCGTACACACTTGTCCAAGCGCGTCGTGTGCCTTCAGAAGCGAGGTACAGTTGAAGGGCATTGGATCAGCGTTACAGTCCCTCACCTTCCTTGCCCGGAGCGGCATAAGGCCAAAGGCCCGTATCCTGTCCAACACTGGTGAGTCCTCGCTAGAGGAAACATCGAGGTTCTTCTTGTGTGTGGATTACGGGGGTGGGAAGAGAGAGAGTGGGGGTTACCTACTAACTAGGTCTGTTTCCCTGTCTTCCAGCCACCGTCCAACGACCCAACCCGCCACCTCCTGCCTTCCCACTGGCTCCCTTCCCTGCTTCCATCTCATCCCCGCTGGGTTCTGCTGTCCTTAAGGGGGTAGGTGGGTGCAGGGGCGGGCGCTCTTGTCATCCCTGCGGAATCTCTCCACAAGCCGAGGTAAGCATTGTGGGGTACACGACAGAATTCGAAGCCCACGTTTACCATTCCGCCTGGATGACATGGGCGACCCGGAGGTTACGTTAAACGACATAGCCGTTATGCTGGCTGCTATGCAGGCAGAAAACCAGACATTGCGTCAAGATATGACCGCCCTACAGAGCCAGGTGGCTGCTGGGACCACCAACCCGTGGGGAACTAACCCTAGTCCTAGAGTCGGGCAAGAAGGCGTGTTAAGACAGCCCACATTCATCTTTGGGGGGTCCACCACGGCCACCAACCCGAACAATGCCATTCAAGTCATCGCCCCTCATCCCGTACAACTGGCACCACCCGAACGTTTCTACGGTGACAGTACCAAGTATGGTATCTTCATCCATCAATGCCACCTGCATTTCATGGTCAGAAACGCAGCCTTTCCTGATGACACGTCCAAGGTAGCCTACATCCTGTCATACATGGGTGGAGACGCTGCTCAATGGTCCATAGCGCTAGTGGAACATGACGATCCCATGCTACACCATCTGCCAACGTTCACGGAAGCCATGCGACGCATGTTCGCTCGTCACACCTTCGTGCAAGCAGCGGACAATGAGTTGCTGAACCTAAAGCAAGGCAACCAGGAATTGCTTCACTACATCACCATGTTCAGTAGACTAGTGATTGAGTCCCACTGGCCTGAAGACAAAAAGGTGTCGGTGTTCTATCGGGGACTACGCGATGACCTGAAGGATCTCATCGCGCAACTACCCGACCCACCGGACGAAATTGGCCCCTTCATCGATCTCGTAGTAAAAATGAACTTTCGACTTCAAGAACGAAGATCCGAGAAAGGAAAGGGCGGTGACAACCGGTTTTTGGCCCTTGGAGACAGAGGAACGGACAAACCCAAAGAGGAGCCCATTCCACAGGGAGAGGTGGCGGAACCCATGCAAATTGGGGGCGTAAGAGGGCCCTTGTCCAGTCAGGAACGAGAACGAAGGAGGAAGCAGGACCAATGCCTATACTGTGGCAAGAGTGGACATTTCGTCAGGG
This sequence comes from Triturus cristatus, assembly GCF_964204655.1. Taxonomy (NCBI): domain Eukaryota; kingdom Metazoa; phylum Chordata; class Amphibia; order Caudata; family Salamandridae; genus Triturus; species Triturus cristatus. The sequence continues at coordinate 1,241,623,170 of NC_140593.1, forward strand.
AATGTCCCGTAAAGCCATCAAAGCCTCGGGGTCGAAGGCCCTTTGCCCTGCCTATCACCAAAATCGACCAGAAGGGAAACGAGGTAACCCAGTAGACAAAGGGATCCGTCCTCTGGGTTCTCGGTATTGCTCCATAGCGATCCCTGCCGTTTTCGACGGTAACCACCACATTGGGGTTGAAGTTTCGTTACAGAATCAGGCGGGCAGAACCTGGCAGGTAACTGCTATGGTGGATTCCGGTGCGACGGGCTGCTTCATTGATGCCGTTTACTCGAAGGCGTTGGGCATGAACAAGGTGTCGAAGGCCCAACCCGAAAATGTCAAGGCTGTCGATGGAACGGACCTGACCTCCGGCCCTATCAGACATCAAACCGAGCTCATGACTATGTCCTTTGCAAATCACCACGCTGAGTCCATCAGCTTTGACGTCATTGATGCTCCTCAATTCAAGGTGATATTGGGTTTACCATGGTTGGTGAAACACAACCCCCGTATTGATTGGGTGACCAGAGTGATACATTTGGATTCCGAACATTGTTGTGAAACCTGTTACGCTACGGACAACATCCTGGGAGATCGCTCCATACAAGCACGCTCACTGCCGTTTCAGGGTATGGGGGTGGTGTCCCAAGCAGCGGTACCAGAAGAATATCAGGACCTAGCCGATGTGTTCGACAAGAAAGGGGCCAACACTCTGCCACCGCATCGGTCCTTTGATTGCCGGATAGACCTGATTCCCGGCTCTACGCTGCCATGCAGCAGAATATATTCCCTTACTGAGAAAGAGAATCTCCACCTAAGGTCGTACTTGGACGAGTTTCTGGACAACGGGTTCATTCGCCATTCCAGGTCCCCGGTTTCCTCTCCTCTTTTTTTTGTATCGAAGAAGGAGGGAGATTTAAGAACCTGCATAGACTTCCGGGCAATGAACACCATCACTGTGAAAAACCGCTACCCGCTGCCATTGATTACCAACCTACTGGAACAGGTGAAAAACGCCACCATTTACACAAAGCTGGACCTGCGGGGCGCTTACCATCTTGTCAGAGTCCGAAAGGGTGACGAATGGAAAACCGCCTTTCGGACGAAGTTTGGCCTGTTCGAATACCAGGTCATGCCTTTCGGACTCTGTAACGCCCCCGCAGCGTTCCAGTACTTCATAGACGAGGTGTTGAGGGAATTCATAGACATCTTCTGTGTTGTCTACATAGATGACATCCTGATTTTCTCCCAGTCCTCCGCAGAACACGTCCAGCATGTCCGTTCCGTCCTTCAACAACTAAGGAAACACCGTTTGTACGTCAAATTGGAAAAAAGCGCCTTTCATGTCACCTCTGTCGAGTTCCTAGGGCACATTATCACTCCTGCGGGTATCCAGATGGACGATAAGAAGGTAGACGCCATCCTCTCGTGGCCTCCTCCTGAATCCGTAAAGGGGGTTCAACGGTTCCTCGGTTTCTCCAACTACTACCGGAGGTTTATCACAGGGTTCTCGGAGATGGTAGCCCCGATTACACGCTTGTTGCGCAAGGGTGTGCCATTTGGTTGGAATCAGGAAGCGGACCACGCGTTCCGGGAACTGAAGAGACAGTTTACCCTAGCCCCTGTTCTGATACACCCCGACACCGAACAGCCCTTCGTGGTGGAAGCTGATGCTTCAAAGGACGCCTTAGGAGGGGTCCTCTCCCAACGGAACACCAGCACAGGACTATTACATCCGGTGGCTTTTTATTCCAAGAAACTCCTACCGGCGGAACGCAACTACACGGTGTCTGACCGAGAACTTCTGGCTATCAAGACCGCGTTCGAGGAATGGCGTCATTTCCTGAAGGACGCGAAGCACACGGTTACCATCTACACGGACCACAGGAACCTTCAATTCCTACGATCGGCCCGTGCCCTCACTGCCCGACAGCTGCGGTGGACCTTATTCTTTAACGAATACGACTTCGTCATCACGTTTCGCCCCGGGAAGGAGAACGCCAAGGCCGATGCCCTATCACGCCTAGGGGAATCTGACGTGGAAACCGACCCCATCGCACCGGGTCCCATACTCCCGGAGGATCGCTTCCAGGGTGTTGTGTCCTCCTCGGAGTTTCTGGCTCAAGTGGAAAAGGACACGGAGCATGCGAACAGGGGATCTCTGGGGGCGGAGAATGCTGGGGTAACATGCGTGGACGGATTGCTGTACCACGGTGCCAGGTTATACCTTCCTGGGTGTTCCAGCCAGCGGATGGCAGTCAGCCTGTGCCACGATCATGTCTTAGCAGGCCACCCTGGCTTCCACAAAACGCTCGACCTCGTGCGACGGCAGTACTGGTGGCCGTCTATGGTGTCGGACACGAAGAACCATGTGAAGAACTGTACCGTTTGTCTCTTGAGTAAAAACAGGTCGGAACCCCCGGTTGGTCTTCTGCGTTCCATCCCTGTGCCACCATACCCGTGGCACACGATCTCTATGGACTTCGTGGTGGACCTACCCCGTACCAAAACAGGGCATACCACGGTTCTCACCATTGTCGATCACCTATCGAAGATGGCGCATTTCGTGCCCTTGACGAAGTTACCCACGGCGGCGGAGCTGGCGCTGATCTTCGTACAGGAGGTGGTGCGCCTCCATGGCATCCCTTCATCCGTCATAACGGACCGGGGTTCGCAATTTGTGTCCCGCTTTTGGAAGGAGGTGTGCAAGATCCTCGACATGGAGGTGCGCTTGTCCTCTGCATATCACCCCCAGACCGACGGTCAGGCCGAAAGAACAAATCACACCATGGAACAGTACCTCCGTTGTTTACTGCTAACCGTCGAGAAGGAATGGTCCGAAGTTCTCTGGATGGCAGAATACGCCTACAACAACGGAACACATACAGCCATCGGGATGTCTCCATTCTTTTGTCTCCACGGCCATCACCCCCGCACGTCCTCTTGGGAGGTTCCGCGGGCCAGTCCGTTGCCAACTGTGCGTGCCTACCACAACGCCCTGCGCAGCCTTTGGCAGCAAGCTCGGTTTGAGTTGGCCAAAGCGAAAGACACTTACAAGGCTCACGCTGACGCTCATCGTCAAAAAGAACCCATGTACAGCATGGGTGATCAGGTGTGGCTCTCTGTTCGGCACCTCAACGTGCATGGCCCCAAGAAACTACTACCCCGTTTCGTGGGTCCCTATGTCATTGAAAGAGTGGTGAACCCCGTGGCTATGCGGCTCTCGCTGCCCCCGCACATGAAGATCCACCCTGTTTTCCATGTGTCCCTTCTGCAGCCGGTCCGCCCGGGTGGTACTGTTCTGTCTCCCCCTCCTCCGGTGGTTGTGGACGATCATGTTGAGTACGAGGTCAGGGCCATCCTGGGTTCCCGTCGTACTAAGGGTTAAACTATACTACCTGGTGGACTGGAAGGGTTATGGCCCGGACGAGCGGTCCTGGGAGCCTTTGTCTCATGTTCGCCATGCTCCCGACCTGGTCCGTGCATTCCATCTGGGTCATCCCGTTAGCCCCCGTCCTACTCCCTCTTACTGGGTCTCCGGAGGTGCGGGTGGGGGATCTGTTTCGGGGGGGGTACTGTCATGGTCGCGGCAGTTGCCGGCACTCCCGCATCCACACACATAGACACGAACCAAGAGACTCACTTCCGGTCCAAAGCAAGTTCCCGGTCTAGTCCTCACCACGGACGTAAGGTCATGAGAAGCACTTCCGGGAAGAACGCATATCATCGCGTCTTCCCGCCAACTCACCGCTTCGAATTCCTTCTTGATTTCCGAGGAGCGGAGATCGTATCCGGAGCCCAGCATCGATCAAGAGCCGACCCTTCATCCGAAGAACCGTTGGGGAAGCCTTCTGACTGATCAACGTCGAACATCGAGGCGAGGTAATTCCTCTCCTCCACCACAGGAGCCTAGCGAACACTGGAGTGTTGTGTGGCTTGTTTTTGTTTGTTACCGCGCAGGAGCGCTTTTTTTAGTTATTTTGTTAGAATCGCGCAGGAGCGCCTCGTAGTTAGTTTGTTAGCATCGCGCAGGAGCGCTTTTTGGGTTTTACTTGTTTTGCTTCACCACGACCCAAAGGGAAGAGCCCGTACACACTTGTCCAAGCGCGTCGTGTGCCTTCAGAAGCGAGGTACAGTTGAAGGGCATTGGATCAGCGTTACAGTCCCTCACCTTCCTTGCCCGGAGCGGCATAAGGCCAAAGGCCCGTATCCTGTCCAACACTGGTGAGTCCTCGCTAGAGGAAACATCGAGGTTCTTCTTGTGTGTGGATTACGGGGGTGGGAAGAGAGAGAGTGGGGGTTACCTACTAACTAGGTCTGTTTCCCTGTCTTCCAGCCACCGTCCAACGACCCAACCCGCCACCTCCTGCCTTCCCACTGGCTCCCTTCCCTGCTTCCATCTCATCCCCGCTGGGTTCTGCTGTCCTTAAGGGGGTAGGTGGGTGCAGGGGCGGGCGCTCTTGTCATCCCTGCGGAATCTCTCCACAAGCCGAGGTAAGCATTGTGGGGTACACGACACAGAGTTTGCACATAACAATGCAAAAAATGTTTCCACAGGATATTCTCCTTTTTTCCTTAACTATGGGCGGCATCCAAATCCTCTCTGTAGTCAAGGAGATTTTGGGGTCCCAGCAGTCAGCAATCTATTGACAGAGTTAAATTCAGCTCGTAAGTCGGCAGAGTCCAATTTATTGAAGGCTAAGGAGGGCTACAAGAGACAGGCAGATAAGCACAGGCGAAAGGCACCCCAGTATGAAGTGGGAGATTCAGTATGGTTGTCTTCACGGCATCTTAGACTGAAAGGAAATAGAAAATTTCAGCCTTGTTTCATAGGCCCATTTCCAATTGAACAAATACTTGGTCCAGTCACTGTCAAACTAAAATTACCTACTAAGTTAGGGATTCACCCCGTGTTCCATGTGTCCCTTTTGAAGAAAACAGCTTCTAATCTCCGATTAGAGAAACCTCCACCCCCTCTGATGTTGGGCGAGCACCTTGAGTATGAAGTAAAAGGGGTTCTAGATTCAAAGAGGAGTAGGGGGAATTTATGGTACTTGATAGACTGGAAAGGTTATGGACCAGAAGAAAGGTCTTGGGAACTGGCTGAGAATGTTCATGCTCCCAAATTGATAAGATGATTTCATACGCAGCATCCTCTGAAACCGAGACCGATGGATCGGTCCTTGAGAGGGGGTACTGTCAGGAACTATGTGAACGCCATTACTCTAATTAATCATTCTCAGAAAAGACATCGAGTCATATTGAAGCCTTCTCTTTTCAATTGTTGGTCTACCGTTCATTTTAGGTCGACCGTTACAAGATGGCTGCCTAGTTTACCCTAGTACTGTGGGAGTTTTAAGTCTCGCGGGAAGTGAAACTTCGCGCGCAGTGGACGAGCGTTCCACCGCGCACTTCAATTCGCCTAAGTCTGAGAGAGGTTGTGTATTCTGGATGCTCCTAGTAATTCTGGTCGGAGCGCCTGTTTTGTACCTTCGCGTGTATTCACGCGGTAGGTACTCAAGTTTCCCTGCCTTACACTCCGAGTTGCGTTAAGTTGTGAATTGACGCGTCGTAGTGTGAGAGAGTTCCCAGTCAGAGAACTCAGTCAGTCCCTCTAGCTGGCTGAGAAGACCTATTGCTGCTTTCAGTTGGAAGTGGCATTCGCAGAAGTTGATAAGCTAAGTCCTGAAATACTGAATTTCGTCTGAACGCGAAACTACAGCGGACAAGGTAACTTAGTGTCTCCTTTACTCCGGTAGGCTTACCGTCGAGAGAAGGAGACTGAAGAATATCTGCAGACCAGGTTATAACAAGAAGCAAGTAAGCACAAGACTGTTGGTGGCAGCGTATTCCTTGCTCTTTGCTTCAATCTAGGATTGCGTGACTGAGAAGCATTCAAGCCTGCTTTCACTGAACTCCTTGCCTCCCTTGCGCTTTTCCTATTCTTTCCTTACCGTTTTCCTTTCCCTGTCCCCTTTTGCGCGTTATCTAACAGTGAAGCAGTGCAATTGTGGAACAGTTGGTCATAGACCAATAGAGAAACCTTCTGAACTGAGCACTCATCTTTTGGACTACATCAAAGTACTAACAGAAAAGAGGTAAACGATAGAAAGACCAGAGAATAGGTAAGAGAGAGAAGAGATAGAATAGCACAGTTAGAAGAGAGTGTGAGAGCTAGAATAGGATCACTTTACCTGTAAATGTATCCCTCTGTGCATTAGGTCATCCACTCAGTTTAATCAGAAGTGGACCACTGGTCATAAGAAGAGAGGCAGAAACTCCTGCAGAAACCTGGTAGGCAGAAAAAGGGAGAATAAGAACCACTAGAGATTTTGGGGTACGTTGAGGTATAGAATTGATAGGTTGTTCCCTTCTGTGCATTAGGTATCCTTCGGAAATCTTCACCTGACTGAGAAGGGAGTCCAGGCCAGCACGAGTGTCTCTTCTCAGTCCCATTCCCCTTTCCCCCCATCTGGAGCAGCTGCTCACATGCAGTGTGTTCCGGAGAAGGGGCAAGGGAGTTAAGCGTCATTCTGCCTCCGTGAAGAGAATTGGTGCTGCAGTCCTGACACAGGGGTTCATGGTCCTAGTGGTGGGAGGGACACTCTACTGACTCTAGATGAGGGGTGCAGGGAGAGGGGTTCCCCCAAAATTGAAGTCCTGGTATGTGAGTGTGAAGACCGCCCAGAAGAGTGTGGGTTGTGTGACAGAGACAGTCAGATACTGTCTTGCCAGTCTCAGGAGAGTGGTGTGGAGTACGTGTGTGAGGCACTGGATGGTGAGGTGAAGGATAGTTTGGTTAACCCTGCTAGGGGGCTGTGTGATCCAATTGTGGGAGAGCATATTGTAAGTCCCTGTTTTCCAGAGCTATGCCAACACCTGTTGGAGAGTGAGTTCTCTGACCGCAGGGAGCTCACATTGGAGGCAGACCTTTTGGTGGAGTCCAGAGGGTCTGGAAAGGCATTGGGGAGTGATCCCAAGAGGAGTGGTTCAGGTATCTTCAAACCCAGTGTGGTGGAAGTGGCTACGAGTAGCCCAACTAGGTCCTGTAATAGTGAGATGGGTGTAGGGCCTCACGTCCTGTCTTTAAGGGGAAGGAGTGAGAATGGGTTATGTCCCGGTAGTGCCCAACCTCAGTCTCAGAGCTTGGATGGTTCTTTGAGGGAACACCAGGTGGGGAGCCTAGTCTGTCCTGAGGGGCTGCCCGTTGTGCGGGATCCCCTAGTGTCTGGTGAACGGGGAGTGTCTGTAGGCAAGCCTCCCTCAGTTCTAGTGTCTGGCAGTACCGCTCCAGTTGGGAGGGTGCAGAGGTCCAGATTGAGGGGTGAGAGGGGGAAAGAGTCCCCAGTGGAAAAACCAATGGGCCAAGGGCCGGCCAGAAGGGCTGCGTCACCAGTGAATGAACATGGGGACACCACTTCTGTCCTGGGGGATCTTCAGGCGCTGTCAGATGGACAGGGGTCGGGAGATCAGCTCCAGGCAGACTGTCACACGACACATGAGATATGTGTCACCCTCAGGGGGGGCATGCGTGCTCCTTCCTCCCCTCCCTGTTTGTTCTGACCCACCGAGTTGAGCGTTACATGCTCCGGAGAGGCGGCTGGGGCAGCTGAGAGAATTCCCAAAGAAGAGAATATAGAAATGGCCAGGTGAGGAGTGTGCTGACAGGTATATCAGATATGGCTGGCCAGATATCTCACGATGGGGACTGAGGGAATCTGGCTACTTCTGCAGCAAATGTTGATTCCTTATTGGCAGGACCCTCCCCAATGCTGGATATCTTTTTAATGCACATAATTCTACAAGGGTTGTTTGAAGCTTCTCTTGTTGAAATGAGTCATTGAAAGTAGAGGCCCGTCTATTAAAGAAGATACTCTTGTGAATTAAGAGCAATTCATTCTTATAGCCTCGTTGGTAAGGCTGGTTGTCTCATAAGCTGGGGTCAATTAAATGCTGCCGGCTCAAAGAGGGGAAGAGGTAGTTTCGACAGTATATATATCTAGAAGGCCAATGCTGGCGAGGAGACAAAAATATGGATGGAGTATGGGCTGGCAGTTGGGTCTACAAAAAGGGGTGGAAAGAAGGAAATTGAGTTTAAAGTTAAGAACCTCCCACGTAAGCTGAGACTAACTAAAGCCCAGGCAGAAAAAGCTCACCCCACATAGGAAAAACGAATGCCCAGAAGGATAGATTTAGGGAAGAAAGGGGTGATTACAATGTCTAAATATAGCATGATGGAAGGGCTATCGCAATCGCAGGTGGGCCTAAGGCCCAAGAGGAGAGGTAATACTAAAAACACTAAAAATACAAAGCCCCAGCATTCAGTAAGAATCCTTAAGCCTCCTGAGGACCATGGTATGCCAGTTTTTGGCAACATGAGGTCGTTTTAGCCCATGACCAGGTACAGTCCCCGGAGAGAACCTAGGGTAAAACGTGTATTTGGAGATGACCCAAAAAGGGAAGAAAGCAAATAAATGGAAGCCACTGAATAGGTCATTTATTAAAGGCATTTTCGTCATGTAAGGAATTGGAGGTATTCATGTCAAAGGATATATAATGCTTGGCCTTCATTCAATCCAAAGTGGGTTAAGAAATTACGTTTAGTTCCCCAGTTTTTTGGGTTCTGGTATTAGAGGCTGATGAGGGCCTTGTCGCAACATCTGAGATAGAGCTTACCGGCACAGAACCGACCCTCTTGGTAAATCATGCCGGCTTAAACAAGGAAACTTGTTAATTGGCGGGAAGTTAACCATGCCCCTCTCCCGAATGGTACTTTTAAGATAACTATTCAACCCTACCCGCGAAATGGGATAGAACCCATCCCTCTTCATAATAGATATGCGTGTCTAAGCGATGACAGGGAAAGTGTTTTATCTGGGGAGGGGGGGGGGGTTGCAGGGGACAGATGGACTAGGTAGCAGCTGCACACGCCAGCTTGGAAATTATATGCTGGAATGTTAATGGGTTGAGGAACTTCATAAATACAGATCTTACACAAATATGGGAGGAGAATGAGATAATTTGCTTCCAGGAGATGTGGTTGGCAGGTGATCAGATCCATCAAAGTGGGTTTATGCAGTTTACTAAAGGAGGCACTTAGATAGGTCCCGGAGGGATAAGAGGTGGCCTTATGACATTAATCTCAACTAAATGTAGAAAAGGTGGAAGAATCATCCAAATAGTGAGTGACTTTTGGGCCATTTCCTGTTGCGGGCACTAGGCCTACCCACACAAGTGAGGTACCATTTTCCTCAGAAGTCTTTCGGGAATGCGGGTGGGTGGAACTTTGTGAATCCACGCAGATCCCAGAAATTTCCACCACAAAAATGTGAGGAAAATGTTTTTTTTTTTACAAAGTTAGAGGTTTGTAAGGGATTCTGGGTAACAGAACCTGGTGAGAGCCAGACAAGTCACTCCATCCTGGATTCCCCTGCATGTCTAGTTTTCAAAAACGTATAGGTTTGCTGGGTTTCCCTAGGTGTCGGCAGAGCTAGGGTTCAAAACCTACAGTTACGCACTTTGCAAAAAAAGTGTCCGTTTTTGTGGTGTGCCCACGTTGCGTTTTGGGCCGTTTCTTGTCACGGGCACAAGGCCTACCCACACAAGTGAGGTACCATTTTTCTCGGAAGACTTTGGGGAATGCGGGGTGGGTGGAATTTTGTGGATCCACGCAGATCCCAGAACTTTCCATCACAGAAATGTGAGGAAAATGTGTTTTTATAAAACTAAGTTTGAGGTTTGCAAGGGATTCTGGGTAACAGAACCTGGTGAGAGGCAAATAAGTCACCCCATCCTGGATTCCCCGTGGTGTCTAGTTTTCAGAAATGTACAGGTTTGCTAGGTTTCCCTATGTGCCGTTTGCGCTAGTGCCCAAAATCCACAGGCACATTGCTAAAAACAAGTTTGTGCCTAGTGCACTTTCTGCCGTCCTGGGGAGGGGGAGAGAATAGGGGTGGGGGGTTGCTCCAATATGCCCCCAAGGGGAGCAGAAAGACTATTTTTTCGGGGGGGTGGGGGTATTGGTATGCCCATTCTGGGCAGCCCCCACACATAAAAAAGCCATCGTAGCCGCTGGCACCTAGTGAGCTTTCTGACCCCCCTCATCCGGGGGCAGATCAGGGGCCACTGCCTCCATCCTCCCCACCTGGGGGGGGGGGGGGGGGGGGGGCAGAAAGAACATGCCATTTTATGGGGGAGGTGTGGGCACTGGCATGCCCATTCTGGGCTGACCTCATCCCTGAATTTAAAAAATATATATGTCCTGAGACCTAGTGGGCTTCTGCCTCTGGAGAGGCAGATAAGGGGCTATTGCCCCAGTATGCCTCCCGGGGGGGCAGAAAGACTGTGGTAATTGTTTTCGGGTTGGGGGCATTGTGAGAAGTTGGCCTCGTATCTGCTGTCCACTAGTTATAGTGGGCACCTTGCACCAGTCCACACAACCCCTTATTGACGATAGGTTAAAGACAACCTTATTTGAAAGCTATCCTAGTGGTAGCTATGGAGAGCAGCCTTCAGGGTAAGTCTTGAAGGAATATAAAACAGCGTGTTTTACCAGTCTATAATCTCTTCAATGACCAAATGAAAGGAGAAAAACACAAGATATATATAAAATACATGTATTTATTACTAAACACACCCGACTAGTCTCTTTATGAGGATAGAGGTCAAAGCAAATATGTTAAACTTCAAATATCACAGTAAATTAGCACAATATACAATAGGCCCTAGGGGCGGACCAAACCATATACTAAGAAAGTGGTATAAGAACCACGACTTGACTAGACACAAGGCCTAGAGTCTGTAGAATCGCTGGGACCCCAAGGAACCACCGATGGTAGTGACACAGGGGACCCACAGGGACATGTGAAGTGTGAGAACACAGCCGCGAGCTGGGGAAAGTCGCGGTTAGAATTTTAAAGTTTAAGGACACTTTGGAGTGGACTAGGAACAAACCCTTTTGGACTTAGATGTTTCTAGGGCCAACACCCACAGGAGCACCGGAGTACTCGTGTTACCTCACCCAGGGAAGCCAGGTGCATATGTCAAATGGTGTCTGGTCACGTCGTTTTCCATGGCAGGAGACTGAAAAGTGCTGACACCGGGAAGAGAAGTGTCCAAAGAGATCCAAGCCTGGATCGAAGATGTGAAGAACCTGAAAGCAGAGGGGACAGTGTCTGGGCCACTTGCCAGTGACCAGAGGCACGATAGACGAATGCCCACCGATGTCGGGTGCTTCAGGTGCGAAGAGGGGAAGCTTGACTCTTCAGCCACGACGACCAGGAGCTGGATTCGAGCTGTCCCACGAAGGATGTTGAGTTCTGCAGCGTCGGTGCCCGGATTGGACACAACAAGCCTTGGCAACAGCAACCCACGCAGGAAAAGATGCTTCGGTGTGGACCAGCAAGGTCCTGAGGGCTCCCCAAGCGATGGAGAGTCAGGGCACGTCTGGAGCAACAAGGGAAGCCCAATTAAAGTAAGAGTTGCCTTCACAGGGACCCACCAGTCAATGGACCAGGGATTGCGAAGGAGCCTCGAGCGAAAACACAAAGGGCGGGCTCACGGAACACTCGTGGAGTGTAGGCCAGCAATCTTCGGTGTAAAATGTGCTCGGGGTCTGGGCTACAAGTAACCCAATGCACAGCCTCAAAGGACGTCGAGAAGCTGATGCTTGCAAATGTGCACGTGTCCAGGGGTTCCGGTTCCATGGTACCCATGAGGGCTACGGGTCTCAGCTTTGCTGGGGACTCGGGGAAGTCTGGAAACCCACCTCCTGTGTGCAAAGTCTTCACCGTCCAGCGAGAGCTTCGGAGATGCAGACCAGACAGATGTGTCTTTGGTGCCTGCCAAGCAGGGGAGTAACTCCTTTACTCCAAGGGAGATCCTTCAGTCATCTAGTCGTGTAGATCGTCGAAGTTCCGGGATTTCTGTATCAGAGTTTCATCTGGGTGTAATCTAATCTCCTGTAGCCAGGCGTTCCTTTCTTATACCCAAGGAAGGGGTTGGACATACTCTGGGGGCCCACCTATGGGAGGGTCAAGAAAGAGGGGTGGCTACACCCATTTTCTTTGTCCAGTTTCGCGCCAGAGCAGGGGCTGGTAGCCCCTGAACCAGTTTGAGCTGGACTATGCAGACACACCAAATGTGCCCCCAGTGCAGACTTCAAAGCACTCCAGGAGTGCACACACCCAGCCCTAATCCACTAAGGCCTGTCTGGGAGGTGATAACACCTTCTCCATCTCCCGAGGCTGTTGGGGGGGTAAAGAGAATCCCTCTGGTGCCCTCACAAGAAGGATGCCAAGCGCGAGGACGGCCAGGGGACGTTCTACGCACATGAGCACTGGTGCGTCAGACAGCGAAGCACCACAGGGGTTAAAGTTTTGGTTGGCGTCGAATGTTCGGTATCTGAGGAAAGAGAAATTTTAAACTTTTTTGGATAGGGAGAATAAATGTACATGTGGACTGAAATTTCTGAATTTCAATCTGCATCTTTTAATTGATTGTCGTCCACTTTTACAGGCCCCGTCGTTCCTTTTTTTTTTTTTTTTAAAGTTAAAGTATGGTATAAAACACTGCAATAAGGCACTCGCACTTTTATTGAATATGGAATTTTTAGATGTTGCTTTTGACATGCCAAGATTTTTTTAAATATGTATTGACTAGAAATGCAAGATCCCGGAGTGAAGAAGTGTTTTATTGATGAAGTGTACCCAAGTACTTGTGGCCCGGGCCTAGGGTAGGACAAAAAAAATGAATCTGTACTAGAAATGTTAATTTTAATGTTATGTACATTTAAATGGTCATCTATTTATGCTTTAAAGACTTAAGTCTAAACATCAATAAAAACTGGAGTGTATCCAGTGGACTTTTAAGTGTGTTGTCCAGGTGCATTGTGGTCCCAACCTTTCAAGCACCATCTGGGAGATTCCAGTCCCTTGATTGCAGACACTTTGGACCCTTCAAGAGGAACTTCAGGAAGAAAGTTCCAGAAGTTTGGTGAACTTTTGTGAGAAAGCTCCTGAGGGTGACCAGACTCTCACAGAAAGGCAATCCGTCGAACCCTCACCGAATCCGGCCTGCGGGGAGAGACTAAACAACGTCTCGTGAAAAATCCTCCAGAAATGTTTCTAAGTGTGAACGGGAAATCTTGACCAGAACCTCCCACTTAGTGAATCCGACTAGGGTTACATCGCTGTTGGCCTCAAACGTTGACCCAGTCAGAGACGACCAAATGTCCAGAAGTGGCACTATTGGTTTCTAAGCACTAAAAAGTGGTTAATCTTAAAAAATTCATATCTCTTTGTCCCTACATTAGAGATTATTTTCATTTTGGTGTCATTTCAAAGATAAAAAAAAAATTCTAATTTTATAAAATGGTGTTGAGATTTTGTGTTGTGTCTTATTTATTTACTGAATTGGCATTTGTACATACCTTACATACTGGTAGCCTGACTGCTCGCAGCCAAGGGTTGAGCATGGGAATAATTTTAATAGACCTATCCTGAACTAGACTGTTTAAGCGGCCTTATTGCCTGTGACAGATGCATATTTGCCACTACTAATAACCCACTTTCAACACACTGAACCGTACCTCCTCTCCCAGCCTGTTTCCTAGGAATAGCCAAGCCATATACAACCCTAAAATACTTTAGACACAATCTCTTTTGGCATTTCCTGTTTTATGTTTATACCTTGGATGTGAAAACGACTGTCCTTTATTGACATTCCCCAATTGTACACTGTTAAAGCCTAGAGCACGGGTACTCGTAGTACGGCCCGCGGGCCGCCAGCGGCCCAGCAAGCCTTCCTTGGCGGCCCGCGGACCTTACCGACATCGTACCTGTTTCTTAGAAAATGTTTGAAAGGGTGCCAGCAAACACCGCTGGTTGCAGCAGTGCGACTCCAAGAGCCTCTGCTCTATGGGCAGCGATATTCAGAGTAGAGATGCAGGGGCGTGAAGAGGAGGTGAAATACAACAAAGCCTCATTAGTATATAAATGGTCTTTTAAAGACCTGTGAAGTACTCGGGTGGGCTGTGTGCGCGCCTGGAAGCTGTCTCAGCCGCACTGACACACTCGAGGGGGGAGGGTGCGAAGCCCTTTGAACTTAATGGGCGATGCGTGCCACCATCTTGGTTGGCATTTGTAACATTGTAAGTTGTAGCGCACAGCCGGAAGCAACATTTTTGCCAACCACGTATTGCGGAACGTGACAAGGAGTTCAGTTGATTCAGGAAACGAAAGACAACGGTGACAGGCACACCGCCTGTCATTGGAAGCTCACAATTTCTGTGAGGTGCATTTAATAATACATTTATTTGAGCGCATCGAAGTCAGTGATACATTTAGTGGAGTGGATTAAAGCCATTGATGATAAACACACTGCCTGTCAACTCAGAAGTCATTGGTGATAGGCACACTGCCTATCAACTCAGGTAACATGACCTCTCAGGTTATTGCTCCCTCCCCTACATTTCTTTAAGAGCCCGGTTCTCCTCGCATGGCCTGGGAGGACTAGAAAGAGTCTTTTACAACATATTTGGAAGCAATTGGAGGTGAAGATTACATTCCCAATAGGAAATTGGCAATTTTAAAACACCATTTGGGGGTGGAAGGAAGAAATGTGCTAAAAACACTTCCTAAACCGTCCTCTGTATCAAGAAATGACAATGCTGATTTTGATGATGAAGAGGATTCTTATGAAATAGCCTTAGCAATGTTGGAAGAAAACTATGGCAAGAAATTAAGCATTGTGGTAGAAAGGCACAAAAAATGTTCTTGCAAACAGCTACATGGGGAAAAGATTGAACAGTACGTCGCAGCCTTAAGATTAGAAACCACGTGTGGATTTAAAGATCTCAGAGATTAAATCATTAGAGATCAGATGATTAACGCAACTAATAAAAAAAAATTCAAGAAAAGTTGTTGGATCTAATTGACCCCATGTTAGAGAAGGCCATAGGAATAGCCAAACGTATTGAAAATACGTCTTTATATGTTAAAGAATTGACAGGTGTTGAATCCAAAGATGATTCCAATTCATCACAAGTATGTAAAATAAGTGAAACAAAAAAATAACGAAATTGGTGAGGTCAAAGGTGATAAGAAAAAAATATAACTAGTATTAACAAGTTATGTTACAGATGTGGTAGTAACAGACATTCATCTGATGCTATTCATTGTCCTGCAGCAAAAAGCAATGTTACAAATGCTGAAGAATAGGACATTTTTCACGGGTTTGTAAAACGTCCAACACATTTCCGTCAAAACCAGTCATTAATGTTATTTATGAAGATGCTTCTGGTGAATTAGATGAAAGTGACATTGAAGTATATATGATTGATGAAGTTGATGATATTGGCAATGGTGAAAATTACAACCCTCCTAAGTGTAACATTTGTATTGACGATAAGATTGTACCGATGTAGGCAGATTAAAGTTCTCCTTTCACCTTAATCAACAAACAGAATTGGATTGATTTGGGTTCGAAAAGTCTTCCAAGTTACTGATGTCAATCCTGTAGGATATTGTGGTCAGAGATAACCAGTTATAGGTTATTTTTTGTCAAAGATTAGGTTTCAAGATAGAGAAACAGTAGCTAAACTGTAAGTTGTCGAAAAAGGGAAATCCTTACTGGGATGGAGAGAACAAAAAGCCTTGAATATCATTCTTAATCCTAATCATCCTATGCAAGTACTCTTAACTGAACCTCAAAATGATAATGAATGGGTGTCAAAACGTCCTAATCTTTTTAAAGAACTAGGATGTTTGAGGAAATTTAGACATTGTATCATAGTTAAGGAAGGGGTTATACCGAATGTACACAAAGTACGGAATGTGCCATTGAGGGAATCTCTCAAAAAAGAGTTAGATTGTGCAAGGATGGTATCATAGAACCGATCGAAGCATCTGAATGGCTTAGTCCAATTGTTATTGTACACAAACCGAATGGCAGTATCCGCATGCGTGTGGACTTGAGATTTAAATGAATACATTTGGGTTGACCGCCACCCTTTGCCCCACATTAATGATATGCTAGCCACTGTTGACAATGGGAAATATTTTTCCACTCTAGATTTGTCAAGTGCATAACATCAAATCTTGCTACAACCAGAATCTAAGCACTTAACGTCCTTCATTACTCCGGAAGGAGCTTTTCAATTTGTTCGTATGCCATTTGGTCTGGCATCTGCTTCGGCAGTTTTTCAAAGAGTTATGCAAGGAATTTTGAAGGACATTTCTAATATTCTTGTGTTTCAGGATGATATTTTAGTGTGGGGAAAAGATAGGGTGGAGCACAATAACATGTTAGGAATTGTGTTAAACAAATTAGAACTAGCTGGCCTAACCATTAGTTTAAAGAAATGCAAATTCTGACAAACTGAAGTGGACTATCTTGGTCACACTCTAACTTAAGAGGGTATTAAACCTGGGTTTAAGTTGGTGGAAGATTTGGAAAAAGCGCCTATTCCAAAAAATAAGCATCAGGTACTTCCTGGGACTTGCTGAATACTACTCAAGATTTATTTTTAATTTCTCTAATTGTGCATTTCCACTTCGTGAATTGATGAAGAAAAAGGCAGCATATGAGTGGTCTGACAAGTGCCAATGTGCTTTTGAAGAAGTGAAAAAAGTGGTAGCTAGTGCTACTTCCTTAAAACCTTTCAATGCTAGTGATAGGTGCATAATTGTAACAGATGCAAGTGGGTATGGTTTGGGTGCGTACTTATGCAAATCCATGCGGGCAAAGAGAGAGTGATAGCCTTTGCATCAGACAACTAAGGGTGCTGAGAGCACATATTCCACCATCGAAAAAGAGACATTGGCGTGTTGGTGGGGAGTGCAACCTTTCCCGAATTTTGTGTGGGGCACTAATTTTGAATTACACACAGATCATAAACCCTTAGTTGACATTCTCCACTTCAGGTGCAGCTAGAGCTACACCGCACATTGCTAATTGGATTTATAGCTTACAAGAATACAATTTTAGCATTAAGTACATGCCTGGAGTGAGAAATGTGAATGCTGACTGTTTATCACGTCTTCAAGTAGAAAAAGGGGACAGTGGAGAATGTGACACGGAGGTTGAAGATTGGGTAGTAGCCAAATTGAGCGATGTATGTCATGCCATAGAGGAGTCTGACTGGAAAAAAGGAATTTTGGATGATGTTACCATGAAAAAAATTGCTGACTGTCTTCCAATGAATTAAGGTTGGAAATCACATGATGATTTATTAATTTATAAAGAAGTCTGGAGTGAATTATCCGTAGTGGATGGCTGTGAGAAAGTGGCTCTGTATATACTGTTCCCTAATAGGTACAGGGTGTACAGAGTCCACAGTCCCCCAGAGGCTGATAGAGGTCAAAGTTAGGTATGACCTTACTCTCAAAAGTGGTAGCTTGGTCGAGCAGTAAGGCAGTACCAGAGGACAGTGTAGAGCATTTATTGTACACACTCAGTCAGCATATGGTTTCACACACTCAATAACTGAACTCTAGGCCAATGATTTGTATATATAAAATATATGCTTGTTTTATTTTTAGAACCACAAAGGGGGTAAAAATATACTTTCTCAGAATGAGAGGTTGAATATAAATACTTTTGTTTTAAGCAATAAATTTGTGTAAACAGTCACAGTTGGTTGCAATAAACAATCCTATTTCCTAAACATAACAATGCATTGAGCACAATGGTAAATTCAGGTTATTTGTAATAAATTACTTTTCAGATTACTTTTGGAATTCCAGGTCTGGCTCCTAGAACCAGCCTGGGGTCAGTATTCAGAATCAAGTGATGAAAGTCGACTTAATAACTGTAATGATTTTTAAATAATATTTAGCTATTTCAAAAGTTAGCACTTAGAAAATATTTCACAGAAAACATTCAATGGATCTCTATGGCAAGAAATTCAAATTGCAGGTAGAGTACTTTATTGTTACTTTAGTAATCCAGGACTGGGTGCCTAGACCCAGGACTGGGGTCCTTATCAAAAGCAGGTAAGTAATTTCGTTTGCAGAAATGGTACGATTTTAAAAGAATATTTCAAATTTGCAAAAGTAGACACTTAAAAGAAATTTCACAGAAAAGCAGACAATGGTTTCCTATGGGAGAAAAATGAGTTAGAGGTAAGTATAGTTGTGAACACTTTTCAGAGTCAGGGCTGGGCACCAAGATCCAGCACTGGGAGCTCACCTAGGGGCAGGTGAGTAAATTCGTTTTTGTCACTTGGCTGATTTTTGGTGAATTTTTGCAGTTTTGAAAAGTTCACACTTAGAAGATTTTTGAAGAAAAAGCCAGTCAATGTTACCCTATGAGGAAAATGAAGTTAGCGGTTTAAGGGTAAGTACTCGACTGGTAGTGTTGAAATTCCGGGCATGGACTCAGGGGTCCCCCAGTGTCAGGTAGGTACAGTTGGTTCACCCTCAGCGGTTTCAGGACGGCCGGGTGCAGAGAGAGTTGGGCCCAATGTTATCCTATGAGGGATAGGGGGGCCTTGGTTGGTGGCTGCTGTCTGGCAAGCCACGCGGCTGTGGGAGCTGGGCTCCTGGTCACTTACTCAGGGCAAGTGGGAAAGTAGGTTAGTGTAGAGAGGGCACTGCCAGGGCCACTCGGGCGGCTGGGAGCAGGGGGCTTTTGAGCCTTAGGGCGCTCAATGGAAATCAATGAGAATGTTCCGGTTTGGAAAGAGGCTGCAGGCTCGGGGACGAGGATGTTTCAGGTGCCACCACCACTTCGAGAGGTAAGTTGGGTAGTTGTAGGTTAGGTGGGTACCCCGGGATTGGGCACAGGGGGTCGCAGGGCGCCGGGTGCAGGGGTGCCTTTTGACGTCGGGAATCTTACCCTCTGGTTGATCGCGGCTGGGGTGGCACTTGGTTCTGAGGCTGCAGGCTTCTTCCGGGATGTCGAGGGGGGTCCTTGGGTGCCGGACTCTGGGTCACAGTCGCCGTGGGGTCGTCCTCTGGGTCTTTGTCCACTCCGGCACTGGCCAGGCTTGGCTGGTGCAGAGTGTGTTGGGTCCGCGGTCCCGGGCTGGTGCCAGGGATAGCAAATAGGTTTCTTGAGTAGAGCCTCTACTCCTGGGAGTCCCAGGGGCTTAGAGCTAAAAGGTAGCCAGGTCCTCCGGGGTTGGTGAGGTTGCTGGCCACGTGGGATGCCGCGCTGGTGCAGGTTCGAGAGTCGACAGCCGGTAGGGCTGGGGCCAAAGCAGTTGGTGTCTTCTTCTCTTTTTAGCAGCTGCAGGGCAGGTCTTTGTTCTTCTTGCTCTTCTTGTCGTTTTTCTATCTGGAATCTGAGGAAGGAAGGTTCAGGGGGCCCCTAAATACTAGATTTAGGGGCGTTACAGGTAGGTGAAGGCCAGGGACCAATGGGTCCTTGTCCTGGGGTGGGTACACCCCCTATCCTGCCTCTCTACTGTGGGAGGGGGGCAGTAGCCTAATCCTGATAGGGTAGGGCCTCCCATCTTCAAGATGGCGAGAGCCCGGAGATGTGCTTCACCTCGCCTCCCCCACCTGAGGGGTGGGGTGGGCAGGCTGGCACATCCCCTGTCCTTGTATGGGGTTTCCGGCCAAGCTTCCCGCCAGAGTGGGGGGTTGCAGTGGCCTGGGGAAACTCCAACTGGCGGCATGCCTTTGAAGCTTCCCTTTGCTCATCCTGGGGGAGGAGATTTCTCACCTCACCCAGGATGTGCATTGTTGCAGGCCCGGGAGAGCAGGGGCTCTCCCACCCAGGGGTCCAGCAACGTGTCTGCTGTGTGGCAGCCTGGGCAGCCTCAGAGCAGACGTGGATTGCAAGTTAGCTGTAAGGGGGCATCTTCTAAGATGCCCTCTGGGGTGCTTAGTACATTAAATCCTACACTGGCATCAGTGTGGGTTCAATGTGCTGAGAAGTTTGATACCAAACTTCCCAGGCTTCAGTGTTGCCAATATGGTGCTGTGGAGCTCGTGTTTGACAAGCTCTCAGCACCATGTATTCTTAAATGACAGCACTGCACTTACAGTGCCCAGGAATGGACCCGGGTACTGTAGGGGCACAGGGCTCCTGCTCCTGTGCCCACACCATAGGCGTAATGCACCCAGCTAGAGGGGTGGCTAACATATGCCTTGGCAGTGTAGGTGATGGGCATGGTACACAGTGATGTGTGCCATGTCGACTCTTTGTTTTGTCCTGCACCCAGACACTCAGCCTGCAAGGGCAGTGTGTGTGTGTAAGGGTACAGGGCCTCTGAGGGTGGCACAATGAGTGCTGCAGCCCTTAGAGGCCTTCCCTGGTCACAAGGCCCTGGGTACCTAGGGTACCATTTACTAGAGGCTGACATGTGGCTAGGGTTTGCCAATTTGGAATTTGTGTGGTTTAAGGAAGGAACATAGGCCCTGGGCACCTGATTGGCAGGAACCCAGGGTACACTCAATCGAAGTACATTCAGCAATTTAGCAAAAAGTGGGGGCATACCATGCAAGAAAGATGGCACTTTCTCACACAACCCCCCCCCCCCCCAAACGAAAGGTGATGAGACTAACCTTGTCCTATGGAGTCTTCATTGTCTAAGTGGAAGAACCTGGAAAGTCCATCTGCATTGGCATGGGCAGTCCCTGGTCTGTGTTCCACTTCAAAGTCCATTCCCTGTAGGGAGATGGACCACCTCAGTAGTTTTGGATTTTCCCCTTTCATCTGCATTAGCCATCTGAGAGGTCTGTGGTCAGTTTGAACTAGGAAGTGAGTGCCAAACAAGTATGGCCTCAGCTTCTTCAGGGACCAAACCACAGCAAAGGCCTCCCTCTCAATGGCACTCCAACACTGCTCTCTAGGGAGTAGTCTTCTGCTTATAAAAGCAACAGGTTGGTCTTGGCCTTCATCATTGGTCTGGGATAGGACCGCTCCTATCCCTAGCTCAGAGGCATCAGTCTGCACTATGAACTGCTTGGCATAATCTGGAGCTTTTAGAATTGGTGCTGAGCACATTGCTTCTTTTAGGGTGTCAAAAGCCTTTTGACAACTAACTGTCCAGTTAACTTTCTTGGGCATTTTCTTGGAGGTGAGTTCTGTGAGGGGGGTCACAATGGACCCATACCCCTTCACAAACCTCCTGTAGTACCCAGTCAAGCCAAGGAATGCCCTGACTTGGGTCTGGGTTGTTGGAGCTATCCAGTCCATGATGGCCTGGATTTTGGGTTGTAAGGGCTGTACCTGGCCTCCACCTACAAGGTGGCCCAAGTACACCACAGTGCCCTGCCCTATCTGGCATTTGGATGCCTTGATAGTGAGACCTGCACTCTGCAGAGCCTCTAAAACCTTCCCAAGGTGGATCAGGTGATCCTGCCAGGTGGAGCTAAAGACAGCAATATCATCAAGATAAGCTGCACTAAAGGACTCCAACCCAGCCATGACATGGTTCACCAACCTCTGGAAGGTGGCAGGGGCATTCTTTAACCCAAAGGGCATCACAGTAAACTGATAATGCCCATCAGGGGTGGAGAATGCTGTCTTTTCTTTTGCTCCTGGGGTCATGCCAATCTGCCAGTACCCTGCAGTTAAGTCAAAGGTACTGAGAAATTTGGCAGCCCCCAATTTGTCTATCAGTTCATCTGCTCTTGGGATAGGGTGAGCATCTGTCTTGGTGACAGAGTTGAGCCCTCTATAGTCCACACAGAACCTCATCTCTCTCTTTTCACCCTGTTGATGAGGTTTGGGGACCAGAACCACTGGGCTAGCCCAGGGGCTCTCTGAAGGCTCAATGACCCCTAACTCCAGCATCTTGCTGACCTCAGTTTTGATGCTTTCCTTGACTTGATCTGACTGTCGATAGATTTTGTTCTTGACAGGTGCACTGTCACCAGTGTCCACATCATGGGTACACCAGCTTGTCAGACCAGGGGTCAGGGAAAAGAGGCTAGCATATTGTTGCAAGACTTGCTTGCAGTCAGTCTGCTGTAGGGCAGAGAGGGTGTCTGAGAAAATCACACCATCTACTGACCCATCTTTTGGGCTGTAGGATAGGAGGTCAGGAAGTGGCTCACTCTCTGCTTCCTGTTCTTCATCAGTCACCATCAGCATGGTGATGTCAGCCCTATCATTGTAGAGTTTAAGGCGGTTCACATGGATGACCCTTTTGGGTGTCCTGCTAGTGCCCAGGTCAACTAGATAGGTGACCTCACTCTTTCTCTCTAGGATAGGGTAAGGGCCACTCCATTTGTCTTGGAGAGCCCTTGGTGCCACTGGCTCCAAAACCCACACCTGTTGCCCTGGTTGAAATTCAACCAGTGCAGCCTTTTGGTCATACCAGTGCTTCTGGAGCTCCTGGCTGGCCTCAAGGTTCTTGGATGCCTTTTCCATATACTCAGCCATTCTGGACCTTAGGCCAAGCACATAGTCCACTATGTCTTGTTTGGGTTCCTGAAGAGGCCTCTCCCAGCCCTCTTTTACAAGACATAGTGGTCCCCTTACAGGATGACCAAACAGAAGTTCAAAGGGTGAGAAACCTACTCCCTTCTGTGGCACTTCCCTGTAAGCGAAAAGCAGGCATGGTAACAGGACATCCCACCTCCTTTTGAGTTTCTCAGGGAGTCCCATGATCATACCTTTCAATGTCTTGTTGAACCTCTCAACAAGGCCATTGGTTTGTGGGTGGTAGGGTGTAGTAAACTTGTACTGCACTCCACACTCTTTCCACATGTGTGTTAGGTAAGCAGACATGAAGTTGGAACCTCTGTCTGAAACCACCTCCTTAGGAAAACCCACCCTGGTGAAGACACCCAGGAGGGCCTTGGCTACTGCAGGAGCTGTAGTAGTCCTAAGTGGAATTGCTTTAGGGTACCTAGTAGCATGATCCACTACTACTAGAATGAATTTGTTCCCTGAGGCTGTGGGAGGTTCAAGTGGACCCACAATGTCCACACCTACCCTTTCAAAGGGGACCCCCACCACTGGTAGTGGAATGAGGGGGGCCTTTGGGTGGCCACCTGTCTTGCCACTGGCCTGACAGGTAACACAGGAGCTGACAAACTCCTTCACCTTTTGGTGCATCTGGGGCCAGTAAAAGTGACTCACTAACCTTTCCCAAGTTTTGGATTGCCCCAGATGTCCAGCTAGGGGGATGTCATGAGCCAAAGTTAGGAGGAACTCCCTGTACTTCTGTGGCACTACCACCCTCCTGGTGGCTCCAGGAGTGGGGTCTCTTGCCTCAGCATACAGTAATCCCTCTTCCCAATAAGCTCTGTGGGTACCACTGACATCTCCCCTGGCTTCTGAAGCAGCTTGTTGTCTCAGGCTTTCAAGAGTGGGACAGTCTCGCTGGCCCTGGCACAGCTCTTCCCTAGAGGGTCCCCCTGGGCCCAAGAGTTCAACCTGGTAAGGGTCAAGCTCCATGGACTCAGTTCCCTCAGGGGTATCTACATCCTCTCCAGGGGGAGAGGGGTTCTGAGTGTTTGGCTGTACAGAAGCTGGTCCCCCAGTCTCCTTGCCCTTCCTCTTGGTTGGTTGGGCCATTATTCCAGGCTCCAAACCTACTTTTTCACCCTTCCTCTTGCTCTGTGCTCTGGTTTGCACACACACCAATTCAGGGATGCCCAGCATGGCTGCATGGGCCTTTAACTCAACTTCAGCCCAGGCTGAGGTTTCCAGATCATTTCCAAGCAGGCATGCAGCTGGCAACTTTGGAGAGACCACTACCTGTTTCAGGCCAGTAACCCCCCCCCCAGCCTAATGTTACCATGGCCATGGGATGACTAGTGGTGACACTGTCAGCGTTGGTGACTGGGTAAGACTTCCCAATCAAGTATTGCTCAGGGGAAACCAGTTTGTCTTTCACCATAGTGACACTGGCACCTGTATCCCTCAGAGCTTCTACCCTAGTTCCATTTACCCAGGGGTACTGTAAGTATTTCTTTAAGTTGGGGGGCCACACAGCCACAGTGGCAAACTCCACTTCTCCCAAGGAGACTAAACTTGCTTCAGTGTGTTCCCAGATTTGCTCAGGGTACACCTCTGATCCCATTTGTATACTTGCTGCCCCAGAGTGGCTGTACTGGGTGCCTTAGGGGCTTTGTTTTGGGGGCAAGATACAGTTAGGTGTCCCTGCTTCTTACAGGTATTACACCAGGCCTTTAAGGGATCAAAGTTCTTCCCCCTATGTGGTTAGGGCACATAGGGAGTAGTTTGGGTCCCACCCACCTGAACAGGTTTTTGGGGCCCTTTGGAAGACTCAGACTTTTTATCTTGGGGATTCTCACCACCTTTCCCCTGGGGAGGTTTTGTGACCACCTTCTTTTGGTCACCCCCAGTGGTTGTCTTGGTCACCCTAGTCTTGACCCAGTGGTCTGCCTTCTTTCCCAATTCTTGGGGAGAAATTAGACCTAGGTCTACCAAATGCTGATGCAACTTTTCATTTGTGCAGTTACTCAAAATATGTTCCTTCATAAATAAATTGTACAATCCAGTAAAATCCTGCACACCATGTCCAGCTAACCAACCATCCAGTGTCTTCACTGAGAAATCTACAAAATCAATCCAGGACTGGGTCTGGGTTTTGTGAGCCCCCCTGAATCTAATTCTATACTCCTCAGTGGTGAATCCAAATCCCTCAATCAGAGCTTTCTTCATGAGGTCATAGGATCCTGCTTCTGGCCCAGAGAGAGTCAGAAGCCTGTCCCTGCAGTTACCAGAGAACAGTTCCCACAGGAGTGCCCCCCAGAGAGGTTTCTTTACTTTCCTGATATCACAAGCCCTCTCAAAGGCTGTGAACCATTTGGTGATATCATCACCTTCCTCAAATTTAGGGACAATCCCTTTGGGGATTTTAAGGTCAGAAGTTTCCTCCCTATCCTTGTTTTTATTATTGCTGCCACCATTGATGGGTGCTAAACCCATCTCTCTCCTTTCCTTTTCTAGAGCCAGGAGCCTGGACTCTAGATCTATTCTTTTGGCCAGCCTCACAAGGCTGTCCTCTTCACTGGGGGGGCCCCCAGTGTTTTCTCTGGGACCAGAGCCACCTGTGTGGTCTCTAGGTGCCCAGATGCTATGTCTTGAGTTGGAGGGTATGGGTGCCATCTCCTCCCTAGGGAATAGTATGGGGAGGTTGCTGTCCTCCTCCCCTGATTCCCTTTCCTCATCTGACTGGCCATCACCATGTTCAGATGGGTGGTCTTTAGCATACTCAGCCAGGAGCTCCTGGAGCCCTTGTTTGGTTGGATGCTGACCCATTTGTAAATTTTTGAGTTTACATAAGGACCTCAATTCCTTGAAAGACAAGTGTAAGTAAGGTGTGAGGTCGAGCTCCTCCACCAGGTCCATGTTATTATTATCACTAATAGCTGGGTTTGTTTGAGACATTCTAACCTGACAGTTCTAACCCTCTACCCTGACTATAGTGACTTATTTTTCTAAAATTCTAATGGGACTTAAGCAAGGCCCTAGCAAGACTTTTAGTAATTTTGGAAAAACCAATCAGAATTCTAAAGGCAATTTTTAAGAGTTCTGTCGTGTGATCAGATGGTAACCAAGTAGTCCAACAAATGCAAGTTTGTATCCCACCGCTGATCCACCAATGTGAGAAAGTGGCTCTGTATATACTGTTCCCTAATAGGTACAGGGTGTACAGAGTCCACAGTCCCCCAGAGGCTGATAGAGGTCAAAGTTAGGTATGACCTTACTCTCAAAAGTGGTAGCTTGGTCGAGCAGTAAGGCAGTACCAGAGGACAGTGTAGAGCATTTATTGTACACACTCAGTCAGCATATGGTTTCAAACACTCAATAACTGAACTCTAGGCCAATGATTTGTATATATAAAATATATGCTTGTTTTATTTTTAGAACCACAAAGGGGGTAAAAATATACTTTCTCAGAATGAGAGGTTGAATATAAATACTTTTGTTTTAAGCAATAAATTTGTGTAAACAGTCACAGTTGGTTGCAATAAACAATCCTATTTCCTAAACATAACAATGCATTGAGCTCAATGGTAAATTCAGGTTATTTGTAATAAATTACTTTTCAGATTACTTTTGGAATTCCAGGTCTGGCTCCTAGAACCGGCCTGGGGTCAGTATTCAGAATCAAGTGATGAAAGTCGACTTAATAACTGTAATGATTTTTAAATAATATTTAGCTATTTCAAAAGTTAGCACTTAGAAAATATTTCACAGAAAACATTCAATGGATCTCTATGGCAAGAAATTCAAATTGCAGGTAGAGTACTTTATCGTTACTTTAGTAATCCAGGACTGGGTGCCTAGACCCAGGACTGGGGTCCTTATCAAAAGCAGGTAAGTAATTTCGTTTGCAGAAATGGTACGATTTTAAAAGAATATTTCAAATTTGCAAAAGTAGACACTTAGAAGAAATTTCACAGAAAAGCAGACAATGGTTTCCTATGGGAGAAAAATGAGTTAGAGGTAAGTATAGTTGTGAACACTTTTCAGAGTCAGGGCTGGGCACCAAGATCCAGCACTGGGAGCTCACCTAGGGGCAGGTGAGTAAATTCGTTTTTGTCACTTGGCTGATTTTTGGTGAATTTTTGCAGTTTTGAAAAGTTCACACTTAGAAGATTTTTGAAGAAAAAGCCAGTCAATGTTACCCTATGAGGAAAATGAAGTTAGCGGTTTAAGGGTAAGTACTCGACTGGTAGTGTTGAAATTCCGGGCATGGACTCAGGGGTCCCCCAGTGTCAGGTAGGTACAGTTGGTTCACCCTCAGCGGTTTCAGGACGGCCGGGTGCAGAGAGAGTTGGGCCCAATGTTATCCTATGAGGGATAGGGGGGCCTTGGTTGGTGGCTGCTGTCTGGCAAGCCACGCGGCTGTGGGAGCTGGGCTCCTGGTCACTTACTCAGGGCAAGTGGGAAAGTAGGTTAGTGTAGAGAGGGCACTGC
This sequence comes from Triturus cristatus, assembly GCF_964204655.1. Lineage (NCBI taxonomy): Eukaryota > Metazoa > Chordata > Amphibia > Caudata > Salamandridae > Triturus > Triturus cristatus. Next base: position 1,241,650,008 of record NC_140593.1, read on the forward strand.
CAGGGCCACTCGGGCGGCTGGGAGCAGGGGGCTTTTGAGCCTTAGGGCGCTCAATGGAAATCAATGGGAATGTTCCGGTTTGGAAAGAGGCTGCAGGCTCGGGGACGAGGATGTTTCAGGTGCCACCACCACTTCGAGAGGTAAGTTGGGTAGTTGTAGGTTAGGTGGGTACCCCGGGATTGGGCACAGGGGGTCGCAGGGCGCCGGGTGCAGGGGTGCCTTTTGACGTCGGGAATCTTACCCTCTGGTTGATCGCGGCTGGGGTGGCACTTGGTTCTGAGGCTGCAGGCTTCTTCCGGGATGTCGAGGGGGGTCCTTGGGTGCCGGACTCTGGGTCACAGTCGCCGTGGGGTCGTCCTCTGGGTCTTTGTCCACTCCGGCACTGGCCAGGCTTGGCTGGTGCAGAGTGTGTTGGGTCCGCGGTCCCGGGCTGGTGCCAGGGATAGCAAATAGGTTTCTTGAGTAGAGCCTCTACTCGTGGGAGTCCCAGGGGCTTAGAGCTAAAAGGTAGCCAGGTCCTCCGGGGTTGGTGAGGTTGCTGGCCACGTGGGATGCCGCGCTGGTGCAGGTTCGAGAGTCGACAGCCGGTAGGGCTGGGGCCAAAGCAGTTGGTGTCTTCTTCTCTTTTTAGCAGCTGCAGGGCAGGTCTTTGTTCTTCTTGCTCTTCTTGTCGTTTTTCTATCTGGAATCTGAGGAAGGAAGGTTCAGGGGGCCCCTAAATACTAGATTTAGGGGCGTTACAGGTAGGTGAAGGCCAGGGACCAATGGGTCCTTGTCCTGGGGTGGGTACACCCCCTATCCTGCCTCTCTCCTGTGGGAGGGGGGCAGTAGCCTAATCCTGATAGGGTAGGGCCTCCCATCTTCAAGATGGCGAGAGCCCGGAGATGTGCTTCACCTCGCCTCCCCCACCTGAGGGGTGGGGTGGGCAGGCTGGCACATCCCCTGTCCTTGTATGGGGTTTCCGGACAAGCTTCCCGCCAGAGTGGGGGGTTGCAGTGGCCTGGGGAAACTCCAACTGGCGGCATGCCTTTGAAGCTTCCCTTTGCTCATCCTGGGGGAGGAGATTTCTCACCTCACCCAGGATGTGCATTGTTGCAGGCCCGGGAGAGCAGGGGCTCTCCCACCCAGGGGTCCAGCAATGTGTCTGCTGTGTGGCAGCCTGGGCAGCCTCAGAGCAGACGTGGATTGCAAGTTAGCTGTAAGGGGGCATCTTCTAAGATGCCCTCTGGGGTGCTTAGTACATTAAATCCTACACTGGCATCAGTGTGGGTTCAATGTGCTGAGAAGTTTGATACCAAACTTCCCAGGCTTCAGTGTTGCCAATATGGTGCTGTGGAGCTCGTGTTTGACAAGCTCTCAGCACCATGTATTCTTAAATGACAGCACTGCACTTACAGTGCCCAGGAATGGACCCGGGTACTGTAGGGGCACAGGGCTCCTGCTCCTGTGCCCACACCATAGGCGTAATGCACCCAGCTAGAGGGGTGGCTAACATATGCCTTGGCAGTGTAGGTGATGGGCATGGTACACAGTGATGTGTGCCATGTCGACTCTTTGTTTTGTCCTGCACCCAGACACTCAGCCTGCAAGGGCAGTGTGTGTGTGTAAGGGTACAGGGCCTCTGAGGGTGGCACAATGAGTGCTGCAGCCCTTAGAGGCCTTCCCTGGTCACAAGGCCCTGGGTACCTAGGGTACCATTTACTAGAGGCTGACATGTGGCTAGGGTTTGCCAATTTGGAGTTTGTGTGGTTTAAGGAAGGAACATAGGCCCTGGGCACCTGATTGGCAGGAACCCAGGGTACACTCAATCGAAGTACATTCAGCAATTTAGCAAAAAGTGGGGGCATACCATGCAAGAAAGATGGCACTTTCTCACACAACCCCCCCCCCCCCCCAAACGAAAGGTGATGAGACTAACCTTGTCCTATGGAGTCTTCATTGTCTAAGTGGAAGAACCTGGAAAGTCCATCTGCATTGGCATGGGCAGTCCCTGGTCTGTGTTCCACTTCAAAGTCCATTCCCTGTAGGGAGATGGACCACCTCAGTAGTTTTGGATTTTCCCCTTTCATCTGCATTAGCCATCTGAGAGGTCTGTGGTCAGTTTGAACTAGGAAGTGAGTGCCAAACAAGTATGGCCTCAGCTTCTTCAGGGACCAAACCACAGCAAAGGCCTCCCTCTCAATGGCACTCCAACGCTGCTCTCTAGGGAGTAGTCTTCTGCTTATAAAAGCAACAGGTTGGTCTTGGCCTTCATCATTGGTCTGGGATAGGACCGCTCCTATCCCTAGCTCAGAGGCATCAGTCTGCACTATGAACTGCTTGGCATAATCTGGAGCTTTTAGAATTGGTGCTGAGCACATTGCTTCTTTTAGGGTGTCAAAAGCCTTTTGACAACTAACTGTCCAGTTAACTTTCTTGGGCATTTTCTTGGAGGTGAGTTCTGTGAGGGGGGTCACAATGGACCCATACCCCTTCACAAACCTCCTGTAGTACCCAGTCAAGCCAAGGAATGCCCTGACTTGGGTCTGGGTTGTTGGAGCTATCCAGTCCATGATGGCCTGGATTTTGGGTTGTAAGGGCTGTACCTGGCCTCCACCTACAAGGTGGCCCAAGTACACCACAGTGCCCTGCCCTATCTGGCATTTGGATGCCTTGATAGTGAGACCTGCACTCTGCAGAGCCTCTAAAACCTTCCCAAGGTGGATCAGGTGATCCTGCCAGGTGGAGCTAAAGACAGCAATATCATCAAGATAAGCTGCACTAAAGGACTCCAACCCAGCCAGGACATGGTTCACCAACCTCTGGAAGGTGGCAGGGGCATTCTTTAACCCAAAGGGCATCACAGTAAACTGATAATGCCCATCAGGGGTGGAGAATGCTGTCTTTTCTTTTGCTCCTGGGGTCATGCCAATCTGCCAGTACCCTGCAGTTAAGTCAAAGGTACTGAGAAATTTGGCAGCCCCCAATTTGTCTATCAGTTCATCTGCTCTTGGGATAGGGTGAGCATCTGTCTTGGTGACAGAGTTGAGCCCTCTATAGTCCACACAGAACCTCATCTCTCTCTTTTCACCCTGTTGATGAGGTTTGGGGACCAGAACCACTGGGCTAGCCCAGGGGCTCTCTGAAGGCTCAATGACCCCTAACTCCAGCATCTTGCTGACCTCAGCTTTGATGATTTCCTTGACTTGATCTGACTGTCGATAGATTTTGTTCTTGACAGGTGCACTGTCACCAGTGTCCACATCATGGGTACACCAGCTTGTCAGACCAGGGGTCAGGGAAAAGAGGCTAGCATATTGTTGCAAGACTTGCTTGCAGTCAGTCTGCTGTAGGGCAGAGAGGGTGTCTGAGAAAATCACACCATCTACTGACCCATCTTTTGGGCTGTAGGATAGGAGGTCAGGAAGTGGCTCACTCTCTGCTTCCTGTTCTTCATCAGTCACCATCAGCATGGTGATGTCAGCCCTATCATTGTAGAGTTTAAGGCGGTTCACATGGATGACCCTTTTGGGTGTCCTGCTAGTGCCCAGGTCAACTAGATAGGTGACCTCACTCTTTCTCTCTAGGATAGGGTAAGGGCCACTCCATTTGTCTTGGAGAGCCCTTGGTGCCACTGGCTCCAAAACCCACACCTGTTGCCCTGGTTGAAATTCAACCAGTGCAGCCTTTTGGTCATACCAGTGCTTCTGGAGCTCCTGGCTGGCCTCAAGGTTCTTGGATGCCTTTTCCATATACTCAGCCATTCTGGACCTTAGGCCAAGCACATAGTCCATTATGTCTTGTTTGGGTTCCTGAAGAGGCCTCTCCCAGCCCTCTTTTACAAGACATAGTGGTCCCCTTACAGGATGACCAAACAGAAGTTCAAAGGGTGAGAAACCTACTCCCTTCTGTGGCACTTCCCTGTAAGCGAAAAGCAAGCATGGTAACAGGACATCCCACCTCCTTTTGAGTTTCTCAGGGAGTCCCATGATCATACCTTTCAATGTCTTGTTGAACCTCTCAACAAGGCCATTGGTTTGTGGGTGGTAGGGTGTAGTAAACTTGTACTGCACTCCACACTCTTTCCACATGTGTGTTAGGTAAGCAGACATGAAGTTGGAACCTCTGTCTGAAACCACCTCCTTAGGAAAACCCACCCTGGTGAAGACACCCAGGAGGGCCTTGGCTACTGCAGGAGCTGTAGTAGTCCTAAGTGGAATTGCTTCAGGGTACCTAGTAGCATGATCCACTACTACTAGAATGAATTTGTTCCCTGAGGCTGTGGGAGGTTCAAGTGGACCAACAATGTCCACACCTACCCTTTCAAAGGGGACCCCCACCACTGGTAGTGGAATGAGGGGGGCCTTTGGGTGGCCACCTGTCTTGCCACTGGCCTGACAGGTAACACAGGAGCTGACAAACTCCTTCACCTTTTGGTGCATCTGGGGCCAGTAAAAGTGACTCACTAACCTTTCCCAAGTTTTGGATTGCCCCAGATGTCCAGCTAGGGGGATGTCATGAGCCAAAGTTAGGAGGAACTCCCTGTACTTCTGTGGCACTACCACCCTCCTGGTGGCTCCAGGAGTGGGGTCTCTTGCCTCAGCATACAGTAATCCCTCTTCCCAATAAGCTCTGTGGGTACCACTGACATCTCCCCTGGCTTCTGAAGCAGCTTGTTGTCTCAGGCTTTCAAGAGTGGGACAGTCTCGCTGGCCCTGGCACAGCTCTTCCCTAGAGGGTCCCCCTGGGCCCAAGAGTTCAACCTGGTAAGGGTCAAGCTCCATGGACTCAGTTCCCTCAGGGGTATCTACATCCTCTCCAGGGGGAGAGGGGTTCTGAGTGTTTGGCTGTACAGAAGCTGGTCCCCCAGTCTCCTTGCCCTTCCTCTTGGTTGGTTGGGCCATTATTCCAGGCTCCAAACCTACTTTTTCACCCTTCCTCTTGCTCTGTGCTCTGGTTTGCACACACACCAATTCAGGGATGCCCAGCATGGCTGCATGGGCCTTTAACTCAACTTCAGCCCAGGCTGAGGTTTCCAGATCATTTCCAAGCAGGCATGCAGCTGGCAACTTTGGAGAGACCACTACCTGTTTCAGGCCAGTAACCCCCCCCCAGCCTAATGTTACCATGGCCATGGGATGACTAGTGGTGACACTGTCAGCGTTGGTGACTGGGTAAGACTTCCCAATCAAGTATTGCTCAGGGGAAACCAGTGTGTCTTTCACCATAGTGACACTGGCACCTGTATCCCTCAGAGCTTCTACCCTAGTTCCATTTACCCAGGGGTACTGTAAGTATTTCTTTAAGTTGGGGGGCCACACAGCCACAGTGGCAAACTCCACTTCTCCCAAGGAGACTAAACTTGCTTCAGTGTGTTCCCAGATTTGCTCAGGGTACACCTCTGATCCCATTTGTATACTTGCTGCCCCAGAGTGGCTGTACTGGGTGCCTTAGGGGCTTTGTTTTGGGGGCAAGATACAGTTAGGTGTCCCTGCTTCTTACAGGTATTACACCAGGCCTTTAAGGGATCAAAGTTCTTCCCCCTATGTGGTTAGGGCACATAGGGAGTAGTTTGGGTCCCACCCACCTGAACAGGTTTTTGGGGCCCTTTGGAAGACTCAGACTTTTTATCTTGGGGATTCTCACCACCTTTCCCCTGGGGAGGTTTTGTGACCACCTTCTTTTGGTCACCCCCAGTGGTTGTCTTGGTCACCCTAGTCTTGACCCAGTGGTCTGCCTTCTTTCCCAATTCTTGGGGAGAAATTAGACCTAGGTCTACCAAATGCTGATGCAACTTTTCATTTGTGCAGTTACTCAAAATATGTTCCTTCATAAATAAATTGTACAATCCAGTAAAATCCTGCACACCATGTCCAGCTAACCAACCATCCAGTGTCTTCACTGAGAAATCTACAAAATCAATCCAGGACTGGGTCTGGGTTTTGTGAGCCCCCCTGAATCTAATTCTATACTCCTCAGTGGTGAATCCAAATCCCTCAATCAGAGCTGTCTTCATGAGGTCATAGGATCCTGCTTCTGGCCCAGAGAGAGTCAGAAGCCTGTCCCTGCAGTTACCAGAGAACAGTTCCCACAGGAGTGCCCCCCAGAGAGGTTTCTTTACTTTCCTGATATCACAAGCCCTCTCAAAGGCTGTGAACCATTTGGTGATATCATCACCTTCCTCAAATTTAGGGACAATCCCTTTGGGGATTTTAAGGTCAGAAGTTTCCTCCCTATCCTTGTTTTTATTATTGCTGCCACCATTGATGGGTGCTAAACCCATCTCTCTCCTTTCCTTTTCTAGAGCCAGGAGCCTGGACTCTAGATCTATTCTTTTGGCCAGCCTCACAAGGCTGTCCTCTTCACTGGGGGGGGCCCCAGTGTTTTCTCTGGGACCAGAGCCACCTGTGTGGTCTCTAGGTGCCCAGATGCTATGTCTTGAGTTGGAGGGTATGGGTGCCATCTCCTCCCTAGGGAATAGTATGGGGAGGTTGCTGTCCTCCTCCCCTGATTCCCTTTCCTCATCTGACTGGCCATCACCATGTTCAGATGGGTGGTCTTTAGCATACTCAGCCAGGAGCTCCTGGAGCCCTTGTTTGGTTGGATGCTGACCCATTTGTAAATTTTTGAGTTTACATAAGGACCTCAATTCCTTGAAAGACAAGTGTAAGTAAGGTGTGAGGTCGAGCTCCTCCACCAGGTCCATGTTATTATTATCACTAATAGCTGGGTTTGTTTGAGACATTCTAACCTGACAGTTCTAACCCTCTACCCTGACTATAGTGACTTATTTTTCTAAAATTCTAATGGGACTTAAGCAAGGCCCTAGCAAGACTTTTAGTAATTTTGGAAAAACCAATCAGAATTCTAAAGGCAATTTTTAAGAGTTCTGTCGTGTGATCAGATGGTAACCAAGTAGTCCAACAAATGCAAGTTTGTATCCCACCGCTGATCCACCAATGTGAGAAAGTGGCTCTGTATATACTGTTCCCTAATAGGTACAGGGTGTACAGAGTCCACAGTCCCCCAGAGGCTGATAGAGGTCAAAGTTAGGTATGACCTTACTCTCAAAAGTGGTAGCTTGGTCGAGCAGTAAGGCAGTACCAGAGGACAGTGTAGAGCATTTATTGTACACACTCAGTCAGCATATGGTTTCAAACACTCAATAACTGAACTCTAGGCCAATGATTTGTATATATAAAATATATGCTTGTTTTATTTTTAGAACCACAAAGGGGGTAAAAATATACTTTCTCAGAATGAGAGGTTGAATATAAATACTTTTGTTTTAAGCAATAAATTTGTGTAAACAGTCACAGTTGGTTGCAATAAACAATCCTATTTCCTAAACATAACAATGCATTGAGCTCAATGGTAAATTCAGGTTATTTGTAATAAATTACTTTTCAGATTACTTTTGGAATTCCAGGTCTGGCTCCTAGAACCGGCCTGGGGTCAGTATTCAGAATCAAGTGATGAAAGTCGACTTAATAACTGTAATGATTTTTAAATAATATTTAGCTATTTCAAAAGTTAGCACTTAGAAAATATTTCACAGAAAACATTCAATGGATCTCTATGGCAAGAAATTCAAATTGCAGGTAGAGTACTTTATCGTTACTTTAGTAATCCAGGACTGGGTGCCTAGACCCAGGACTGGGGTCCTTATCAAAAGCAGGTAAGTAATTTCGTTTGCAGAAATGGTACGATTTTAAAAGAATATTTCAAATTTGCAAAAGTAGACACTTAGAAGAAATTTCACAGAAAAGCAGACAATGGTTTCCTATGGGAGAAAAATGAGTTAGAGGTAAGTATAGTTGTGAACACTTTTCAGAGTCAGGGCTGGGCACCAAGATCCAGCACTGGGAGCTCACCTAGGGGCAGGTGAGTAAATTCGTTTTTGTCACTTGGCTGATTTTTGGTGAATTTTTGCAGTTTTGAAAAGTTCACACTTAGAAGATTTTTGAAGAAAAAGCCAGTCAATGTTACCCTATGAGGAAAATGAAGTTAGCGGTTTAAGGGTAAGTACTCGACTGGTAGTGTTGAAATTCCGGGCATGGACTCAGGGGTCCCCCAGTGTCAGGTAGGTACAGTTGGTTCACCCTCAGCGGTTTCAGGACGGCCGGGTGCAGAGAGAGTTGGGCCCAATGTTATCCTATGAGGGATAGGGGGGCCTTGGTTGGTGGCTGCTGTCTGGCAAGCCACGCGGCTGTGGGAGCTGGGCTCCTGGTCACTTACTCAGGGCAAGTGGGAAAGTAGGTTAGTGTAGAGAGGGCACTGCCAGGGCCACTCGGGCGGCTGGGAGCAGGGGGCTTTTGAGCCTTAGGGCGCTCAATGGAAATCAATGGGAATGTTCCGGTTTGGAAAGAGGCTGCAGGCTCGGGGACGAGGATGTTTCAGGTGCCACCACCACTTCGAGAGGTAAGTTGGGTAGTTGTAGGTTAGGTGGGTACCCCGGGATTGGGCACAGGGGGTCGCAGGGCGCCGGGGTGCCTTTTGACGTCGGGAATCTTACCCTCTGGTTGATCGCGGCTGGGGTGGCACTTGGTTCTGAGGCTGCAGGCTTCTTCCGGGATGTCGAGGGGGGTCCTTGGGTGCCGGACTCTGGGTCACAGTCGCCGTGGGGTCGTCCTCTGGGTCTTTGTCCACTCCGGCACTGGCCAGGCTTGGCTGGTGCAGAGTGTGTTGGGTCCGCGGTCCCGGGCTGGTGCCAGGGATAGCAAATAGGTTTCTTGAGTAGAGCCTCTACTCGTGGGAGTCCCAGGGGCTTAGAGCTAAAAGGTAGCCAGGTCCTCCGGGGTTGGTGAGGTTGCTGGCCACGTGGGATGCCGCGCTGGTGCAGGTTCGAGAGTCGACAGCCGGTAGGGCTGGGGCCAAAGCAGTTGGTGTCTTCTTCTCTTTTTAGCAGCTGCAGGGCAGGTCTTTGTTCTTCTTGCTCTTCTTGTCGTTTTTCTATCTGGAATCTGAGGAAGGAAGGTTCAGGGGGCCCCTAAATACTAGATTTAGGGGCGTTACAGGTAGGTGAAGGCCAGGGACCAATGGGTCCTTGTCCTGGGGTGGGTACACCCCCTATCCTGCCTCTCTCCTGTGGGAGGGGGGCAGTAGCCTAATCCTGATAGGGTAGGGCCTCCCATCTTCAAGATGGCGAGAGCCCGGAGATGTGCTTCACCTCGCCTCCCCCACCTGAGGGGTGGGGTGGGCAGGCTGGCACATCCCCTGTCCTTGTATGGGGTTTCCGGCCAAGCTTCCCGCCAGAGTGGGGGGTTGCAGTGGCCTGGGGAAACTCCAACTGGCGGCATGCCTTTGAAGCTTCCCTTTGCTCATCCTGGGGGAGGAGATTTCTCACCTCACCCAGGATGTGCATTGTTGCAGGCCCGGGAGAGCAGGGGCTCTCCCACCCAGGGGTCCAGCAACGTGTCTGCTGTGTGGCAGCCTGGGCAGCCTCAGAGCAGACGTGGATTGCAAGTTAGCTGTAAGGGGGCATCTTCTAAGATGCCCTCTGGGGTGCTTAGTACATTAAATCCTACACTGGCATCAGTGTGGGTTCAATGTGCTGAGAAGTTTGATACCAAACTTCCCAGGCTTCAGTGTTGCCAATATGGTGCTGTGGAGCTCGTGTTTGACAAGCTCTCAGCACCATGTATTCTTAAATGACAGCACTGCACTTACAGTGCCCAGGAATGGACCCGGGTACTGTAGGGGCACAGGGCTCCTGCTCCTGTGCCCACACCATAGGCGTAATGCACCCAGCTAGAGGGGTGGCTGACATATGCCTTGGCAGTGTAGGTGATGGGCATGGTACACAGTGATGTGTGCCATGTCGACTCTTTGTTTTGTCCTGCACCCAGACACTCAGCCTGCAAGGGCAGTGTGTGTGTGTAAGGGTACAGGGCCTCTGAGGGTGGCACAATGAGTGCTGCAGCCTTTAGAGGCCTTCCCTGGTCACAAGGCCCTGGGTACCTAGGGTACCATTTACTAGGGGCTGACATGTGGCTAGGGTTTGCCAATTTGGAGTTTGTGTGGTTTAAGGAAGGAACATAGGCGCTGGGCACCTGATTGGCAGGAACCCAGGGTACACTCAATCGAAGTACATTCAGCAATTTAGCAAAAAGTGGGGGCATACCATGCAAGAAAGATGGCACTTTCTCACAATGGCATTTTGAGATGGAATGATAAATTGGTAGCTCCCTTTTCCATGAGACCAAGATTGTTGCAATTGTTGCATGACGGCCATGGTGGCATGTTCGCCATGAAGAGAAAGGCCAGAGAAGACTTCTGGTGGCCTGGCATGGACAGGCAGATTGAAAGATTTGTTAGAGATTATGTAGCATGTTCCTGTAGTGACAAGACGCATGATATACAGGAAACTGCTATCCACCATGTAAATTGGCCTAAGTAACCTTGGGAAAGATTAGCAATCAACATTTGTGGCCCTTTCGAGATTCTTGGTGTTGGGTGTAAATGTGCCACTGTTCTAATGGACTATTTCTAAATGGCCAGAGGTGACTTTTGTGCGGGAAGTAAAAACTAAGTGTAATTGATTTTTGCGAAGAAATCTTTCGAAGAGGTTGTCCTGCAGAAATGTTGACTGATAATGGACCCCAATTTACGTCTGAGTTTGGTGAATTTCTTAAAAAATGGGGCATAAAACATTTAAAAACTCCAGTTTATCATCCAAGGGGAAATGGTCTTGTAGAACGCTTTAACCGTGTCTTGGGTGAATGTGTTCGGTAAAAAAAAAAAAAAAAATTGTGGAATTACAGAACCACTCCACATTCAGTTACGGGCGAAACTCCTTTTTGTTTGCTCAAGGGCAGAGTTCCATGTTCCATTGCTGTGCCTGCATGGATGGGTAGATGTGGTAAAAAAATCTATCAATGATGGAATCATCAGAACAAAAGTTGAAGATTATCAAAGTTCTTATGAGCGGAGACAACGATAAGTTGTTCAAAAAAAAAATATATATATATGTATTGGGCATGTTTGTAAAAGTAAAGTTGGGGACTATTCAACACAAAGGAAGTTCTAGGTTGTCTGATCCAAAGAAGATTGTGTCTATTAATGGCGATTTCTTGAAGCTTTCAGATGGAAAGTGGTGGAATGCTAATCGTGTGATCATATGCAATGAAACAGAGGTGCGCGAGTGGTTAAAAGATCAGGTGATTTCCAACTCAGTTGTGAACAATGAGTCTAAAGGGGTTCCTATCAGTGGAGTAAGTACACATCTCAGTACTCTAAGAATAGAGAATCTAGCACACGTGTCAAGAAACTGCCCAAGAAATTGCATGATTACATTTGTGACTAATTTCATAAAAATGTTTTCTGTTGTGAATTTGATATCACTTGTTATTTTTATTCTTATTTTATTGGTTTTATAAAGAAAGGGGATATGTTGCATTTTATTGAATTGGTGTTAAAATATCTTAGCAACTGCTACTTGGCAAGGGCAAGCTTCCACTACTGGAATCCAGCTGGTTGGAATCCAGGAGACGGTGGGCGGACGTTGTTGGAGAGACAGCTGCTTGGGGTTGCTCCTATTAACTACAATAAACTACCTTCTTATAAGTATCCAGGTGGTGTGTTACTCAAAAGAGTCCTCCACAGAGGAGAGAGCCCTCTCGGTGGACCGAGACTCCCTCACAGAGGAGAGGGCCCCTCCCTCTCGGTAGGCCGAGACTCCCTCGGTAGAGTCCCTCACAGAGAAGAGAGGATAGGCCGAGACTCCCTCGGTAGAGTGCCTCACGGAGGAGAGCCCCCGCCCGCTCGGTAGGCCGAGACTCCCTCGGTAGAGTCCCGGGTAGGCCGAGACTCCTTCGGTAGAGTCCCTCATAGAGGAGAGAGCCCCCTCCCTCGCTGTGGGCCGAGACTCCCTCTGTAGAGTCCCTCACAAAGGAGCGAGCCCCGTCCCCCGGGATAGGCCGAGAGTGCCTCACGGAGGAGAGAGCCCCTCCCTCTCGGTAGGCCGAGACTCCCTCGGTAGAGTCCCTCACAGAGAAGAGAGGATAGGCCGAGACTCCCTCGGTGGAGTGCCTCACGGAGGAGAGCCCCCGCCCGCTCGGTAGGCCGAGACTCCCTCGGTAGAGTCCCGGGTAGGCCGAGACTCCTTCGGTAGAGTCCCTCATAGAGGAGAGAGCCCCCTCCCTCGCTGTGGGCCGAGACTCCCTCTGTAGAGTCCCTCACAAAGGAGCGAGCCCCTCCCCCGGGTTGATCGAGGCTCCCTCCGTAGAGTCCCGGGTAGGCCGAGACTCCCTCTGTAGAGTCCCTCACAGAGGAGCGAGCCCCGTCCCCCGGGATAGGCCGAGAGTGCCTCACGGAGGAGAGAGCCCCTCCCTCTCGGTAGGTCGAGACTCCCTCGGTGGAGTCCCTCACAGAGGAGAGAGCCCCTCCCTCTCGGTAGGCCAAGACTCCCTCGAGTCCCTCACAGAGGAGAGAGCCCCGTCCCCCGGGATAGGCCGAGAGTGCCTCACGGAGGAGAGAGCCCCTCCCTCTGGGTAGGTCGAGACTCTCTCGGTAGAGTCCCTCACAGAGGAGAGAGCCCCTCCCTCTCGGTAGGTCGAGACTCCCTCGGTGGAGTCCCTCACAGAGGAGAGAGCCCCTCCCTCTAGGTAGGTCGAGACTCCCTCGGTAGAGTCCCTCACGGAGGAGAGAGCCCCGCCCGCTCGGTAGGTCGAGACTCCCTCGGTAAAGTCCCTCGCGGAGGAGAGAGCCCCCGCCCGCTCGGTAGGTAGGCCGAGACTGCATCGGCTCCACACTCCTGACCGGAAAGAAGCAGAGGTAACGGTAGACGCTGAAATGACACACCGAGTCTCACAACTACGCACGACCAATCACGTGACACGAGAAATTCTAACAACTCCGCACAAGCGTGAAGACCTCTCATTGGTGGAACACTTCTCACGTGACTGGCTGGGCGCGGCCTTGTTGTTCATTGGTTGCGGAGTCTCGGCGCACGCACTCTGTGCTTTGATTGGATTGAATAATACCGGCCCGCAGCGGATTGGCTGAGACGGTGTTCCCGTAGAATGAACGCTGCTCGGCTCAGGGGCGGCTCCAGGCCTCCTGACCGTGTGACTCTGCCCGGCCCTTCCAGTTATCGGAGCTCGGGGTTCATGGAAGGACGGCGTCCCACCGGGCCGCTCTGGTAAGAGGACTCTCCGACATGGCGTGACAGTGCGCGGACTCCGCCGCACAGGTGTACGTGCAGCCCTCCCCTTTGCCGAAAGCCACCCGGCCTTTAGGCAGGTCACGAGCAACCTCGCCCCTTGCCGTCACTTCCTGCGCGCGCATCCCGTCTCCACCCCTGCTTTGAAGCCCCGCCCTCCGATCACGCCTCCGCGGAGTTCGACCGGTGGATGTCGGTGTTGGCCGAACCCCCCCCCCCCCCCCTTACTGACCCCTCATCACCAACCCCAGAACACCGCACCCCTCCTCCACCGCCAGGGGCCTGACATCACCCCAGGGTACTGACCCCTCAGCACCCACCCCTCCCCACCTCCAGGGCCCGGACCTCACCCCTGGGTACAGACCCCCTAATCACGAACCCCGCACCGCTCCCCCACCCCCAGGGGCCTGACCTCTCCCCAGGGTACTGACCCCTCAGCACCAACCCCAGAACCCCGCCCCCCCCCTCCAGGGGCCAGAACTCACCCCTGGGTACTGACCCCTCAGCACCCTCCCTACTCCCACCCCAGGGCCCCAGTGTGAATCCAGGGTACTGACCTTAGCCTCTCCCCCCCCCCACCCACTCCAAGCTGTGCAGGGGCCTGACCTCACCCCAGGGTACTGACCCCTCAGCACCCCCCCTCGCACCCACTCAAAGCTGCGCTGGGACTGAACCTCCCCCCCAGGTACTGACCCCTCATCACCAACCCCAGAACCCTGCATCCCACCCCCAGGGGCTGGACCTCACCCCTGGTTACTGACCCCTCAGGACGCCCTGCACCCCTACTCCACCCCATGGGCCCCAAAGTGATTCCAGGGTACTGACCCTTAGCACCCCCCACACACCCACTCAAAGTTGCGCAGGGGCCTGACCTCACCCCAGGGTACTGACCCCACAGCACAGGGGCCTGACCTCACCCCAGGGTACTGACCCCACAGCACATCCTCCATTTCCCCTGTCCCCCACCCCCCAGTACCACTCCCACCCACCCAACACTGCGAGGGGCTGAACCTCGAGGGGCTTTTAAGTTCCCCTGCTGCTGCGCAGGGTCCGAAATCCTCCCCAGGGTACTGACCCCTCATCACCAACCCCCGCACCCTTCCTCCACCCCTGGGCCCCTGTGTGGCTCCAGGGTACTGACCCTTAGCACCCCCGCACCCACTCAAAGCTGCGCAGGGGCCTTACCTCACCCCAGGGTACTGACCCCACAGCACCTCCATTGCTCTTGCCACCCACCCCCCAGTACCCCTATCACCCACCCAACACTCCGCAGGGGCTGAACCACAAGGGGCTTCTAAGTGCCTCCACTGCTGCGCAGGGCCCGAGACCCTTCCCGGGGTACTGAACCCTCAGTACCCTGCCCCCGGACCCCCTCCATTGCCCGTGGCCCCCCCCAGCACCCCTCACCCACCCAACGCTGTGGGCCGGACCTCGCCCCGTGGTACTGGCGCCTCAGCACCCAAACCTCCACTACACCACCGTGGTCCCCAGTATGACCCCAGCCTATTCGCCCTTCAGTACCCCCGCACCCACTCCACCACCCTGTGGTTCTCATGGTGACCCCAGGGTATTCACCCTTCAGTACCCCTGCACCCACTCCACCGCCCCATGGTCCCCAGTGTGACCCAGCCCTAGGGTATTCACCCTTCAGTACCCCCCCCGCACCCACTCCACCGCCCTGTGGTCCCCATAGTGACACCAGCCCCAGGGTATACACCCTTCAATACCCCCGCACCCGCTCCACTGCCCGTGGTCCCCAGTGTGACTCCAGCCCAAGGGTGTTCACCCTTCAGTACCCCCGCACCCACTCCATTACCCTTGTGGTCCCCATCGTGACCCCAGCCCCAGGGTATTCACCCTTCAGTACCCCTGCACCCACTCCACCCCTGTGGTACCCAGTGTGACCCCAGCCTATTCACCCTTCAGTACCCCCCTCCCCGCATCCACTCCACTGCCACGTGGTCTCCAGTGTGACCGCAGCCCCAGGATACTGACCCCTCAACACCCTGTATCCCCTCCATCGCTGTGCCAGGGCAGGACCTCACCCCACGGTACTGACCCATAGTTCCCCCGTACCCCCTCCATTGCTGAGGGTACTAACCCTACAGCACCCCCTTCCATCGTTAAGCAGGAGCTGGACCTCACCTCCGGGTACTGACCCCTCAGCACCACTTCCATCGTTGCACAAGGGCTGGACCTCACCAGGGGTACTGACCCCTCAGCACCCCATCCTTTCCCTGTGCCTCCTCCAGCACCCCACATACCCAGCCAACGCTGCGCAGGGGCTGGACCTCACCCCGGGGTACTGACCCCTCAGCACCCCCTCCATCGCTGCGCAGGGGCTGGACCTCAGCCCCAGTGTACTGACCTCTCAGCACACCCTGCATCCCCTCCATTGCTGCACAGGGGCTGGACCTCAGCCCCAGTGTACTAAACCCACAGCACACTCTGCACCCCTCTAGTACTGTTGAGCATGGGCCGGGCCCCCAGTGTGAGCTCCGTTCCATGGTACTGATTCTACAGCACTCCCATGTGGCCCCAGGGTACTGACGCCTCAGCCCACCTCTGTCTCTACGCAGGTCCTCCCGTTTGCCACACCCTCATGGCACTGACCTCCTCAGCACACTCCGTGCCCCCTTCCATCGCTGCGGCGGGGCTGGACTCCATCCACTTGACAATGACCCCTCATCACACTCTGTGGTTCCCCCCCCCCCCCCCCCCCCACTGGCTGCAGCCTCCAGTGTGACCCCAGCCCATTGGTACTGACCCCACAGGACACTCCGCAGGGGCCCGTCCCTCTGTGACCCCCAGCCCTGTGGTACTGACCCCATAGCACACTCCGCATCCTCTGCTACGTCCCCCCAGTGTGACCAACACCCCTTGGTACTGACCACACAACACACCCCTCTGCAGGAGCCGGGACTCAGTTGCACCTCAGTCCAAGCTACTGACCCCACAGCACACTCCGCACCCTTCCCCCACCGCTGCACAGCGGCTGGGCCCCTAATGTGGACTCAGTCCCGTGGTGCTGATTCCACAGCACACACTGCACTATCCTCCTTCGCTCTGTAGAGGCTGGACCCCATTGTTACCATAGGCCCATGGTACTGACCTCTCAGTACACTCTGCATCCCCGCCACTATGTGGCCCCCAGCGTGGCACCATCCTATTAGTACTGATCCCTCAACACACTCCGCACCGCCGCCATCACCACTCTGCAGGGCCGGGACACCAGTGTGACTCCCTCCACAGGGGTCGGGCCCCCAGTGTGACCTTGGCTCCATTGTACTGACCCCGCAGCACATTCCACACTACTCTCCACTGCTCTGCAGAGACAGGACACCACACTCACCCCATGTTACTGAGCTCTCGCAACACTCCTTTTACCCCTCCACAGGCACCAGTGTGTCCTCAACCCCATAGTACTGACCACACAGCACACTCCGCAGCACCCTCTGCTTGTTCAGGACCTCGGCCTCACCTGTGGTACTGACCACACAGCATACTCCGCAGCACCCTCCGCTCCTCGGCAGGATCAGGACCCCAGCCTCGCCCGTGGTACTGACTCTGCAGGGGATTATCAGTTTGGTACAATCACCAAACTAAGGCATGGGTCTCCTAATACAAATCACAATTTATGTTTAAAGGACGTGAATCCTCAGCCACCAGAAGGCGGCATGGTTCGTCATATGGTTCCTCCTTACACCCCTTCTTCTTGGTGTGGGCTACAACTCCCACTCAAGGAGGACAACCTTCAGTTTTTTTTTGCTGACCCAGTGTCAGCTAGATGGTGTAGATGGGGATTGCAGAGTGATCAGTGTGAAAATTACATATACATCTTGGTGGAGTAAAATGTTTTATTAAGTCTCTCCAAGGAGTATATTAAAAATAAGGGTGACTTTAACTTCAACCCCGCAGTGATATACTAGTCAACATGTTTCTACGAATCTAATATCCTACTAACAGGTGTGTGTGGCATGTATCAGGACCGAAACTCCCATCATTGCACTCTGCGGACAAAGGTCATACAACCAGTAGGCCACATCAAGTGTAAGCATGGTCGCCGCTGTTGTGATCTACGAGAGACAAGAATTAAGAAACAAATGAGAGACTCGTCTCAAGCCCGTCATGTGTTTGTGTACCAAAAGTACCACGGGCGTCCATATGCCTCATGCACTAAACTATATCTGTGACAAAATTGTGAGTCCTATAATGCCACAACCAATATAGGTTTCCTCTTAACTGCAAAACTCTGGTTTCAAGCCTCAACTCGCAGTACCTCAGACCGCTTATATACAGGGCTAAAAATTAAGAATCCAAAATAAACTAAAACACATCAACAAGGCCCCCAGTGCGACCTTAGCCTCACCCACATCTACCACGCCACAGGGGCTGGGCTCCCAGTGGGACTTCAGCCTGACCACGTCCACTGTATCACAGGGACCAGACATGAGTGTGACCCCAGCCCTATGGTACTGACTACCAGTGCACTCAACACTCCCCCCCCCCCCCCCCCCCCACCTCCCCCAAGCTCTGCAGGAGCTGGACCCCAGTGTGACGTCAGCCTCGTGGTACAGACCCCACAGCATGCTCCACATTCCTTCAGCTGCTTCTCGGGCCAGACCCCTAGTGTGACCATAGCCCGTTGGTACTGGTCCCGCAGCGCACTCCGCAACCCCCTGACTGCCCCGCAGGAGCTGGGCCTTCAGTGTGACCATAGCCCCTTGGTACTGACCCCTCAGCACAGTCTGCAGCCCCATGCACCCCTCTGTATTGGTTGATGCTCCAGTGTAACCCCAGCCCCAAGCTACTGACCCATCCGCAACCTCCATATCCCCTCCTCCTGTCTGCGGTCTCCATTGTGACCCATGGTACTGACCCCTCAGCACACACCACACCCCCTCCACTGTTCTGCTGCCCCCAGTGTGACCTCAGCTGATACAGTTGAGATCACTTTTTCAGTTTCAGAGCATACTTAGTAATAAAACATGATTTGGTTTGAAAACATCTCTATCAGCAGTGACTTCAACGGTGGACTATGGATGACACCTTTCTGTTTTCCCGGTGTGGAGAGGTTGAGGAGCATGTTTTTCTCCTCCACCTGGCTAGCCTGCACCCCCCAAATCTGGTGTCTGCACCATTGATGGCCTGCCGTGGGCACCAGTAACTTGGATAGCTCAGTGGCACTGACGGCGGGTGGCCAAGGGCTGATGCAGGTAAACTTCCCATCCGGGGCTCGTTTAGCACGTGCTGGTGCAGTGCCAGCTCATGGGGCTGCTCTACAGCACTGCACAGTTCTATAGCAGATGGGCAGGGGGGGAGGGGGTCCTTGCCGTGACTCAGTTGCTGTTGAGTGGTTTGACTATGGGGTCTGTAATTCAGCCGATTAGCAGCCCCTTATTAGGATTCAAGATGTGCTGTTCAGTCAAGCCGACATCCACAAGATGTTATGGCACAGATGTCATTGACCCATACGGTCTTCAGTCCTCGCATGCCTAGAAGGATCAAAAGTGCCTCATCGACAGCGCCCACACTACCTCACTCACTCTTCCAGGTTCACTGTGCTCTGTGGTGCTGGTGCACGTTCAACAAACTGCTGCTGTGTGTCAGATCGCACTGGAGAGCGACAGCGCTCTTTCCTACATCATTGTCCATTCCGACTTTTCTGTATCCAGTTATACCTTCCAGCTCTCCTCGATCAGCCATGCCAGCCTTTTTCATGTAAAGCACATAATTCTTTAAAAATATATATACAGGAATCCTCATCCTGCTGTGTGTGTCACTCCTAGAAGGGCAGCTCGTTCTCTTGTGCCACAGTGGAGCATGCTATACTGCCATATCACAGGGACTCAAGAGCACTACCTTTCTAGAAAGCACTCGGAGACGTGGCTTTTCACTGCTACTTCCTTCTAAGAGTCCTTACTTGTTATGCAGTCCCGTTATCTAGTCTTTGGTTTTGGGCTTCAGTGCCGGGCCACCTTAGGGTATTGTGTGCCCTATAAAATTCATTCAGCTATCCCTCTTTCAAACTCCCCCGGCTCACGCCTTCGCTCATCACCTTAAGGCAGAGGTCTTCAAACTTTTTTGCTCAGAGCCCCCCCTAAGCAAAATATTTCGAAGGCGGGCCCCCCCCCCTCCAAAACATTATGGCAAGGATTGGGGGAGTAGGAGGGAAACGGGTGCGTATAGGGAGCGGGGCTTATGAGATGATTTCAGGAGTACTTTTTCTATAGCTTATAAACCTCACTAAATATGAGACTTCTAAAACAGCAAAAGCATCAAACAAAAACATGTATTATCCCAAACATTCTCACCCCCATAATTGGGGTGTTGTGAGCCCCTCCCTCTCTTGGACCCCAATGCAACTACACCTGCTGCATTTCTCATAACTGCAGTCCTAAGTAGCAGGCTATCTCCTTTGCATCTTTTACCTCTTCCCCACCTTGGCGGATCATCACCTCGGCCCTAATGCTAGAAAGAAAAATATTCTGCCATGCCCCTTTTTTAAAGGTAAACTGTCATAACTGTGATACAGTTCAGTTTTAACGTCTTTATTTCGATTTTTCATCATAAAAGACACACATATACACAAAATTACATTAAATACAATTAGTGCGCCGAAGTCATAAAATCATAAATATTTAAATACACATACTAAACAAATCAAAAAGAAACAAGACAAGAAAAATTAAGGCAAGGCAAATCTAGTTAAAAATCTCAATTAAACATGCTTGTAAAGACGTCAAGGGGAATTGTAAGAACATTTGAGCATATATAAAAAATAGCAGATCGTCAATACTAATAAAATCATAGGCCAAAAAATCAGTGGGATAACACAGTATACAAATTATTTGGGTCATGATACTATGAGCTGACTGACTTAATCCTTATCAGCCAAGCCCACCCAAGGAATTTGGCCAATCCTATGGTTAGCCATTCAGAAGTGTTGGTTCTCAAGATGTACAATGCTTCACTACTCACTCGGGTGTTTAGTCTAGTACATATAGGTTTCAGCCACTTATTACGTGGTTCACAATAAGCAGTACAGACAAATAAAAAATGACCTAGTGTTTCTTTGCAAACGGTACAACAGGGACAGAAACTTGACTCCAACCTCTGCCAGCCACTAGTAAAAGCCCTCAGAGGCAGTGTACCTACACGGAACTGATGGTATAGTTTCCTATCTAATGTTTTAAGGATAACATCCCAGTATACTTCTTTGTTAGGTACTGTTTTGTGGAGCAAAAACTGGCCTGTCAAATTCATTTTCTCAGAAAGTGCCACATGTTCCGTTTTTACCATAGACCAAAAGAGAAGTTTAAATTCATTCTTGGTAGGGAAGGTTTGAGAACCCGGCTCCGACCAAAGCAAGGGAAGACCCATTTCGGTAAGAGTGTTCTTAATTAGCTTTAGCCACGGTATGTCACCTGCCCCTTGTTGCATTCTCACATCCTGTAATTCACGGGCAAACATGGCCAGCTCCGGGGTGGACCATATGCGTCTCCATAACGCCACCATCCTATAGAGGGCCTGGTGTTTAATGGTATGCATGCCCATGTCCATCAAAAGTGGAAGGACTGGTGTTGAGGGGGGGAGACTAACTAAGTTTCGAAGGAATTTATTCTGTATCCTATCCAGGACAGCCAGGTCCACACATCCCCAAATATCGGCCCCATATAATATGGCTGAGCTGATTTTAGCACTATAAATTTTAAGTGCGGGCAGTACTCTTTTAGTCAAGGAACACCGCTGTACTTTTACTAGACAACCAGTCAGGCGGGCAAATTTCAAACAGAGTGCCGCTACTTGATCTTTCCATTGTAGCCTATAATCCAAGGTAACACCAAGATAAGTCATTACATCAACCTGCTCCAGTCTAGACCCATTCATTAAAACATGGCCCCTCAATGGCTTTTTCTTAGTCAGGACCATGAACTTGGTTTTATTAATATTGATCTCAAGATCATTCATATTGCAAAAGTCCATGAATTTATTTATTGCTGCCTGTAAACCCTTCTGTGTTTTGGCCAATATGAGAGTGTCATCTGCAAAAATTAAAAGAGGGAATTTGGTCCCACCCAGTGAAGGAGCATCAGTGGGGGTATCTGAGAGGAACTTAACCACCTGATTAATGAAGAGTACAAATAGGGTGGGGGCCAGGACACAACCCTGCCTCACACCGCGAGTTACGGGGAAGGAATCGGTAACCTGGCCCTGGCGACCCCATCTGACTCTTGCAAAGTTACCCTCATGCATCCTGATGGTAAGTTCTAATAGTGCACTAGGGACCCCCATCCTTCTCAATGCTGCCCACATCTTCCCTCTGGGGACCAGATCAAACGCTGATTTGAGGTCCACAAATGCAGCGAAGATCTTCCCGTCTCTCAATAACACAGTTTTCCAATAGATCATGACAAATCTTAATATCTGATCAACTGTGCTAATGTGTGCTCTAAAACCCGCCTGCATTGGAGACAGAATATCTACTTCTGACATCCACGAATGGATTTTCCCTAACAGCATTCTGGCTATTACTTTTTGTAGGGCATCGATGAGGCTGATGGGGCGATAATTTCCCGCATCAGATCTATCCCCTTTTTTGTGCACTGGCAAAATCTCAGCCCCTTTCCAGGAGTTTGGGATCCTAGTCCCTCTAGCTATAGCATTTGCTAAGATTAATATGTACGGGACCCAGTGTGTTTGATCGTATTTGAAGAGGTCCGCAGGGATGCAGTCCATGCCGGGGGCTTTGCCATTCTGCGCTTGTTTAAGAGCAGAAATAGCTTCAGTTTCAGTGAAAACAATGTGATCAAGTGAGGACACCTCAGACTGCACACTGGCATCTTCCCTAATAGTAGTAAGGGAGATCCGTTCCGTGTGGCTGAACTGTGCCTCATAATGCTTGACCCATTGCTCTGCAGGGACGTGGTTTACTGGAGTATGTAATTCCCCCGCCCCTCCCCATTTCACAACCTCCCAAAATTTTTGTTGGTTAGATGAGGTACTTGCCTGGTATAAATCTAACCAACGCTGATCATCCCATTTGATTTTTGCCTCTTTTAATGCTTTCTTATAATTCACCCTGGCTATCCTTCTATCCGGCCATGATTTGGATTTAATAGCCCTTAACAGAGAGCTGTGGGCAATACTACAGGTCTTATCATACCATTTCAACCTAGATTGTGCTGGGACATTAATTCCTCCTTTTACGGGTTTGATAAAAAAAGACTTAATTTTACTAAAAAGAGACTCATGAATTGTCCCGATTTGGTCAAGTGGGGTTCCAGCCTCAAGTATGGGTACCATCTGTTTTGTAGCCGCTAGGACCTCCATGGCAATCCTGCTAATAGTAGCAGTATTGTCTTGGAGCCCAGCCCATCTTACCCTTCTGCAATCATTTGTGAGACCAGCGTCTGCTGTATCAATATTTGTTGCAGGGTTAATGCGGAGACCCTCATCCACTGATAATTTTATTACCAGGGGGTTATGATCACTCTCGGATCTAGTGACTATTTCCATGTCCACCAATATTTCCCAAAACTCTATCTTTAACAAAAAATAATCAATGCGGCTCGAGTTTAGGGAGTTATCAAATGTAACTTTTCCCATCTGGTCTGATTTGGTCCTTCCATTCGCTGCACGCAAATCCCATTCAAGGCAAAGACCCAACCACTGCATAACTGCCTCCGTGACTTTTTTAATTGGAGGAATAGACAAAGGGGGAATATTCCAAATCTGATCAATTTCCCCATATCCCCCGCTATCAAGATTAGGAAACGGTTCGAAACAACAGTTGAAATCACCTGCCACCATGACACATTTGTCACTACTAATGTTATTCAGTAGGGAGTCAAGTTCAACTACCACTCCCGCAGGCTTCCCACCTGGTAACCCTCTAGCATATATGTTGAACAAACAAAGGTCCTGGTTATTTTTACCGGTTAATTTCAACGCTAGGATGTCATTACTCAGAGTAGGGAGTTCCGTGATAGTAATGGCTAAGGATTGTCTAATCCAAATAACTAGACCTCCTGAAGGGCGACCCTTCGGTCCTTTACTAGCTGGTTTGTAGTAATTAAGGTAGCCAACCCGATAAATAGCGTCGGTTGACCAACTTTCCTGCAGGATAATAACATCATGTAAATCCACAAAGGAGCCCCAATCAGCCTCTGACGCTTTCCCCCTTAAGCCCGCTATATTCCAGGACAAGACTGCGAGGGTGTAAGTTGTTTTCTCTGCCATCTTGGCGGTTGGGTTGGCGACAGCCTTAGTGATCGTCTGTCTAGGGGTACCTGACAAGAATGTTTCCCTTATTTCCACCCTCTGTGAATTTGCGCTAGACACAGGGACAGTCTCTACCCCAGGGACACTCACATTATTTAAAGAGCAAGTTACTACAGCACTAGAACGCCCAGTAATCGATTGTTCTACATCATGTCAATCCACACCTTCCAGGCCGGAAAGGGGAGCAAACCGGTTCGCAAGGTGGGGATAGAACATTGAATAGAGCGGAGTGTCAAAATGGAATCTCCCTCTAGACCTGTCCCTTCTTGAGTGATGAAACGGGGTGTGGGATCTATTTGCATATAAAGCTGGATAAAAATAATGCAATAGTAAAGTTTGTACATCCCCAACTCTACCGAATCTTGGTTCCCTGCAAATGTATTCGGCAACCCAAGGCTCTCTAAAGCTAACCACCACACAATCCCCCTCAAGATCTTTCTTACCAAAACCTATCCAATCCACCCTCCTTACATTAAGTATTTCAGGATTTAGGTTAGGAGGGAGTGGCCGGTTTTTATTAAGCCAGAATGTAACCTTATTGTAAAGATCCTTGTGTGTTTCCCTCTTGCCATCTACAAGCGGAGCCACGCCAGTTAAAACAATTGTATAAGGCACTGACTCCGGTGGGAGGTTCACACACTGTTTCTTTGGGATGGGTTTGGCGATGGGCTGATGACTAATATTTTTGTCCCTAACGGAAGTTGAGTTTTTCTGAACCTGCTGGTTTTTTACAGGCTTTGGCCTTGCAGGGTTCTCTGTAGAAACTGCTTTCTTAGGAGCGGGTACAGTTTTTTGCGGGACCTTGGGTATAGAGGGTCCCACTTGTGAACTATTACCCCCCGCTTTATTGTTCATCATAATGGTGGGCTTCGGAATGGTCGGGACAGGGGGGGTCAGACCAGCAATTGCTAAGCTGGCGAGGATTCTGTCAGAGGTCGCTATATTATCCTTCACTAGCAGATCTAAGGAATCCATTTTTGTATTTAGTAACCTAGTCCTTTCAAAAAGAGGTAAAAGTAGAGATTTGAATAGCAGCTCAATTTTAGCCAAAAATATCTCTTCTGTAATGCTAATCATAGTCTCACCTCCCCCATGCTGGGCAGTAGCGTTAGTATTGGGTAGCTGTGGGGGGGATGGTGAGGCATTTCCCAACCCCTCAGCTTGTTCCTCCATGTCCGGTGAGTCTACCCTCTTGCGTTTCCCAGGGTTATGAGTGGGTGTTTGTTGTGGATGGGAAAGGGAATCCATTAGTTCAGTACTAATATTGAGATTTGGTGAGTCTGAAAGACCAGAATTATCCCTGGACTGATCTAGGCAAGTGGTTCCGCTATTTGGTAAGTTAACGTGCGCAGTATTAAAAGCATTTTCCTGGTTAGAATCCACTATCTCCACAGTATGAATCTCAGGAGCAGTTACCAACATTACTTCTACATTACTGTCCGAGTTCAACGTGGAAAGTGGGACAGGGGAGACAGCCTCATTGATTTTACCTAGTGAAGACCGCTTGCCAGTAATAATATCAAGCGAAAGGCGTTTTTCAACCAGGGCGATCTCCTTCTCTAATATAGCAGTAGAACGTTTAAAAAACTGATCAATTGTACCAGTGAAAGTACCATTAGAGGTTGAGACCTGAACTTGCCTCTCCTTACCAGACCTTAAGGGCATTTTTGTTATTCTTATTAAGATACAGCGGGCGGGGATATAACCAACCTCAATACTCAATCAGCGATGCCACTCAGGCCACAGTATTTATCCTTCCAAATATGGGGACTTTAACGTCACTTTAGACACAAACAGTAACAATAATAATTATACCAGTTAATAAGGTTCAAAAATACGTAATTAGGAAGAAAATGTTAATAATAGGGCCCAGCCCGGCCCCGGACGGCCACAGACGGTCCCGCCCTTGTCCCGGGCTTCTCCCGGCGCGCTCCCGCGCAGCGGCAGATGCAGACTCCTTTGTGGATGTTGCAGAGGTGGGAGGATTGTTGGGGGCGGGGCGATGAGGGAGAGCGGCCCAGGTGGAGCGGGCGGGGATGACCAGAGACTCCTGGGAGATGGAGTCCTATCCCTTGTGCTCGCAGCCCTCAGCCCCAGGTACGCCCCAGTCAGCTGCTCCCAGGTGTTGGAAAGTGCCTCGCAGCGAAGCGGGACCCGCGCAGCGGGTACCGCGAGGTGTGGAATGGAAAACCGGCAAATGTCCTCTGAAATGCAGGGTCAGCAGAAACAAACAGCAATAAGGTCCCACGTAGCAATAAGCACTCCTCGCTTAAATCCGTGCTCAGATCTGTTGGGGGCGGGGCGATGAGGGAGAGCGGCCCAGGTGGAGCGGGCGGGGGATGACCAGAGACTCCTGGGAGATGGAGTCCTATCCCTTGTGCTCGCAGCCCTCAGCCCCAGGTACGCCCCAGTCAGCTGCTCCCAGGTGTTGGAAAGTGCCTCGCAGCGAAGCGGGACCCGCGCAGCGGGTACCGCGAGGCGTGGAATGGAAAACCGGCAAATGTCCTCTGAAATGCAGGGTCAGCAGAAACAAACAGCAATAAGGTCCCCCTCAGGTAACTCTTAAATACTTTTCCAGCAGATTGTACAATCTTAATGTCTCTCAGTTCACATATCTTTGTTATTTTCGGAGAGGTCTCCTCGTGCCGCCATTCATGAGTGTCTGCAGTCTGTTAGCCCTTGTATCCAGTGGGCCCCTCAAACCCCTGAGCCCCAGTCCTGCTTCATGTGCTTCCCTAATGATAACCAGCAGTGGCCACTTACACACCTGGCAGCAGTACCAGCTTCACTAATGAATGGCCTTTTTAAAAAGAAATTAAAAAAGAGACCACTTGTATGGTCCCCTTCTTTGGAGTGTTTCTCTCAAGGAGCTGTCTCTGGCCATTTGTAAACATAAAAATGAGTCCGCATACAGTGCTCCATAGTCTGGGCCTTCTCTTTGACAATATCAATGAATCTCAATCCTTTCCTGTGTCTCCTGGACCATTACTGTGAGGCTCCAGTAGTCGAGAGGATTAGGGCTCAGCATCTGAATGCAACCCTGCTGGCCTTCTACCCGCCACCCCATGGTCTCAGCTTTCACACAAAAAACTCCTCCAGCATGGTTAATATTGACTTTGAGGTGCCTCTGCCTGAAAGCGAAGGGTGTGGCGGTAGTGCAGATATTTGAAAAAGAAACCAGCCATTAATTGATTGAGTCACATAAAGCCAGGGCCACTGGAATTATGAGTTTCTGCAGCAGTATTATTTTTGCACATAATTATGAGTTTACCGCATTTGCTACATAATCCATAATTTGCAGATTCCAACAAAAAAACTTGATTTTAGCTTAAACGGAACAAAAGTTACTTAAAACAAGGCAAAGTGTTCCGCAGCAGTGGGAGGCCCTTTGCCAAGATTGACTGGCAATCTTGTAGTTTCTTACGGCTGTATTTGTGTGAGATGAAATATTTCCCTTGACAGCGTTACCATGAGTTAAAATAGCAAAATAATGAAGTAATGCTAACCACAAAATGTGCCGCATAATTAACCTTTTTTTGTTGCATTATTTAGTCAACCCTGCATCATAATGTGGTCCTATCCTACTGAATTATTCCAGCGGCTCTGCTTAAAGCTTCATGGCGGCAAAGATTTATTCTTTTTGAGATGTAATGCAGGGGTGTTAGCTGAGATTTGGAATAGTGGAGGCACTTACAAAAATATCTGCATTAGATACAGTTGTATTACTTATTACTAAAAAGTACATTATGTAAGAACTTGTTTTACCTCAATCACCATCATTTTGCTGCAACAGCAGCCTAGTTTAGACTATTTAAATACTATTTTAAAATAATGACTTGCATATTCAGAATGCTTTCTGCTACAGGCTGGGACCTCATAGCACTATAAACAGGGCCACTGGATATATGTGGCAAGAGACGGCCAAATTATGCAAGAAGCAGAGGCGAATAATGCTGCATAATCTTGCCTATTTTGTGATAGCATTATTTTACCATTTTTCGACTTGTTAACAGTGTCCTGGCATATATTTCCCCTCAGTAGTACCACTTAAACACCCACATATAGCAATAAGCAACAGAAAGGTGACCAGTCAACCTTTAGAAAGGGCTTTCCGCTGCAAGGTAACGTGTTGCTGCGGCCGTTTGAGCTCGAAACGTGTTTTTTTTTTTTTTAAACCTGCAAATCATGCAGCAGATGATGGATTATGTGGCAAATGCAGGAAAGCCATAACTATGCTCAAAATGCTAACACACACACACACATACACACACATCTACAGTGATGGTCGTTGCAAACTGAGGTTTCATAACCTAAAAGAGTGCATTTATCACCAGTTAGTTTAACTTGCATTTATTTTTCAATTCTTCTGTTATTGTATTATTTTATACACACTTAAAAGACTGATAACACAAAATACTTGGCCTTTTTTTTTTGTGTGAAACTTCTTTGATCCTGCCAGCACACTCACTGACCCCCGACCCCACCGCACTCTGATGACAGTTGTCACTTTCACTTCAAGTCCTGGGTGTAAATGAAGACGGCCTGGAAATGCAGCAAAGAAAGATCGCTGCACTTCCAGGCCATCTTCATTTACATGTACTTTCAGAGGCATAAGCGCCCCCCTGGGAACCCATCCACGCCCCACAGTTTGAAGACCTCTGCCTTGAGGTCTGTTTTTGTTCTCTTCACCTGATTTGCTGCCTAGTCCTGTCAATAGTGCAGTCTGTGTCTCTGTTTTTGTCTTCTCTCTACCAGGGATGCTGTTTTGTTTTCTCTGACATATGTTCCTTGTGGTTCATCTTACAGGTGACGTCACCTCCAGTCTTCCTAGAGATCTTGCTCTTTTACCAGGGATACTGTTGTTTTCTCTGACGTATGTTCCTTGTGGTTCATCTTACAGGTGACGTCACCTCCAGTCTTCCTAGAGATCTTGCTCTTTTACCAGGGATGCTGTGTTGTTTTCTCTGACGTATGTTCCTTGTGGTTCATCTTACAGGTGACGTCACCTCCAGTCTTCCTAGAGATCCTGCTCTTCCCCTCCGTCCAGATGGATGAAGTAGATCGGATCCTCATCCGCTCTCTCCGGCTCAGTGGCACGTAAGAACACCCCTCGCGCTCTTGTAATGTTCTCTTCATGCTGTGGTGGAGGTGGAGGTGGCAGTGTCCATCATGTTGTTGATTTTCAGACCCCATCCGGGGGCCACGGGCAGTACGGGCAACAGCGTAGTGAAGCGCCCGCTTTACCAGCTGCAGCGGGGGTCAGAATTATTTGTTCTTTAAGGCTTAATTTTGCCTTTGATCTGTGAGTGGCAGATCACAAGACAGACGGTAGTAAATACTGCAGGGACAAAGAAGATACCACAACAAAGATCTGGGTTGGGGCAAAGGGGTACCAAAGGGTTGACATCAAGAGGAATGATGACGATGAGAAAAAATAAGAGACTAATAGAGTGACAGAAAGAGAAAGACGAAAGGAAATGGGATTCAAACAAGGATATAAAATGGTCAAAAAGAAAGGAAGGAGGATCAGAAAAAGGGAAGAATGAACGGCGGGAAGGAGAAAGGTAAAAAGATAGAAACATGGGTGTATGAAGGAAGAAAAGCAGGAAGAAACCAAGAAAATAAGAACAATGGAAGGAGGAAAAGAAGGAAAGTGGGTAAGCAGAATGAAATAACAAGTACCGAAAATGGGAGTTAGATGCGAAGGCAGAAAGGAAAGAAATAGGAAGGAAAGACGAGAAAGATAGAAAGAGCTAAAGGAAGGAACAATGAAAAGTAGGGGAGAAGGAACAACAGTGAGATGATATGTGAGGAAGAAAACTGATTTGAAGAGGATTGGGAACAAGAAAAGAAAGATACAATGAAAATGAAATAAATATATGAAAGACCGAAATAGCAAGGAGGAACAGCATGGAAGAAAAATGGACCGAAGGAAATAAGGAATAAAGAGGGAAGGGAAAGAAGAGGAAGATTCATATAAAGGGAGTAAAGATGAAAAGAGAATGAATGATAGAAATAGAGGCCGAAAAATGAATGAAGAATTAAAGTAAAGAAAGAAGATGAAAAGAAATGAATGAATGAAAGAAGAAAAGGAAGCAATAAGGAGAGGATAGTAAGTACACAGCTGTGTTTTGTATGAGCTCTTTTAAAGTTGTTAGGAATGCATCGTTTTGTGCCATTTGTTTTCCTCCAAATAATTCCTATGAGTTTTCATAGAAACAGTTGGGATTTCTCACTTTGCTCGTTTGTTCATTGTCATATATGATTCAGAGTGGGGGGGGGGGCTGAGCTTGGGGGGCAGGGGTCATTTGCATCTGATGTCCTGAGTCTCATACCACTCTGGCTCTGCAAACTGGGACAGTACAACCCCTTCCGCATTGAGTCTCCGTGGTAATGGTGGCGAGCAGTCATAGGTGTCTCAGAGGTGAGTGTGGGGAAACCACTTGATCAGCTCTTGGCAGACACAAGCAGCATTATAACTTGGTTGTCCAGCTCAGTGCTTATCTTTGAAAATATATATATATATATATATTTTTAATACACAGTAAAACACAACACAACACACTACAAAAGCTCTGGTACTCAGCATCTCTGTTGCAGGGCCACTGTCTCTTGGGCGAGGTTGCCACCTCTACTTCTCCCTCCAACTCCCCCCACTGTTAGTGTAGGAGGCCCGCTTAGTATATGGTGCACATTCATTCAAGTGGTGCACCGTACACTAATCCAGGCAATCCTTAGGGTGGTTTTAGTGGAGTTAGACAACCTCAGAAAGCTCTCACAGTGGTAGCTGTGGAGAGCAGCCGTCAGGCTTATCTTGAAGGAGTGTAAAACAGCTTGTTTTACCAGTTTAATCTGTAGTGCAACTTAAATGAAAAGGAACCACACAGCGTATATATATACGATTTATTGCACAACACTCATTGACACATTGGTATATCTCCTACCCAGAGATAGCAACACAATGCACAAAAATACTTCAAATGCAGTCAGGTAAGCAGCACAGAATACAGTGGTCTCCAGGGGGAGACCAAACCATATACTAAGAAAGTAGAATGCAAACTGAGAAGGAGAACAGAACTTGGAACAGAAGACCCAGTGGAGCCGAGGACACAAGGAACCACCCAAGGTAAGTCCCCAGGAAACCCACGGAGGCTGTGTGCAGAGAAGGAACACAGCCGCATGACGAATGGAAGTCAATGGAGAAGTCGCGGTTACAGTTTTTCAGGAGAAGGACTCTTCCCAGAGGACCCCGAAGAATTTCCTTGGAGGACTCAAGGTTCAAGAGCCACCCCACGTGTGGATGCCCTGGGAACCAGGTTACCTACACCAGGGAAGCCAGGTGCATAGGGGTGAAGAGACGTCAGAAACCTCTGTAGATAACAATTGAAGACTTAGAAGAAAATTCCTCTGGATAAAACGGTAGAATCCAAGGGAGGATTCTGAAAGTGAAGAACCTGCTAGCAGAGGGAATAGAGTCTATGCCACTTGGAAGTGACCAGGAAGCACGAAGACACAATGCCCACCGATGTTGGGAGGTTCAGAAGAATCGACAGTGACCTTGTCGCTGCAGCTGTGCGGACCAGGCAACGCTGAGGAAGACCAGGAGCCGTGCACGAGCTGTCCCATGTCCGATGTCGGTGACAAGGTGGTAAGTGTCCGGCGGGAGCACCAACAAGCCTTAGTAGCCGCAACTGGAATGTAAGACGAAGAAGGAGCAACATTTGGATCACCAAGGTCCGAGAGACTCTCCTACGGCAGGAGAGTCAGATGAGGCCCGAGTAAGCAGGGGGGCCCACTGAAGCAGTAGAAGACCCTCAGGAGGACCCACAGGCCAAAGGCACAAGAGTCGCAAGAGGACCTCGAGCGGCTCACTAACGATGCAGGCCCACGGTGCTGAGAATGTGGTGAAGACGCTGATCTTGGAGGGAAGGGAGGCTGGTGCTTCTTGTAGCCTGAAGATCTCTGGAGTGCAGAGCCAACAAGCCTTGGCAACAGCAAGTTGACGCAGTGTACACGGGTTTAGTCTCAGCGCTTCCGACAAGGGATACTGGTCTTAAATAGCAGAAATGACAGGTCAGGCTTCGAGGGAGTTGCAGAACTCCCACCTGTGTCGCTGAGCCTCTGGAAGCCCATATGACGACAGAAGCAGCAGGCCGGTCAGCTTCGTTGCGGTGCCTGCAGACGCAGGGGAACGACCCCTTCACTCCAAGGGAGGTTCCTTCAGGTGATCTTTGATGCCCACAGGTCTGTTGAAGAACCTGGAAGAAACGCAGTTGACAAAGACTTGGAAAAACTGCGAGACCAGGAACAGCAGAAGCCTTTCTTGGTGCAGTCTCGGTTCCAGTTGAAGTCCAACGAAGTTCAAATGTCCAGACAAGTGAAGAGCAACATAGTTTCAGGGTTGAGTCTTGTCCCACGACGAATCTAAGGACCCACCCACAGGTAAGCCTTAATTACCCCATGGAAAGGGTTGGAACAACTCGGGGGTCCCTTCCAGAGCAGGGTCTGGAAAGAGGGGAGGATACTCCCATGTCATTTGCCCATTTTTACGCCAGAGCGGGAGCCGAGTGATTCCTGAACTGGCTTATACTGGACTATGCAAGGAGGGCACCAAATGTGCCCTTCAAAGCAGTCTGGTGGCGCTAGCCAGCGCCCCCACACCAGCCCAGTGCACTAAGTGGTGTCTGGGAGGGGATCACACCTCCCTGCGACAGGAAGCCTATTCTACCTTCCCCTGCTTGAGCTGGGCTCAGCAGCAGAAGGGCAGACTTGTGTCTGTGGTCGGCAGCAGCACCAGCTTGCTACCAGACCCTGAACGTCTGTTACCGTGAGTACAGGGGGGTACCCCAAGGGAGCCCCCCAGTGCATGGGATCATACTTCCAACAATGGACTTGGTGTTGGGTATGATTCCAACATGTTTGATACCAAACATGACTGGGTTCCGTGCAGCAACTATATAGTTGGACATCTCGTAATGACTGATGTCCAATATATGTATTTAAATGGCTGATCGCACTTACAAAGCCTAGAGAATGGACTCTGGGGTTTGTAGTGGTGTCCTGTGCATGCAGGGGCACCCTCACACTTACAACCAAGCACCCTGCCCTCAGGACCGAAGAGCCTGCCATAGGGGCGACGTATAGGTTTTAAGTGCAGTGACCTCCGATATAAGGAGACTTATATTTGTCATGAGAGGTGCTAGCATCACTTCACACCGGCTGCAACGGCAGGGCTGTAGTCCCAGTTTAAGAGGACTCCCATGGGTGGCATAATACATGTTGCCCATGGAAGACCCCTGGTGTACCTATGCCTGAGTACCTTAGTACCATATACTAGGGACTTAGAAGGGTACACCAGTAGCCAATCGTGGAGGTACCAAAATACTTACCATAACAGATTTAGGAGGGAAAGCACAGTTGCTGGGGTCCTGATTAGCAGGATCCCAGCAGCCTAAGTCAAAAACCCACTGACACCAGGCAAAAAGGGGAGGGGGGGAGATAACCATGCTACAAGGATCCTACATTTAGCATTAGGGTACCCTGGTGTGGGTCTTGGGCATAGGTTTAGTGCTTTCCCCGCTCTATCTCTTAGACAGTACTGTGCACTCAGTCTCTGTTATCTCACCAATTGTCAGTCCATGGTAGACCTTGACTAGGCCTCTGAGACAATTCAGTCGCTGCCTTCCTATCGAAGTGGGAAGATGTGCCGGCTGCAGGTTCACCAGCCCTCTGCTCTGGTCCTGGGAGCAGACACTTGCCGCATGGCAGAGTCTGATGACAGCGGTGGGAATGCAGTTGTCTTAGTCTTTGTAGCGCTCTGCTCTGGTCCTGGGAGCAGACACTTGCCGCATGGCAGAGTCTGGTGACAGTGGCGGGAATGCAGTTGTCTTAGTCTTTGCAGCCCTCTGCTTTGATCCTTGGAGCAGACACTGGCCGCATGGCAGAGTCTGATGACAGCGGCGGGAATGCAGTTGTCTTAGTCTTTGCAGCGCTCTGCTCTGGTCCTTGGAGCAGACACTTGCCGCATGGCAGAGTCTGGTGACAGCTGTGGAAATGCAGTTGTCTTAGTGAATAGGATGGAGGTTGTGTCCCGTGGATCTCTGCATAGCTTCCTCTGTGGACTGGGTCAGCTGCTCATCTGAGGATACCTCTGGTGGTTGAGGCAACAATGCAATGCAGTTTTGGTCTCTGGTCCGGTTGGGGACAGCTAGGTAGCTTCTAGGCGCTTCAGAGTTAATCAGCAGGCGTAGTCCAATCGGCTCACTTCTGCTCAGCACCATGGGCAGCCGCCCAGTCTCTTGGACAAACAGTGGTTAGGTTCCTCGATGCATCAGTTTTGATTAAAGTGGCTTAGTTTCTACTGGCATACATTGAGCAAGTGTTGCAGGCCTAGCCACTGTGAAGTCAGTTTGGCACACTTGGGCAGTGTCACAAGCTTGTAAAAAGTCTTTTCTGCATGGTCCCTGAACCAGTTGGGCACACTTGGGCGAGTGCCACAGGCTTGTCAGTTATTTCTTGAGCAGTGAAGACTGATTAAACAGTCTCAGCCAAGTGCCACGTCTGCAACGGCAGAGGTCCATCTAGGCACACTTGGGGCAAGTGCTATGGACTGGGCAACCAGATATCAATGGGGTGATGAGCTCAGGCACACTTCGGCAGTGCAGTGGATCCTACGCTTCAGTGAGGGTGATGAGCGCCAAACTGCGAGCACGCCAGTCATGCTCTGGCAGCCTTTGTTAGACCGACCCGCAGCACTGGGGTCATCTTCTCTTGCCCTAGTTGGTAGTTGGCTCGGTCTGGAGGGTTAACTTATATCTTCCTCTTTCTAGATGTTTCAACACCGGGAGACCGCTCTTCCGCCAGATTAGACTCCAGGTGATGTCCCGTCACCATCACCACAGGGAAGCTGGCAGACGCCAGCTCTGGTTGCGCAGTAGACCTCTGGGTATCTGTGGAGCGCCTTCCTCCCTGATCAGAGAGAACTTGATCAGCACTGGTGTGTCTTTTCTTTGTACAATCAGAACTGGTTTGGGTTGTGTCTCCTTGCATATGTCCTTCTCAGTCTGTTTTCCATCTTTAGTAATACTCATTGCAGCAGGGTCATCTCCAGGTCGGAGCACCCACAATAGAGGCACAAAGATGAGGGATCTGCCTGCAGCTGGCTATCAACAGCCACACCAACCGTGATGAGGAAGAGAGACAAATGGCCCGCCATTTCTAAATGACCCTTCACTCTCTTAGCAACAGGGACTGCCAGTGTTCAGTAAGACTAACCATGAGCCCTCTGCAGCAAAAGGATCTATTTGAAGTACTAAGGTAAAGCTTGTTTCCTCGTTCCCCACTTCACTGTCTAGATTTCCTCTCCCCAGTCTCGCAACTCACACGCAGACCACACACATGCACTGGAATGATAGCGCGCAATCCAGGTTGGCTTGTAGCTGTGAAAAGTTGCACGTGGGCTGGTAGGCCACACTTCCTGTGACCCAGATAAAAAGGTCTGGGCACACTACAGGATTGCTAAAACACCGTATGCTTCTGCCTCTCCACATGCTAGAACCCACGACACAGAGAGTGGTCCACTTCAAATGCTTGGTGCGTCCCTCCATGTCCAGGACTGTAGTCACATCCAGCTACAGGCTTTGGTGCACACACTAGGTTAGTGTGAGGCTGGGGCCAAATCCCAGAATATCAGATACTCCCAGTTAGGCACTCAGGGCTGAGGACACGTCCATCCGCCATGAAAGCGATGCTCCCATCTCAACAATGTTTAAGCTACTGCGTGTTTTCTGCCGTTTCTCCTTCAACATTGGTGGAGGTGTCATTGGTCATGGAAGCACAGAGGCAGCACAGCGTTCACGGGTATTCTTTCAATCTGTGCTCTTTTTCCTGTAACCTGTAAACTTCATCATGGACATGCCATTTGGCCGTAATGAGGCCATGCATGCATGCATGTATGTTTAGTGCATAGTTCAGCTCTTCTACTTGTAATGTGTGTTCACTCGGGGAGGTGATGTCAGTGTTCAGGAGGAGGGAAGGAGGTTGTTTCACCAGCATTTTGAGGCGGGAGATCTGGAGGTAGCTTCATGTGTATTTTAAGGAACCAGTCCACAGTGCAAGTGTGGCCATTGTGCAGCTCCCCTGAATACATTTGTCAGTGTAACTACTGTTTTTAAAATCATGCATGCAGCTGCACAGTGTTTTATGGCATGAGGTCCTAAACCGGGACAGTTAGACTGGGTCCGTGGCAGCTGCTGGATACTTTACACGTGGCATTTAAAGAGATTCCGCACACGAGTATGGAGAGAGATGGGCGGTGGTAAATTGAGAAAAGAGATTTTATTTGTAGTTTTTCCAAGGGGGAACTGTGTTGAAAGTGCAGGTGAGGACCCCCTGGAACAGTGTTGTATTCTCACTCTTACAGGGAGATTCCAGAGGACGTGGAGAGCCTCCGCCAGTTCACTACCGAGCTGATTGTGGAGTCGGTGGTGCAGTGCCTGCGCGTCATCAGCCCTGCCGTGGGCAATGGGATCAGCCATGTGCTGCCCCCTGGCATGTCTGCACGATTCCGCATTGGAATGAGCCTCGCCCAGGCTTGCCAGGTGAGTGCACCTTTATCATTTGTATTCGGCCCGGTTTGATTCATCTTCACAGTCGCCTTTGTTTAATTTCTTCCTTCCTCACAGTCCTTCCCCAGTTATTGAATGACCTTAGTTTCTGTTTGCTGTGTGTGGAATACCATGTAAAGTACCGTTCCTATTGGCCTCGCCCCACACACCTCCCGGGGTGGATCATTACCTATATAATGCTTTGGTGTCTGCTTATTTCACATGGCTGATCCATCAAGTTATCCTTCTAGCCATGGATTCCCAGGTCCCAAGATTGAAACTCTCTCTCTCTCTCTCTCTCGCTAGGACTTGGGATACCAGGGGGAACTTGGCTACCAAACCTTTCTGTACAGTAGTGAGCCTGATATCAGACGACTCCTCATCTTCCTGGTGGAGAAACTTCCCCGGGACGCTGCAGAGGACACTGACCAACCAGCAGGTAGGTAGACCAGAAGTGGCACTCAGACAAAGAATGTGAGGGGGCAGGAAGGTAAGCAAGCACAGCGTACTGTCCACTTCAGTGTGGCTCTTTTCTTGTTTGAAAGTTAAATTCTCTACCGAGGTAAGATGGCAAGAGAGTGCTCACATAGACCCGACCCAGTGTCGAAAGACCTGGAGTACAGAACACACGGTCGGCTTCTTGAGAAACCCCTGCGTGCTTTGCTCTCCCCATCCAGGTAAAACCGGAGTGCTGCAAAGAGCCATCGCCGCCCGCATCAAAGCCCAGCTCGCACTGCCCTGGGTGCCGCCAGCGTGCCGGACTCCGAGCCTCCAGCGAGCTCAGGTGAGTGCCCCCTGCTGCTACTGACTGGGTAGTCGCACCTGGAAGGACTTAGAAAGAAAGTTCTGATTCACGGGAGCTTCATTAATGTTCATATACCTAGAATATCTCTGCAAATGTGTAGGATTTCCAAAGAGAAGTGCCTCTTTGTGGACATTCTTTTAAGAATGACTGCTCTGAAGGCAATATTTACAGTATGTTTATATAATGGACTTTTTTTGTAATGCACATGTGACCAATGGGGGCTACAGAGCACAGGAAAGATAACCAGGGATGAGAAATGACTCGAGACCCAGCATCGAGTGGAAGAGTTTACTCTTGCCTCGTCGGTGGATTGATCGGAGTTCTACACCGTGAAGCTTTAGGGATGCTGTGGCCGGTTCCTTTTCCATTTTCATCCCAACGGGAAGATCATGAGATGTTGTTGCGAGGCTGAACTTGTGTATCTGGGCAGGTGCTATGTTGAGAAGTAGCATGTCGCGGGATATTGCAAGGCTTACTGTACTTGGCGGAGCAGTTTGAGTTGAATACTTGCTTTGCTTGGCGGCCGCTAGAGCGGTTCAATACTGTAGTGATTTGGTGATCTTTTCAATTCAGCGGCGAGTCGGACAGCGGATATTTCTACCCTTTGAAGATTGCTCGAGGGAAGTTTGTGTGCGGTTTTTGCTCAGAGAATCCTTAAACTTCACTGTAGTGGTGGATGAGTTGAGGGTCACACCTGGGGTGAGGACACCGATCATAAGTTTGCAGTGGAGGGCGGGTCCCATAGAGATCCGGATGGAAAGGTAGAGGCATTCTTGAGATCACTGTAGATATGGTTGGTGAATGGTCGATCCATGTTCATGATGGATCAGGGATTTCTGGATGAGCGTGAGGCCCGATAGCAAGCCCGGGCACTCGAGGCCCAGTGAGAAAGAGCATTCACGTTTTCATCTTTGTCAGGTTTCCATCAAATTAGCTTTATTCTGTTTTGAGTAAGAAAAAACATAAAACACGGATAAAATAAGACTACATTAAATACAGATAAAATATAACATCAAATATTAAGCAAACATTAAAACTCTTCTGAAAGTGCGAACACAGCTGATTTTGACGGGTGATAGTCACCTCCAATCTTATGGATTCCTAGTCGCTACTGTTCCTTAGCCTTACTGTAACTTAAAAAAAAGTACAGTAAAACATAATGTCCCCCGGAGCATCTGTAAAAACATAAGAGGCGGTTTGACTTGGCAGAAATTTGTCCTTTTCAAAATGGGAACAATATACGCCTTCCGGGGCATTGCATAGAAACTATAGAACATGGTAAAAGTGCAAGGTATCCTGCGGGTACCTATTGCTGCAACCGCAGGGTGTACGTTTGTGACCCCTGTTACTGCCCTGGGGATAAGCTAACAGAAAGGGCAATAAATCCAATCGAAACTTGGTTAACAGTAAACGATCATGCCTACTTGTAACAATAAGAAGATATGGCTCTGTGGTTAACATAAAGGGGCTCTTTCGCATGAAGTGACGCTGTGCACAGGGCTTTGCAAATGCTAGCCTTTCTCTATCCATGAGCCTCTGCCTGAAGAAGTGTTCTTTCACCCACCTGTAATCAGCTTTGCATATGCCATCTGGCATACTGAATACATCTGGCCTCCCTAGGTTCTGAAAGGAGGCCCTGATGTACTTAGGCTAGGGACTATGCAATGCATGATCAAGGGATGAAAAAACTTTAAAAACCTCTTCGCTGAAGGCCATGGCATCCGTTTTATAGCCCACTCCTAAACCCTCATCCCTGCAAAGATGAATGTGCCGTGTGGTCCACACAGGAGCCGCCTTAAGAACTTATTTTCCACTCTCTGTAGCTCAACCAGGGTAACACATCCCCAAGTTTCGCTCCCGTAGGTCACTTTAGAGATGCGTTTGGCACTATAGATTTGTAGGGGAGCACCAAAAGGGCTGGTGCCCAGCCTTGAGGCAAAACTAAAAACCGCAGCATTTGCACGTATAATATCCTCCTTTATATTAGCAATTAGTGGTTGCCACCGTCAAACAGCAAACCCAGGTATGAAAACTCTCTTGTCTTAGGAAGGGTACAGGATCCTAGGTTGAACTTTGTTGATTTAGTGGAGCGAGAACCGACACCCGTCTCAAAGGATTTCTTTTCATTGACTGATAGGTCCAGCTCTTCCATAAACGTACCGAAGGAGTTCAACAGAGACTGTAGGCCCTTAGAAGTGTTAGTCATAAGAACCGCGTTGTCCTCGTATAATAACACCGGTAGTCTGCGTGAATGGACTTGCGGACCGTCCGCTTAACATCAATCGGGGCCTTCTCTAAACTTAACATACAAGTTAAACAAAAAGTGAGCCCTGTAGATCTTTATAAAAACAAACTGAAGCCTGGGTATTTCTATGAAGTTCTCTTAGGAACAAAACAATGTCCCGGTCCACCCCCAAAGTGAGCATGAGCTGCCAGAGTTTTGTTCGATTAACCCGATCAAAAGCAACTGAGAGGTCCATAAATCCCAGGTCTATGGAACCGGGACGTGCAACTGTATATGTACTTAGGACCAGGTACCGATTCAAACACTGATCTACAATGGACCTGCCTGCCGGAAACCATATTGGACTACAGATAAGACTTCGATTTTTTTCAGCCGATGTAGAAAGTCTACCCAAAAGAATACGCCCCACGACCTTAACAGCCGAGTCAAGTGGGGAAATGGGCCTATAGCAATGGAGGCTCTTTATCCCCCTTTTTAAAAATGGGCACGATAACAGATGGTGCCCAAGACTGGGGGCTGCCCTGAGAAGGGGTGTCAACATGGGGATTACATCGAGATTGGGAAGTAATCTGTATGAGCCTGGGGCCTTATTTTTTTTATTAAACCCATGATGCCCTTTTCCACTTCCTCAGGAGTGAATATTAATTTGGCAGTTCCTTCCATCTCACACACCCTTTCCCCGGGTCAATAGGGACTAAATTTAGTGTTTCCTGAAAAAAGCCACCCGTGATACTTCGGTGATGTGTGCTTCTGTGGATGCGCCATCTCGGGGACCCTTAATACCCCAACATTTTGCACTGCATTTCAAGGTGCTTGCCGGAGTCAAATCTATCCAGGCCTCCTCCCTTATGTTGTTTTTGCACCTTTCCTGCTCCCATGTCTACAAATTACGACACATCTTAACTAGGGCAGAATCCCTGGCTTATTTCTCAGAGCTTTCTTGAGATCCTCCTGTGCTTTAGAGCAACCGGAATCAAGCCATCTGGGTGAATTATAGCACCTTCCGAGACATGGGTGCATCTAATGAACTAGACCACATTAGAGAGATCCTGGAAAGCCTCAGACATGTCCCCTCGATTGCTCGTATTAGATGTACAGATGTCCAGGTCCTTTTCACATCTCGAATACAGAGATTTATAGAAGTCATCAGATGTAACCTGAGACCACTTAAGCCTCCTGCCACCATTTATTGCCTTGGCAGCCCCGTTGAAGCATCTTTGTCATGGTTCTATCATCTGGCCACTAGGTGGCGCTCATGTAGGCTTGGTGCGGTCCTGCCTTTAGTACACACTTCCACACACACTACACCGTACTCCACATTCATTTCCAGTCCTGGTTTTCCCTTTACCATACTGGTGCATTTTGGGACATGTAGTCTCTCCTGTTGTCAAACCTTGTCCTGACTCCTACAGATACACTAGCTGATTCAGACGTGCTTCGGTGACTTCTCATACTCTCTACTCCATTCTGCACTCCATTTCTGGTTTTCCTGTTGCCCTCCTTGCATCCACTCTGTTCCCTTCTCCCAGTTCCTGTGTTTCTTTCGCTTCATTGGTGGTTCCCTGATTCTCTGCACCTGGTTGATAACTCACACCTGGTTCACTCTCTGCTCCTGTGCGCCTCCCCAGTGCCTCCAGCTACTTGTACCCTGGAAGCTTACTGTGCTGCGGCCTTTCCTGCTGAAGCCCCACTTGTTTCCATTCTGTTTCTCTGCTCTGGTTTCAGGCTTCCCTTGCCTTTTCCTAGTCTCTGCTTGTTACCGTGCCATCCCTGGTTCTGTTCTTTGTTGTTGCTACCCATGTGTCCCTTTTAAATCTGCAATTCTGTTGTGTAGGTTCTTAGTTTTGAATTCTTGTTCCTTGCCCTTGTCCTGTCCCTGTATGTTTATATCTTTCCTTTCTTGGAGTTCTGTGTTCTCATTTCCATTGTCCTTGAGTTCAGCACTACTGCTGCCCCTATAATCTGGTGCAGTGTTTCCCGGAGCCGAGTTCCTGTTTTAAGTGTATTTTGCTCAATTGCCTTTCTCCCTCTCTTGTAATTGTGTTGGTGTCTTAATTATTATTACCAAAGGTGTCCACAAGACCCCGAGGCTTTCTGCCTCTTGCCCAGTGACTCTCCCAGCGCTCTCCTCTCATAAGAGCGGCCGAGTGTCTTCCCAGACACTGCAAGTGTAAGTGCCCCTAGCCTTTTGTTCATTTGATTTCTCTCTCGGAGAGAACGCTTCCCAGGGACCATACAGACTATCGTTTATGATGGTTTGTCAATTGGGTTTTGGTTTGTAGCGTCATCATGACATGTTTATCAAGTTTAGCCTCAATCTGCTCTGAGTTCCTCATACTGTCAGACAAACCTGATTAGTGGAGCCATCCACACATTATCATTC
Organism: Triturus cristatus; assembly: GCF_964204655.1. Lineage (NCBI taxonomy): Eukaryota > Metazoa > Chordata > Amphibia > Caudata > Salamandridae > Triturus > Triturus cristatus. The sequence continues at coordinate 1,241,691,471 of NC_140593.1, forward strand.
TATTTTCGAGTCCGTTTGTTCAAGGTCCTGAAATGTACTTTAATGTTAACCACATGGATCCGGAAGCCGAGGTTGCAGCTTTTGGGATCTCTGCGATGAGGACAAGAACTGGGGAAGGAGAGGAGCCGCAGGATGTATCAAAGGTCACTCAACGTTTGATAAGAAGGGTCCTTCGATTTAAGTGACGGGAATGCTTTACTCAAATATCAATTTAGAAATGTAATTCTATTGGAGTTAACTAGATTAAGCGGTTAAACTGAGAGCGACTTTACAACATTCATTCTTTATAAGGAGAAAGAAAGGGGTTGGATACGAAGCAGCCTAACCGAGGGATTAAACTCACTTCAGTGCTGCAGCTTCAGCGGAGGCTCTGGAGGGCGTGTGGTATAAGAGCCTGAGCTTTATGTTGTGTTGAAGAAGAATCTTTAAAAGTTTCTGAAAATCAGATCTGATTTTTAAGCTTTGTTTTTTCTAATACGTCGTTTTCTTTAAAGTATCCATCTCCTGTTCAAACCTATATTCGTTTTTGTCTCTGTCATACTGTGAACTTGGGTAACATTTGCCAGGAGGTGTTGTTTGAGTCGTAAAGAGCGATAGAATTGGCCTGTGTGCTAAGCTGGGTCTTTTTGCAAAGCACATTGTCAGAACTACTTGTCCTTTTAGCCTGGTGGCCCAGACCTGCGAATGGGCTGGTGCTAGAGGGACTTGGTAACAGACCCTGGTGGGACCCACTCTTGATAGCCTCCTGGGGGCCTCACGGGTGGGCTCCACTCTGATAGCCTCCTGGGGGCTCCACGGGTGGGCTCCACTCTGATAGCCTCCTGGGGGCTCCACGGGTGGGCTCCACTCTGATAACCTCCTGGGGGCTCCAAGGGTGGGCTCAATTCTCCACGCTCATGCCAGTCATCAAGGCCGACACTGAGGTTGTCACATGCAACAGGCCTATCGCTGTGATGCTCTTTCTCAATTTAGAGAATTGTGACATTGAGACTCGGGTCAACGAGCAACTAGAAGAAGAGAAACTGCTCATTGCGGGCGTCAATGTCGAGAACCCTGTCGCCAAGGGCTTGCTCAGTGTCGAGACCATGCTGCACGGTGAGAGCCGTTTCTTTAAACGATGAAGCTTTAAATGAACTCTCCGCATTCCTGAACCAGCTGTTAAACCATGACCGTGAGGGAGAGACTCCACAGTTGTTGAAATGCACTATTTCTGTGCAAGGGTTGGGTTTTGTAGTGGCGCACAAAGCCGGATAGAGCCACTGGAAAACAGATTAACTTTTCTTCGGTTTTACCGATCTGATGACCCAACCTCTCCAGGTTAGGAGTTGGTTTGGGTGTGGCCTGATCTGGCAAAGACGTCTTTTGGGCGGAAAAGTCCCTTACATTGTAATAAAACATGTTCCACTGCCCTGAGTGCCCCAGCTGTGGTGATATCTGGATCCTTGGTAACAATTTTTTGTCATGAGCAAACCAGGTGCATGCATGTGCCCCGCGATCTAGGCCTGTCTCACGGATTGCTGTCACACTTAGACCAGCATGGGTGCTCAAAGCACTACCCTTGTGTGGTGGAAGACGACTGCCATCACCAGGAGTTAAGTAGCAGGAGCGCAATGTTGGCAGCATACAGTATTTTATGTACTAATGATCAGTAGAGTGAACAGGCCTTTTTACCTGCATCACTGGAGTGGGGCCTACTGGCCCATTCACGTAACATTTCCGATGCTGTGTGCTTATCTCTCGCTTGGCCTACATTAGGATAGATGTAGTGCTGTACTGGGAGTCTGTGTCTGCGTGAGCATGCTAGAGTTTGTATTCCTGTGAGTGGTGCAATACATGGAAGTCCGCGCTTCGGCATGAGCTCGCTGGGGTGTATGTGTGTTAAGCAGTACCACCTGTGCATACGTGTTGCATGTGCGCTCAAAGATGTATGTGTGAAGGACAAAATACATGGAAGCCTCTTAGTTCCATTTTGGGAGACCCGGGGCCTGTTGGAGAAGCTTGTGGAGGAGCCCCAGACAGATGTGTGGATTTCTGAATTCCTGAGAGCCGGGTGGAACACACACACTGGGGTAAGCAAGAGCCAGGCTCTTCAGAACACTTTGGACTGACAGCCGGGTAGAACACACCCACTGGAGGAAGAAAGAGCCAGGCTCTTCAGTTCACTTCGGATTGAGAGCCGGGTGGAACACACGCTGGAGGAAGCAAGCGCCAGGCTCTTCAGTACAGTTCGGATCTGAGAGCCGGCTAGAGCACACACCGTGAGTAAGCAAGAGCAAGGCTCTTCGGTACACTTCGGACTGAGAGCCGGGTGGAACACACAACTGGAGGAAGAAAGAGCCAGGCTCTTCAGTACAGTTCGGACTGAGAGCCGGGGGTGAACACATACACTGGAGGAAGAAAGAGCCAGGCTCTTCAGTACAGTTCGGACTGAGAGCCGGGGGGGGGACACATACACTGGAGGAAGAAAGAGCCAGGCTCTTCAGTACAGTTCGGACTGAGAGCCGGGGGGGGGACACATACACTGGGGTAAGCAAGAGCCAGGCTCTTCAGAACACTTTGGACTGACAGCCGGGTAGAACACACCCACTGGAGGAAGAAAGAGCCAGGCTCTTCAGTTCACTTCGGACTGAGAGCCGGGTGGAACACACGCTGGAGGAAGAAAGAGCCAGGCTCTTCAGTACAGTTCGGACTGAGAGCCGGGGGGGGACACATACACTGGAGGAAGAAAGAGCCAGGCTCTTCAGTTCACTTCGGATTGAGAGCCGGGTGGAACACACGCTGGAGGAAGCAAGCGCCAGGCTCTTCAGTACAGTTCGGATCTGAGAGCCGGCTAGAGCACACACCGTGAGTAAGCAAGAGCAAGGCTCTTCGGTACACTTCGGACTGAGAGCCGGGTGGAACACACAACTGGAGGAAGAAAGAGCCAGGCTCTTCAGTACAGTTCGGACTGAGAGCCGGGGGTGAACACATACACTGGAGGAAGAAAGAGCCAGGCTCTTCAGTACAGTTTGGGTCTGAAAGCTGGGTAGAACACACACAGTGAGTAAGCAAGAGCAAGGCTGGCGGAAGAAAGAGCAAGGCTCTTCGGTACACTTCGGACTGAGAGCCGGGTGGAACACACACACACTGGAGGAAGAAAGAGGCAGGCTCTTCAGTGCAGTTTGGACTGAGAGCCGGGGGGGGAACACACAACTGGAGGAAGACAGAGCCAGGCTCTTCAGTACAGTTCGGGTCTGAAAGCTGGGTAGAACACACACAGTGAGTAAGCAAGAGCAAGGCTGGCGGAAGAAAGAGCAAGGCTCTTCGGTACACTTCGAACTGAGAGCCGAGTGGAACACACACACACTGGAGGAAGAAAGAGCCAGGCTCTTCAGCACATGCTCTTTGATTCTGAAAGAGGTCACTGTTTAGAGGGGCTTGGGCACATCTCAGGAAGGAGATGGGGCTGAAACGGGAACTGTAAAGATCAGAGATGGGGTCTTTGTAACCTTTTGATAAACATATGTCAGTGAGGCTGACTTCCAGGTCTAAATCTCTAACCCCTCGCATGGCCTGTGTTTTGGGGCTATAACATTTGGAGATGCTCCCGCTCCAGTAGAGCTTTTCTAAGGGAACGATGAGAGAGAAGTGAGCACTTCAAAGTGAGCAGCCCCAGAACGCAAACCTCAAAGACGCGGACACTAAATTACATCTATTTCTGGAAACAGATTATGAATAAGGGAGCTTGAGCCTCCCTAGATTGTCAAACTGAAGCTGTGCATCAGCGGGGGAAGCTCAGCATGACTTCTGCCTGTTGTGACAAGAACAGGAACTGCCAGCCTCCCACTGCATGCGGGGACATCACCAGGAGAATCAAGATCCCTCACCCTGGAGCCTGCAGTACAAGCTACTGCCTGATGCGAGACCAGACGACCCTGTGAGAAGGAGACTGCCTGGAGGGAACGAGGTCCAGAGGAGGTCCTAGCGGGTGGATCCGGGAGCAAAGTGTCAGATTCCGGTCCGTTGGGACCGCCTCACCAATTGGGCCATCCGCCCATGTACCTTGTTTGTGGCCCCTGTATGCCAGGTGGAGGCTGTGGGAAATCTTAAAGGCCATCACCCTGATACAGTTCTGTGAGGAAGATAGGGCTGTCGCCGTGTGCAATGTTGTGACCTGAAAAGGCACGCAACGTTGAGTGCGCTGTACGCCTCCATGAGTGCTGTTGCCCTGGTTCTCTGCTGAGAAGAGGGCTGTCACCCTGTGCAGTGTGGTAGCCTGAAGGGACTATCGCCTAGTGTGCCCCTGTGCACAACCCCCCGTATGTCAGGAGGGGACTGAGGCAGGAGGAGAATTCCATCACCCTCGGAGCAGCATGAAACCTCCTGTGGCTCAGGAACACTTTGACTTTCCCAAAGCCGTGGTAAAGTTTCTGAGTCCAGAACTCACTAGCAAGGCCCATCTCGAGTGTTGTCTTGTGTGAATGAATTCTTCGAGGGGGAGGGGTAACTGGAGAGCTGACCCTGGTAATACTAGTGTACCTGCTGTAAGAAGTTGTAGTGTGCTGTATTTCCCTCTGTACCTGTATATAAATACTTTTTTTCCATAAAAGCAAGTAAGTGACTGGGAACTCCTATATGACCCAGTTGCTCAGACCCCACAGTAAGTCAGGCCTCTGGACTTTAGGATAAAAAGGCCTCAACTACCACCTTTGGGCACAGTAATGTCTGTTTGCCCTGCTGCCCTCTGAATGGGGTTCTGACTGTGGTCTTTTGTGCTGTGCCCAAGGATAAGCATAGAGTAGTTACAGCAGCGTGGAAAAGATGATGAGAAGGGCATTACATTCTGAATAGAACACAAGATGCTGCTTCTGCCAGGGGTTCGCAGACCGGCCTGGTGTAATGTGGCCGCTTCTCTGGACAGTCGGCAGGAGGAGGGCTCAAGCATTCTGAATGGGAATGAATACAGAGCAGAGTGAATAACTGAGCGCTCAAGCATTCTGAATGGGAATGGAAGCAGAGTGAATAACTGAGCGCTCCAGCATTCTGAATGGGAATGAAGGCAGAGTGAATAACTGAGCACTAAAGCATTCTGAATGGGAATGGAAGCAGAGTGAATAACTGAGCACTAAAGCATTTAGAATGGGAATGAATACAGAGCAGTGTGAATAACTGAGCGCTCAAGCATTCTGAATGGGAATGGAAGCAGAGTGAATAACTGAGCGCTCCAGCATTCTGAATGGGAATGAAGGCAGAGTGAATAACTGAGCGCTCCAGCATTCTGAATGGGAATGAATACAGAGTAGTGTGAATAACTGAGCGCTCCAGCATTCTGAATGGGAATGAAGGCAGAGTGAATAACTGAGCACTAAAGCATTCTGAATGGGAATGAATACAGAGCAGTGTGAATAACTGAGCGCTCAAGCATTCTGAATGGGAATGAAGGCAGAGTGAATAACTGAGCGCTCAAGCATTCTGAATGGGAATGAATACAGAGCAGAGTGAATAACTGAGCGCTCAAGCATTCTGAATGGGAATGAAGGCAGAGTGAATAACTGAGCGCTCGAACATTCTGAATGGGAATGATGGCAGAGTGAATATCTGAGCTTTGAAGCATTCTGAATGGGAATCGAGGCTGAGTGAATAACTGAGCGCTCCAGCATTCTGAATGGAAATGAAAGCAAAGTGAATAACTGAGCGCTCCAGCATTCTGAATGGGAATGAATACAGAGCAGTGTGAATAACTGAGCGCTCCAGCATTCTGAATGGGAATGAAGGCAGAGTGAATAAATGAGCTCTGAAGCATTCTGAATGGGAATGAAGGCAGAGTGAATAACGGAGCGCTCCAGCATTCTGATGGGAATGATGGCCGAGTGAATAACGGAGCGCTCCAGCATTCTGATGGGAATGATGGCCGAGTGAATAACTGAGCGCTCCAGCATTCTGAATGGGAATGAATACAGAGTGAATAACGGAGCGCTCCAGCATTCTGATGGGAATGATGGCCGAGTGAATAACGGAGCGCTCCAGCATTCTGATGGGAATGATGGCCGAGTGAATAACTGAGCGCTCCAGCATTCTGAATGGGAATGAATACAGAGTGAATAACTGAGCACTAAAGCATTCTGAATGGGAATGAATACAGAGTGAATAACTAAGCTCTGAAGCATTCTGAATGAGAATGAAGGCAGAGTGAATAACTGAGCGCTCAAGCATTCTGAATGGAAATTAAGGCAGAGTAAATATCTGAGCGCTTAAGCATTCTGAATGGGAATGAAGCATTCTGAATGGGAATGAAGGCAGAGTGAATAACTGAGCCCTACTGGTTCAGAACTACATTATCCATTTTTGTTATAGGGTTCAAGCCGAAAACAACGCTTCCATGTCCAGCCGCTGGTCCTTGTGAGTGAAAACGACGCAACTGGTCAAAAGATCTGTCCAGGTAATATGGGCCTGCTCCGATGTCTCCGCTCTTCATGTTTGCCTGCTTCTGTGACATCCCTGCCGTTATATTGCCTTGGGCAGAGCAGCTCTTGTACTGGGAAAGCCGGCAAAGATTGAGCTATTTGGGCTCCATTTCAAGTTGCTTGTAATCACCAATGATCTTGGTAACTGGAGCTATCACGATTACGAGTAACTCCTCTGTTTGACAAGAAGAAAAAAATATTACCAATAACTCCGTAAACTTGCAGGCCTGGAAAGTTTTCCCTGGTCTCTCGAATGGCCTGATGAATGTTAACGAGGAGAATGTAATGCAGTAAATCAGATTCCATTGGGTACTTCCTGTTTCTGAGTGGACCAATAGGATCCATCCCATAAAGGCATCTCTTTTCAACCCCCAGAGCTCCAGTGCTGGCTGGTAATGAGAAGTAAATACAAGGGACAGAATCATCGGTCCCAGTATTGAAGTGGATTCATTCCCAGTTAGGAGGTCACTGTTTTCCTTGCTTGACGTAATGACTGGTCTTTGAAACGTGATCCTGGCTGACCTCACCTGTAGCCCTACCAACTGTTCTAATGCCATTTCTCACCCTCCCTCAGAGCTAAAAGAGTATTATCAGAAGTACCTGCTGCCTGTGTGTGACCAGCCTTCCCAACCAGCCTTCTTAGCCGCATCCTTACTAGAGAGAAACACGGCTGAACTGAGCGGTGTCCAGGAGTGGGAGAGCGAGTGGAAGAGCCAAGGCCTTGCGTCGCGTCTCTCTGCTGAGGTATGGAGCCGTAGACTCTGAGAGCTCAATTTGGTGTCCCGGCGGGGGAGGGGGAGGAGGGGTGGGGCGAGGGCCTTCATGCCACCTCTGTCAGTGACCATTGTTTCAACTGACCATAGAAACGCATCCAATTTTTATCGTTTTTATCCTCAATTTAAGGGTAATTTTGTATGAGAAAATCCCTCTTTAATATAGACAACTGAAGATGTAAAGTAGCGAATGCATGCCTCAGATTTTCCTTCATGAGTGATCGCTCCTGCTCGATACGAGATCCCCGTTGGGTTCTGAAGAGATGAGAAATCAGCAGAGTGGCAAGGGAGGTTAAATAATCACTAGCCCACGACCAGGCTAATCAAGCAGACCACAGGTGGCATGTTTTTTATTTTAGACCCTGCGCCCAGAAGGTTTGCAATCGCCAAGAGTCGCTGCAGGTCTAATGTGTTCCTTCTAGGTCTGTGACATGCTCCGTGTAGGTCAAGGGCTCAGTGTTTGGAATCAAGCGAGTTACAGTTCCCATTGGGGTTCACCTCATTAGTAAGATGGGGGTTATTTCAACTTTGGCAATCCGGGTCCAACTGTGGTCGGCTTGTCACATTTAGCCTTTCCAGGCAAGGGTACTTGCACATTTTTCTGCCCTCTGTCTTTATGAAAAAAGCTGTAGCACACAGTCACACACTGGACAGTGTGGACATCGTTTGTTTGATGTAACATCCTAAATGGCAAGGGTAGGCCCAGACGTTGGTTCCGTGCACACTGTGCCACTGGAACCAAGCTGTACCCAAATGAAGAGCCCTAATAGGGTGAATCTGGTCTGGGATTACTTGTGTTCCGGTTCAGGGGGGACGTGGCCTGGCAGTTCAGGATGGACTGTTCCTATTGGAGCAGGGTCAAGGCTGGTTTGCATATGGCTGGGTGCAAACTCGGGTGTATGACGTGCAAAAGAATGATTGGTTGGGATGCGCCCGAGTGATTGCTAGTGGGGAAACAATTGCAAGCATCCCTGCCATCACATCTGGTTTGATCCTCATCAGTCATAAGCACTGAATTGTCACACGGTTCATATCGCGCCGGCGGTGAAGGCACCAGTGTAGTGATGTTTGTCAGAGTTTCCTGTGTTTTCCTAATAACTCTGCTGCCATTTGACGAATCTGAGTGAAATGTTCCATAAAACAAGGACGCCCACTTTGGTTCCTTCATGACAAGTTTGGTGCAGATCCCTCAAGAAGCCAGGAGAAAGGGAGGTTCCCAAAGTGCCATTTCCCATTTTAATTCCAATAGGATTGTTTTTAAATACTGAAAAGGCAGCTCGAATGGCTTACACCAAATGTGGCAAGAAAATAAAACCCTACTGAAGGGAAGCGCTTCTCTTGGTTTGGTTTAAATCCATTCAGTAGTTTTCCAGAAATTAGTGGCCGCAACATTGGAGGAAAGATTTGCAGCTGCCGTTACAGGATGTGGGGACTGCGTCCCTGTGTCCTGCAAGTTCTCCAGTATTAGGGTGTCTTTCATAGATTCACATGCTTGAATATTCCCCGTCGTCGGAGTGGGAGTCCCACGGTAAATAAAATAGCAATATATATATATATATATATATATATATATATATATATATATATATATATATATATATATATATAGTAAAATATATACATAAGTAATCACATAATTAGCGTATATAGGTGTAAAACACACATAGTGTACCTATAAGAGAAAAACTCCATAGGGATACAATGGAGAGAGACAAAAGACCTTTGTAGTCTATCTCTGTCATTATGTAAGTCCGAACTCCAGCCAATCAGGCGTCAGCCCCTCTCTAGAACCTTCTCCTCAGAGCTTCTCACCTCAGATTTTCTACCGCACGTCGTGTGACAGGGAGTCTCCCTGAGCTCTGCTCAGTTTTTGTCAGTGAGGATGTCTTCTAGTAAGAAATCTTTGTTTAGACCATGTTCTTCATGTGGAAAGCTGCGTTCGTTCTCTGAGGACCCACACAGTAAGTGTATTTACTGTTTATACCCAGACCATGAGGTGGCAAAATGTAAATTTTGTAGAACTTTTTCTACAAAAACTCTAAAGGACAGAGAAGGCCGCCTGTTATTATGGCTACAGAGACTGAAGGACAAAGATAACCCACTCTCTGATGTGGAAAGTCTCTTTTCTGGTCGTTCTCAACCAGCCTCTAAGCGCAGTAGTGTGCAGGAGTTACCATCTCCTTTCCTGAAGAAAAAGATGCTAGCTTTGCCTCTGACAACTGCCACTTCTGTGGTCTCACCTACTGCTTTGTCGCCTAAGGGACACTGTTCTCAGGCTGCTGAGGCGTCTACTTCCCATTCCTCAGGGAAAAAATTGTCAGCCTCGTCGACGATGCTCCCGACGACGAGATCTGCTGTTTCTACCTCGTCGACGGTGACCCTGACGACGACGTCAGCTGCTTCGTCGTCGATGAGCGTTCTGTCGACGTTATCCTCGTCGACGATTACCATCAGTTCTTCAAGGGCGGTGACTTCTGTTTTGCCCATTACTTCGACGTCGACGAAGAAGGTAAAGGTTCCGTCGACGAAGACGTCGTCGAGCTCGTCGACGCCCACTCCGTCGACGAAGAAAAAGAAGATCCCGTCGACGACACTGTCGACGGTGGTTCCGTCGACGAAAGCCTTGTCGACGAAGACCTCGACGACGGCTCCGTCGGCAGCGGCCCCGTCGACGGTGGCTCCGTCGACGGTGGCCCCGTCGACGGCGGCTTCGTCGACGGCGACTCCGACGACGGCGATTTTGTTGCCACAGACTCCGTCGACGATAATTCCGTCGACCATCATTCCTTCGACGACGGCTCCATCGACGAGTACACCTCCACAGACATTCGTAAGGGTACGAATAAGCAGTGTTGCGTCTACCCAGAAAACAAGAAGGGAACAACTACCTCAGCTAGCTTCAGCGTCGGTTTCATCTTTAGCTGGAGTTTCTTGGACACCATTACCTCCTACTGGGGGCCCGGATAGCCAGGAACACAATATTCCTGTGGGAGATGCACAGCCTCCCTCACCATTATTCGCTACGGATTCGGATCAGGAGTCCGAGGGGTTACCGGAGTCTTTTGGAACGGCACAAAGTCCGTCCGACTTAGTTATTAAGTGCCAGGATGTCAGTAGTGAAGATGAAGATCCGGTTTACATACACCAGGCCCCTCCGAAGCATAAAACGGCGACTCTTCCTTTGTCGCTCATTACTAATCTCCAACGCATGTTGGACGACTACAACCAACGGTTCCCTCTATCCCCTCAACGTTCAGAGGTTCCGTCAACCCCGGTGATTCCAGCAATTATTCCACCGGTACCTATTGTAAATCCTGCTCCTCAGATGCCGCCTGTACCTCCAAGACAGGTTCCGGAAAGGTTGTTGCCTCATTATGAGCCTGTAGAGGAAGGCCCTCAGGACACAGAAGAGGGTGAAATCCCAGATGATGATGGGGATGTGGATGACAATGATGATGATATGGCGGAGTGGGACAATTACCAGGCACAAACACCATCCCCCTCACAGATAGTAACAGGGGATTCACCTCCAGTGGACATAGCCAATTTTCACCAACTGATGGAAAGGGCATCACACCGTTTTAAGTTAACAACGGAGCGCAGGGAGGAAGATTGCTTCCTTTATGATTTCAAGAATCAACCTTACAAACAGACTCATGCTATTCCCATAGTTGAGTTTATTTGGGAAGAAGGCAAGAAATTAATGCAGACACCGAATACCTTGCCAGCACAGGTGCCTCGATTAGAAAAGAAATATAAGGCACCAATAGGAACCCCAGCATGCCTCACGGGTCAGGCTAAACCTGAGTCGGTCGTTACGCAGGCAGCGCAACGTAAGGCGAAAAATCCGGCATCTTCTATCACCTCACCTCCGGATCGTGACGGACGTCGGATGGATGCCATAGGGCGTAAATTCTCTTCTATGGCCTCTACTGTGGTTAGAGCAGCTAATGCCTTGGCCATCTTGGGACGATATGACAGACAAGTATGGGCTGATATTTCGGATGTGGTTCAGGAGTTACCAGAGCCATCTAAGGTGGAGGCAATGAAGTTACTCCAAGAGGGGGAAGCGGCATCGGCGGAAATAATCGATTGTGCAGTAGACATCACCTGCATGGGATTCCGTCAGCTTGCCGGAGCGGCTGTTCTGCGTAGGCAAGGATGGTTAAAATCAACATCCTTTCGTCAGGAGGTTCAGTCCATGATCCTTAACATGGCATATGACGGCGAGTCATTATTTGGGAGCCACGTCGATGAAGCTCTACAGTCCATAAAGAAGGATACTGAGACAGCTAGATCGTTAGGAAACCTTCAATTTCAGAGGAGTAATTTTCGTGGTGCACGCGGACGCGGCACCTCCTCAAGTTTTCGAAGAGACAATAAACAATACAAACCTTACAATCAAGGGTCCAACCGTTACTCTTATGGCCAGCAACAGCAAACATCACGACAGCAAACCTCCAAGTCATATAGAGGAAAATCCTCATACAGAGGAACCGCATCAAAGAGACAGTGACTCTTACCAGATGGACAAGGTTGGAGGTCGAATCTCTCTGTTCTTTTCCCAATGGTCCTCCATCTCAAAGGACCGTTGGGTTTTGGACATTGTGAAAAAGGGACACGCCTTAGAATTCACCAAATTCCCTCCTCCCACTCCACCCTCCGGACCGCCACCAGCTCACATGAAAGAACTGTTGCATTAAGTTCGACTTTTAAGGCAAAAAGGAGCTATAGAACTGGTACCAGTGTCTCAGAAGGGAAAAGGTTTTTATTCCCGGTTCTTTTTGATCACAAAGAAAAACGGAGAGTGGAGGCCCATCCTCGATCTAAGGGCACTAAACAAATATATAAAGAGCCAATCCTTCCGTATGATGACGCTAGTAGACATCTTGCGCTTACTCTTGCAGGAAGATTTTCTAGCGACGATAGATCTCCAGGATGCCTATTTTCATATCCCTATTTTACAGCGGCATCGAAAGTTCCTGCGTTTTCGAGTGGGTCAACACGATTACCAATTCAAAGTGTTACCATTTGGCCTGCGCTCGGCCCCTCGAGTGTTCACGAAGGTACTAGCTCCAGTAATAGCGTTTTTGCGACTCCAGGGAGTGCAAATATTTCCATACCTGGACGATTTTCTCCTGAAATCTCAGTCAAGCACTCACCTGCGACAACACACTCTTCTGTGCCAGAACGTGTTTCGCTCTTTAGGCCTGTCCGTAAATGCGGAAAAATCCCAACTTCATCCGTACCAACAAAGAGACTTTCTGGGTGCAACTCTGGAAACTGTGTCAGCAAAGGCATTCCTCTCCCAGGAGCGTCTAAAAAAGATGCTGCGACTGGTGGCTCTGATCAGATCAAAAGAGTCAGTTTCTGTGAGACTATTATAATCATTTCTGGGGATGGCGTCATCATCCATTGCCTTGATCCCTCATTGCCGGCTGAGGACACGTCCTATCCAGGAAGCTCTGGATGCTCAGTGGCGTCAGGTAACGGGATCTTTCCACGACATGATATGTGTCACAGATCAAATGAAGTCAGCACTCGCATGGTGGGCAATTCCAGCCAACTTGACGGAAGGCATGTCCTTTCTGTCGCTGCCACCGGACAGGACACTCACAACAGACGCCTCATTGGAAGGATGGGGCGCACATTTGGAGGATCTCTCTGTGAAGGGAAGATGGTCAACACATCAAAGATCTTGGCACATCAACAAGTTGGAGCTGATGGCGATTTTTCTGGCTCTAAAATCTTTTCTACCTTTGCTCCAAGGAGAGTCAGTGCTAATACAGACAGACAACACAACCTGTATGCACTATGTCAACAAACAGGGCGGAACAAAATCCCCAAGTCTCTCCAGGTTAGCTCAAAGAATTTGGGACTGGTCTCTCAGTCATCAGATCATGATTACGGCAGTACACCTGCCAGGAGTATCCAATGTCCTAGCGGATTCCCTGAGCAGGTCCTCCTCGTCGACCCACGAGTGGGAGTTACACCAACCCACTCTAGAGAGGATATTCCAACTATGGGGCCGTCCGCAACTCGATCTCTTTGCTACGCCGGAGAACCGGAAATGCCGAAATTACGCAAGCTGGCATCCCCACAAGGAATCACAAGGGAATGCCCTTTTGATAAACTGGTGCAATCTATTTGCGTACGCCTTTCCTCCAATACCCCTCATACCTCGGGTTCTTTGGAAGATGAGGAGACAACCTTGCCACCTGATCCTAATAGCCCCGCGCTGGCCACGGCAAGCGTGGTTCTCAGAACTGCTCCTCCTGTCCCAATGCCAACCAATCCTCCTGCAACATCGGACGGATCTGCTCACAATGAGCGAAGGGAGAATTTGTCATCCAAATCCCTCCTCACTGAGCTTATCGGCCTGGAACCTGAACACCATGAGTTCGCCCACCTAGACATCTCGCAGGATTGTAGGGATATTTTGGCCCAGGCAAGAGCACCCTCTACAATCAGGACGTACAAGTTCAAATGGAAACGATTCTGCCATTGGTGTGCTGCTAACGGAGTCCATCCGATACATTCCAAGGCAGAGCAATTGCTACCATTCTTCCTGCACCTGGCCAGTTCTGGACTGTCGCATGCAACCCTAAGGGTTTTTCTAGCAGCCATTTCCCGTTTCCGGCAAGATGGATCAAGTTCCCTTTGTTCCTCAAGAATAATCCGCCAATTCTTTAAAGGCTTATTCCGAAAATTTCCGCCAGTTCGGCGTCCTCCTCCGTTGTGGCACCTCAACGTTGTGTTAGCACAATTGATGAGACCTCCGTTCGAGCCCATTCACAAGGCCGACCTAAAATATCTCACTTGGAAAGTAGCCCTACTTCTGGCACTAACGTCTTCACGTCGTGTCGGTGACATCCATGCTTTTACCATCAAACCTCCGTTCCTGCAGTTCAAACCGGATGCTGTAGTGTTACGCACCAATCCATCATTTCTACCCAAGGTGCCTACTGACTTTCATATTAATGAGCCAGTAATATTAAAGACTTTTTTTGCCAATCCTCAGACACCTGCAGAACAAAGATTACATTCTTTGGACGTGAAGCGGTGTCTAAAGTTCTACATCAGTAAGACAGCTTCTTTCCGGAAATCCGATCAACTTTTTATAGCATATGGACGCTGTCATAAAGGACGTCAGGTTACTAAACCAACGATTGCACGCTGGATCTCGGCAGCTATTGTCTTTTGTCACCAAAGGGCAAATAAGCCTCTGCAGTCTCCAGTGAGGGCACACTCCACCAGGGCAGTCTCATCATCTACTGCCTTATTTGCTGGAGTATCTTTGCAACACATCTGCAGAGCAGCTACGTGGTCGACCAGACACACGTTTAATAAGCACTACTGCTTGGCAACTTTAAGCGAGGAGGATGCTGCAGTGGGACAGGCAGTGCTGCGCAATCTTTTTAAGTAAGGTGAGCCTCTTCCTCCCGCCTCCATATTGTTTCCATATATATATTATGCATTTACAATGTTACAGTTGTTTCTATACTGTTTTTATGCATAAGATTGATTATCTATATATTTTGAATCTATTTTGGCATGGAAACAATGGTGATTGTTACTGCTAGCTATTCTATATTCAAGCATGTGAATCTATGAAAGACACCCTAATACTGGAGAAGAACAATTGTTACTTACCTGTAAACAGGTGGTTCTCCAGTGTTGGTGTCTTTCATAGATTCACATGCGACCCTCCCTCCTCCCTTCAGAGGCTCTCTTCTCCTCATGCACTTTACAGTCACTCTTGTGCTACGAAAATCTGAGGTGAGAAGCTCTGAGGAGAAGGTTCTAGAGAGGGGCTGACGCCTGATTGGCTGGAGTTCGGACTTACATAATGACAGAGATAGACTACAAAGGTCTTTTGTCTCTCTCCATTGTATCCCTATGGAGTTTTTCTCTTATAGGTACACTATGTGTGTTTTACACCTATATACGCTAATTATGTGATTACTTATGTATATATTTTACTATATATATATATATATATATATTGCTATTTTATTTACCGTGGGACTCCCACTCCGACGACGGGGAATATTCAAGCATGTGAATCTATGAAAGACACCAATACTGGAGAACCACCTGTTTACAGGTATGTAACAATTGTTCTTAATAACAAGCATTGGCATAGCCAATAGGTCTCGCCTTTGGGACCTTATAAGTGTGTAGCCATGCAACAGTTGATGTTGTTGCAGCAAGGATATTGTGCTGCAAAACAAAATACTTATACGGTCCCAAAGGCGAGACCTATTGGCTATGCCAATGCTTGTTTTCTTTGTACAAGTCAATCAGGAACACCAACAGCTACCATACCAGGCCCAATTACAATGCTACCAGATTTTGGGTAATCTAGATTTCTGGTATTCTCATTAAATAGTTTATTGTGGTGTTACATGGTTTATTTTTTATATAGTACAAACTCGGCCAGTGCGTATTACTTGAGCACTATATTATGTTGCACACGGTCAGATATATATTTTAAAGTCCTGGGGAGCTTAAATGGTTTAGCCAGATTAACAGTATGTTTTAGGGACGCCTGAACTCGAACCTGGTTCCCCAGTTTGTCCTCCATTAATCCACAACTCCTCCCAAGGCGTGTGACAGTATGTGAAACACATAGCCCTTTACTTCAGTGAATAAAAGAACACTTCTTAGCTTCTACATTCATTTTCACGCTTCAATAACTTGGCAGCCAAACCCCTTTGCAAGTTCCAAGTATACTGCTTCTGCATGCTTACCGAAAATTCGCAACCGCAGAGCAACAAGCTAACTTAATCCTGCACTAAATAAAAATGTGGGGATGCACATTGTCCAAGGACAAGCTGTACTCTGGTAAACACGGTTTTAAGAGCTGCAAACTGCGGCGTTGATTGTGAGCGTACGGTACTTAGGGTACGTAAAAGAGCAGCAAAGCAAATGCCAGTACCGGAGAACACCAAAGCGGCCGCGAAAATGAAACTGATAGCGATCGAGCGCAGCGCACGCCCGCGCACATGCACTGTAGCTCTAGGCTGGCCATGGTAGCATTTTTTTAAGCCCTCACAATAAGTCTCGCCAGACCAGCACAAAAAGGGGCAGGATGAGCACATCATGACCCCCAGGCTGACCTGTTGGGTTCCAAAGCCCTCCCCACTATTAGTTTAATTATGAAATAGTTGATGGTTATTTGCAGATCTTCTGCGGCTCCCAGCTTGAATTCCAACTCCCCCCACCCCCCCTCTCCCCCTTCCCCAATGCCGTGATAGTGGTTTTGTATACATGGACCTGGCCAGGTTCACGAAAGCTACTGAAGTGCGTTTTGTATAGCCCCTGCAAAAAAGGTTAAAGTGATGTTATAGTTTGGTATCGGAACGAGATATGAGCTAATGTTAAAAACTATAACTTGTGCCACCGTCATGCATTGGCCTTTGGCCACGCCCGCACCATCTCTGTGCAAACGCCCCACCCACATCCCATGTTCTTGTCCTTTTTGTTTTTAATTTTACATGTCAGTCAGTGAATCAAATAATCTTTCTTCAGCCAAAGGCTATGAAAGGTACAATACAGGCAATCATTTCACAATATTACATACTAAAATCTGTAGAACAAAAATGCACATCTTCACACATATCTCAGTACATGAAGGTCTGTACAGGGAAGTGTTATAATAAATCACGATAGCAAAGGCCTTATTCTAATAGATCGAATACATTTGATAATTGAAGAAAAGATACAATCAGTAGAAAGTTGCGGTAGAAAATAACATGCTGGCTTACAATATCTGAATCTAAAAGAATGAAATAAAGTAACAAAAACTGGTTCCTCGGCACGAAATAACGACTGGGCAAGTTCTTCGGTAATCCTTTCTCTGGAAAAGTTACAAATGTGTGCAGTATATTGAACCTAAAATGAGTTACAGAAATGAATGGGTTCTGGGCACTTGGACGAATGCACAGAAACATAATCCGGAATAGGAGGACACACGTCATCCTAGAGTATCATCAAATCGATACACGGGGAAAAATCTCTTCCTGTAAGCGCTGGAAACCCCACGGAGTTAACATCGCACCTGCCCGTACAGAAACAAATGATATTTCATGATATCAATCTGAACATCTCCCACCAAATCGTGCTCAAAATGGGACCGGCCATTTCCATGTGAGTGAGTTAGCCCACATACATCAGCAGCGTTGAACATACAAAGACGCATATTAAAGTCCCCCATCCAGATTAAAGACCCTTCAGCCTTGTTGATCCCACTTCGTTCATGTAGTTGAAAACCCAGAGCTTTGATTACATCAGAGTTGGTATGATGAAAGATATTATTATCGCATTTTTGGGCCCCAAACTAGATACAGTGTGCTTGTTAGCGCGAAGAGTCAATTGACAATTGAGTATTGGAGAGCTTTAACAAATCCAGCTAGCCAAACCACCCTTGCCCCTGCCCTTTCTAGAGGGGTTCGCCGGACCTGCGTAGGTGATAAAACTATAAATAAATAAGGGTCCGTAGACCACGTCTCTTCGCTCATACTCCCTACACATTCCATGATACATTCCGAAACATCTGTGAGTGTGCAAAAGAGGTACCCTGCTTACATAGCTATCAGTATATCTTTCTCGCACCCTGTCTGCCTCTGGTGACCAACCAGTGTTGCCTCAGACATGTCATAAGTGATTTAAAATTTGAGTCCATAGCAGTGCGTTACGGAGGTGCAAGGTATACTTTTTTGGCTAAACTATACCTGGTGTATTTTATTGTTTTTGGGTTATTTAATGTTTGATCATGTCTCCTTCCAATACCTAACTATATAATTTAGCCTTTGTTTTTCAGTGAATTTCAGTTTTTTGTTATGTTCTAAATTGGCCCAACAGCCAACCCTTCGCATGCCGCCAACACCTGCTGCACACGGTCTTTGACCAAAGGACAGGCCCTGCGCCCACCCACCACTACGTAGGTGGGTTTTAAAACTAAAATTCCCTTGGTTGACCTTGCACTGTACTGCGGTACCATAGAATAAAGTTTGCGAGACTGATATCGTGAGAGTACAGCAGCCTGAAAACTTGTTTTGTTTAAAATACTAATCCTGGTTGGGGAGGTGCCCCTCTGTGTCCCCATCTAAGTACCTGTGGTTCAGGGTGTTAGGTGTCCGCTTGTGCCTTTTAAGGTCTTGCCTGAAACCGTGCATGCGCTATCGCTTACTAGACATTTTGTTAGCTCACAGGGGGCTTGGAGCCCGCCCATTGCTTACCCCTGGTTGGTTTGTGTTCTTCATCTCCGTACTTCTCTTTGATCTCTGTTTTCTGGCTTCACTTCCTCTTCGTGCGTTTGTCCCTCCCATGGAGCTTCGTTCAAGTACTGCTTCCTTTTTCTAGTGTGTATCCCTCCACTGCTCATGCATTCGGAGGTACTTTTTTTCCCCTTTTAAGTTGCTTGCCCTTCGCTGTTGCTTGCCCCGTCGCTGCAGCTTGCCCCACAGTTTCTTGCCCTGCCCCACCAGCATTGTTGCTTCGTCCCTGCTACTGCGCATCCCCTGTTGTGTTGCTTCCCCCATCCCTCCCATGGCCTTCATGCACCATCTTGCTTTGTTGCTTCGAACGTCCCTTCCACACCTCCCGCGTTGTTGCTTTCCCTGTCCCCTTACCACATTGTGTTGCTTGCCACGCTCGCCAGAAAAAAGGCGCTATGACCCAGCCATGCACAGCAGCCAGACTGAGGCACATTATGGCTAATAGACACAAAGAAAGCCAATAGCTCTTGTGTAGGTGAGACCAGTTGGCTTTGCCAATGCTTATTTAAAAATATTTCAGGACATTGGGGCTGAGTCCCGTAGTCTTGTAACGGCAGCTGCAACGGTTTCTTGAGTTGTTGCGGCTGGCTGCTCAATTTGCAAGGTACCGATGTTCTGTCAGGGTACCGTGGTACCCCATTGGCTAATGGGAGAAAGTCCCCCTCAGCCAATGGGATTCAAGTAATGTTTTGTACTGCCAGAGTCCCATGGCACATAACTTCTTGCTGTACACAACGTCCAGATATCAATGCCTTTTCCAGGAGTTTTAGCCCTTGACGACCCCCCAGAGCACCTCTTTAAATTCACATTTCTAAACCAATGACCAGATTTACACTAAATAATGAAAAGAATGCTTTTGTGGTGAAGTTTTAACTTCCTGCCAAATTTGGTGTCATTTTTGGGGACCCCGTCCCCTCTTTTTGTATCAGTGCCCATGTGACGGATCAGCGTGAAACTTTCCATGAAGCAGACAAAGTGAGTGATCTTTTTTTACGGAAAGTTTCCTGTAGATTTGTCAAACAGCACCAAAATTATTATAGAAACAAAAAATGCCTTTCCTATGAAAAATCAGATCAAACTACATAAATACAGTATTAAATGAAAGTGCTCCAGGTTCCTGTGGGCAAGACTGTTCAGTGTTTGACTTTGGCGAGGATTCCCTGGAGGAGAACCAGGATTACTGTAAGTAACGCTTCATTTAGCGACCGCTGGGCCCGCAGCTTCTCATGTCTCAGATGCACTGTTACTCCGCTGCGATGGGACTTCTCCCTCCCGGAGATACACTGCTGGATAGAAAACATACCAAGCCTTCTCCCATCCACAGACACTTAGCACCTTGACACACGGACACACAGACAGACAGACACAAGTTGCATTCGCAAACGTAGTATGTATAGAAAGAGTAGAGATGATTTCTAGGCAGAAATGTGCCTCCGTGGAGAGCAAAAAGGTACAGTCGGTGCCGGAGTCAGTTGGTATGCACTGTGCACCTCACTACTTCCTGGTTAGTAAATGTGCCTGTCCACCACCACACTCCCCGCCCTCATGGAGTCTTTATATTTCTGGGATACCAGCATGTCTCTAGCAGTGTACAAACGTGCCCTTTACTTGCAGCTCTTCCTCATTGTATATCTGTTTTTCATTCTCTTTCCAATCTCCAACTCTGTAAACTCTTGCATGTGTCATCTATTCACAAGTCTCTCTCCTTCTATTTTGAGTTTCCTTCCCATCTCCAACTCTGTGACTCGTCATCCTCTGTGCTTTTACTGATGTTCTCTGCTGACTTTTTTTTTCCCTGTCTCTTGTTGCATTTCTGGCACTTGGTGTCTTCAGTTCGCTCTGTGCCTGCCCATCTGTTGGTCTCTGTGTCTACCTGTATCTCTCTAACTCTCAAAAGTCCCAGTTCAATTCTTTTCTTCCTTTTGCTAGTGCGCCCCATCATGTTTTTGTCTTACCCTTTTCCTCTCCGTGCTGCAATCTGTTTCTGCCTCTTATGCTCTTTATTTTGTAGGAGTACCGTTCGCGGAAGCGCCAGCGGCTGCAGAAGCGGGTGCAAGAGCAGCTCCGCCAGTGCTCTCAGCGCCTAACAGAGGCCCAACAAACCTCAGGCTCCTCCCTTGA
Source organism: Triturus cristatus (assembly GCF_964204655.1). Lineage (NCBI taxonomy): Eukaryota > Metazoa > Chordata > Amphibia > Caudata > Salamandridae > Triturus > Triturus cristatus. The sequence goes on from NC_140593.1 coordinate 1,241,712,090, forward strand.
CCTCGCCGGCGTGCTTAAATCCTTTGTAAACAGCGGTGAAGATGCGCTAACCAAGGGGTCTCGCTTTACTCACACTGAGAAGTTCACATTTAAACAGGTAAATAGACCTCTCTGATTTAAACAAATTCTCGACAGTGCATGGTTCTTGAACGAAGTCCTGGTATGAACTGCCTGTGTGGGATTGTGCAGTGTGGCACTCCCGTTTCTGGAATTGACGGTTCTGAGATCGTTGCTCATTCATTGGGTAACTTTTAAAGTTAAGGGTGTATATAGTGATGTTGACATTTTTGTCAGACTTGCACTTTCTCTGGCTCCAAGATGGCCATTGCTTTGTGACGACGAACAGTGTAACCTGTGTGTTTGGCAGGAGGCGGAGAAGCTTGCCAGTCAGCTGCAGGCGTCGGCAGACAGTCTACCATCAAGCAAGAAGAATGAACAGGTAACACAGCCCTGCTTTTCAGTCAACACAAAGTGCTCTGAGTGACACGTGTAAAGAGAAGCGCCGCGATCCAGAAAGGATGATGGATGTCCTGTGGATGGTTGTGTGTTTACTCTCCAAAGCAGGTGCGCTGCTCATTTCAAACTGAGGGAGCATGTAAACAAATGTCCTCTGCTTGGCTTCAACATGTTGTGCCACTCTCTCCTGTTGGTTTCTTACCTGCCTTGCACCCAAGTTGCAGTTACACCAAAGCGGTTTTCCAACCAAAGCTCCATTTCCGCTGACCGGGCCACTTTATTTTTGTAAACTTTTTGTTGTAGTTGAATTTTTGCTTTTCAATACAAACTTATATAACATACATTATTGAGCATGTGAAACATCACAGTTGGTCATACCTGACCCTTCGTAGCAAACAATTTAAACGTATCGTATGATACTTCAGCCTAGATAAGAGTATATGGTGTAGGGGGGAGGGATAGAGGGATGTCTACGAGTTATGCGGATATAAGAGGCAGTCCACTGATTAGCATATGTGAAGGCGATCAGTCCTTGTCCACTGATTCTGAAGAGAGGAAATAATGTCGGAGGGTTTGCCAAATATCTTTAGGCCTGTATGAAGGGGGTTGTAACAATGCATAATTCTTACGAACTCTGTTGTAGTGGGACATGGGTTTAAACCAGTCGGTGTCTGTAGGATAGTGCACACTGCCCCAATGTATGGCAACTTCTTCATTTGGCAAGTCCTAGGGCCGCAGATATGAACCTGCGTACAGACTTAGGAATGTCATAAGTATAGCCCAAGAGCGGCATAACAAAGTCAGGTTGAATTTGTGTTTGGAGAGAGGAGTGAGAATACGGCAGCCCAGCAGCAAACGATTTTGGGAGGGTGGGGGGGGCACGTCCAGGTAAGGTGGGCAATGTCTGCATCAAGGGCTTGATATTTGAGGCACTGAGTCCAGTGTGTAGGGTCATATTTGGCAATCTTTAGGGGAAACGTACGCTCTATGCAAGACTTTAAAGAGCGTAAGCTTATGTCTATGGTTGATGGATACTATCTTGTTGGAGAACCGCAATATGCCCAGACCTTGTCCGGAATCGAATAGCCCAGGTCCGCACTCCAAGACTCCCTAACTTGTTTAGTGGAGTCTGGTTTTAGGGGAAGGCATGCACAGTACAGTTTGGATACTAAATGATCACCGTCACTCTCAGTAATAATAAGCGAAAGTGAGGCAAACTCATCTGGGGCCAAGGCTATACAAGATGGCAAGGTATTGTGGAGTCTGCGTAGTAGGGAATAATCTATGTAAGTGGCACCCTGAAAGTGAGCATCAGTAGGCGTAGGCGTCCGGGAATGCATCCCCTAAGGTATGGAGGCCATGACGGGCAAGGGTTTGCTGAACTAGTTTTTCACTCATGAGGGGGAGACCAGGGTTGTCCATGAAAGGAATGGCAGGGGAGTATAGAATACTCCTTCCCAGAGCACGAAGGAGCCGTTGCCAGGCTCGGCAAGTAGTGGAAAGAGTCTGAATGTCAGTGGAGTCCATGTGGATGACCTTCGGTAATATGGAGAAGAGAAGTATATGTCCAGCCTGGTCTGTCTCAGGTCTAAGGTATGGGATGCGGGTGTCTGGATGATACCAGCGGTAGGCGAATTGGCACTTTGCAGCAAGATAATAAAGAAAGAGGTCTGAGACTCCAAAACTGCCATGCTTGTAGCAAAGGGCTCCGGTGTCCCACTTACACGTGGCCTACGCCCTGCCCATACAAGCCGCAAGAGATGACTAGGCAAACTTTTCAAAAAGTGGTGTGTTAGCGGGATAGGGATGTTTAAGAAAAGATGCAAAAAACAAGGGAGTACTACCATTTTGATTCTTGCCACTCTCCCGGCCTTGGAAAGAAAGAGGCCAATCCAGCGTTCCACCTGCATCGACAGACGATCCACGGCAGAGCCGTAGTTTAGACGGACTCGTGCTTTATCCAAAGGTATGTGGATACCCAAGTATTTAGTGGAGTCTGTGATGCATGATAGAGGATCCTGGATGTCTATGGGAGGGGTATTTGCTGTTAACGGGAAGAGTTCAGATTTAGACCAATTTATATGAAGGCCCGGCAGGCTGCCATAGCCGATAATGTCCAAGATTAATGATGGGAGGTTGTCGGTGGGATGGCAAACAAATAAAATATCATCTGCATAGAGTGAGATAAAACCGGGCCTTGCGTGAGTTGACGACCGCGATGTATGTGCCGTTCCTGAAGATGACGGACGACGGGGTCCATCGCAGTTATAAACGGAAGAGGGGAAAGGGGGCATCCCTGCCCTGGTGCCTCTGGAGACCGAGAATCATTCAGTAATGGAGCCTTTCACTTGCAAACAGGCCAGTCGTTGAGTGCTGAGAAGGAGGATATGAAGGGGCTGGGAAGACCAAGCTTTGTCAGTCTTGCTCTCAGGAATGGCCATTCAAGCGAGTCGAACGCTTATTCTGCGCCTAATAATGCCACCACAGCGGGGAGTGTAGGGGAGCTCGTGTTTAATACGGCAAAGATTGTTCCCAGGTTGAAAGAGGTCGATCTGTGTTGGACAGACCCAGATTGCACCTGTGAAATAGTTTGGTCCATGGCCAAGATTATGGCAAAGATTCTGTTATCCAAATTTAGGAGAGACAGGGGTCTGTATGAGGCGCAAAGGAGGGGGGTCCTTACCAGCTTTCAAAAGTAATGTAAGGAACGCATCGTGAAGGGTTGGGGGAGAGAGCCGGTACTCAGTGCCTCTGTGTATAGAGCGAGTAACTGAGGGGAAGTAGATGTTTATAAGTTTTATAAAAAGCTCCGGTGATGCCATCTAAGCTGGGGGCCTTGGTGCCATCCATAGCACGGGATGGCTTGTACGATTTCTTCGCAAGTAATAGGTGCGGCTAAATAAATTGCGTTGACCATCGGTAATCCAAACAATGGTTATCTCAGCAAGATATGCCGCTGTCTCAGTGTCGGTATAAGAGGAACAAGTAGAATAAAGGTGTTCATAGTATCTCTTGAGTTCTGTGTGGATGCCTTCGGAGTCGGATATTATAGTACCATCGGAAGAACGGAACTTGGTGATAAATCTGCTGGTACGATTGGGGTGAAGTAGGCATGCAAGAGTGTGACCGGGCCGTTCCCCCTCCCCGTATCTTCTACCCGTGGCATGTATCCCCATGTATTTCAATTTCCTGTCTGCTTGTTCTTGAAATTCAGTAAGTAGGGCTGATCGGAAATGCAGCTGGGGGTGTTGACCGAGCTAGAAGCATCTCGGTCAGTGTCTTGTATTTCTTTCTTGCATGTGCCAAGTCCTGCTTGGTTCTAACAGAATACAATATACGTGTACCTTTTAATACTTACCTAATTGGTCTGGATTCTATGTGTGTGTGCCATCCTCTTTGAATACAATAAATTCTTAACACACCCTCCTGATAAGCCTAACTGCTCGATCACACTACCACAAAGAGAGCTGTTAGTACTTGTCTAGTTTAGCCTCTGGGGACTCTGTGCACTCTATACCTTACTTTGGTATGGTATATACAGAGCAAGATTCCTACAATGCGCGAAAGAGGCGTCTCGAAGCCTGGATGGTTGAGTCTGGGAACTCTGCTTGCTCCTGAAGGAGACCCATTGATCGTTCTGTTCCTCTGCTCCCTGTTTGGCTTGTTCAGGACATCCTGGCCGAGCAGCAGCAAGAGATGGAGACTCTACAGCAGCAGCTGGACGGGCTGACGGTGAAGATCGAGGAAGTGGGTGCAGACATACGGAAACTAAACCTCAGCATGGCACAGGTGAGCGGAGCACAGGGTCCGGACTGGTGACTGACAGAATGGCATGCACAGACACCTCCCGTAAGAGACCGTGTGAATCCAAAGATGAACAGCATGCAGTAAGGTTTGTCCTGTTTATACCACCAGTGAGAGGCCTGAGAGTGAAGGGGATCTGAGGGGCTATGAACAGTGAGTGAGGAATGAGAAGCACAGGCCCGCTCTAAGAGAAGATACGAGGCAAGTGAGTAGAAGGGGATGTATGTAGTGACTCTGGGAGTGACAAAAAGCTTCCCTCTGTCTGAACTGCAATGAAAGAGACAAACCGTGCCAGAGGAGAGGAGGAGGGTCAGAGGTGTGATTGAGGGAGGAATGGCACCCATGATCTCTGAGAGAAGGTGGAAGCGGTGGGTGACGACATGGGTACGGTTTAGGGGTTGGAGGTAGGTAGGCATTCTGTGGGGAAACGTGTGTGTTTAAGCATGTTGTCTGTACTTGTTTGGAAGTGACACTTCGCCACTTTCACAGTCTTCTTCTTTTCCTTCCTTGAAGGTGGATGATGAGATGAAACAAACACAGCTGGGCTCGGAGGAGAAGGACAGTGTGCTGAAGATTAAAAAGCAAGCTCTGGACTTGCTACCAGATGCAGAAAACAACCTTGCTAAATTGCAAGTATGTATCTCGACACAACCTGTAGCAGCATTTGCTAATTATGTGAATTTCAGTTATGAACGTGGAAACAACTCCTACATTTAAATTAAATTGTGTCACACTCTAAAAAAGAAGTATTATAAATGCTAGAACTATTAACAGTAAATCACTAACCGGTGTACCTGGTTCCGCGGGTCAGAATGAGGCATAACATTCAGGAATTGTTTGTGCCAGGTTTCTCATTTTTTCCATTTTCATCAGTTTTTTTTCCATCTGAAATGTGTCTGAGGAGAAATTGTGGAGGTTCATTGATTACCGTGTGCTGCATTTACCCCCTGTTTTTACAACTCAGAATCCTCACTATAGTCTGATGGAAGGGGCTATGCTTCAGCATGTCCTGCAGAAGGGCAGCAGATGACCCAAGTCATAACTCCTGTCTAAGGAAACGTCTTCTTATGAATGAAAGGTTCGGTCAACACATGATTTCATAATATCCCAAGTCCAATCAAGGAAAGAGCTCTGGTGTGATTATGACATCATGTGTGTACTAAGGGGAGACCAGAGATGCCGGTTTGGGAGAGGTGAAGGAGCAAGAGGCCTGTGATTGGTGTAGGAATTCCTATATCTTCGGCTTTTGTAGTGTGAATCTGTTCTAGATTCACTTTATGTGCATACAAGCCGAGCCTGTGATGCGGAGGGTAATCCATCTCTCCACGGCTCCTCTCTGATTCTTTTAGACAGCAGTAGTATTGGTCCCAGATAAACAGAGCTGAGCCTTTGATGTGGAGGGTAACCCTGCTGTCTGCTGCTTCATTCTCTCCTCGCATGCCAGTACACAGAGTTACAGGCCCGGAGAGATTCATGGACTGGGTTCCTTCTTTGGAAGTCCTCTGTATCCGCTGCTGGTCACTGTACAGGTTTGTGTACACAGTAGGGTCACAGATCCTGGTGAGATGCCAGAGTTGGACCTTTGATTGTGATTGGCCCCATTATCTTCCTCTCTCGTGCTCTCCTTGGATACTGGTAGATAGTAGTGTTGGGGAACTTGGAGAAGTGCCTGAAGGGGCTTCTCATTTTAGCTCTGATCTCTAGCTCCTCTTCCTTGAGAATGTTGCAGAGCTGTGTTGAGAGATAGAGGTAAACACAAGTTCTCTAGTGTGGTGGTTGGTGGACAATTTCCTCACAGCAGCCTTGCTTCCCTTTCAAATGGTGAGGGATGCAGTTCTGAGATTGGTAAATGATCTTAATTTGTATTCTGGTTGGTGGACTCTGTCCTTGCAGCAGCCTGGCTTCCCTTTCAGATGGTGGGGGATAGCGGTCTTGTGAGCGTGATGAAAGAGTTGAGGTGTCAGTGTCATGTGGTTGGTGGACTCTGCCGGCTTACCTTTCAGATGGTGAGCGATGCTGTTCTGAGATTGGTAAATGTTCGGAAGTTGTCTTGTGGTTGGTGGACTCTGTCCTTGCATCAGCCTGGCTTCCCATTCAGATGGTGGTCTTGAGAGGGGTGAATGAGCGTGGGTGTTTTCTCGCTGGTGGACTCTGTACTTGCAAGAGCCTGGCTTCCCTTTCAGATGGTGATGGATCGTAGTTTTCTGAGAGTGGTTAAGGAGTTGAGGTTGTCTTGTGGTTGGTGAACTCTTCTCACAGCACCCTTACTTCCCTTCCAGATGGTGGTGGAGAGCAGCGCTCAAAGGATTGTTCATCTTGCCAGCCAGTGGGAGAAGCACCGAGTGCCTCTGATTGAACAGCATCGGCAGCTCAAGAAGCTTCACGACCACAGAGAGGTGAGTCCTGCGGTCAGTGTGTGGGTCTCCATCTCTGAGTGGTGAGGGCTATCACAGAGGGTCTGGTCAGTTGCCATCTGACTGTACGAACAACATAGGCAACTAGACGACCATCCTTCTTGGAGAGGGGAGTGTTATCATGATGGCTTACTCCACAACTGTTCCCCAAAACAGGAAGCTGTGGGTTTCCACAAGCTTGGAGAGAGATCTGCAAAGTCCGGGGCCTGATGGGCTGTTAAGACATCACACAACACATCAGCTTATTCTCTGCTATAAATACCAGGTGTTACTATCGCCCTCATTAACTACTCGGAGGATGAGCGTCGAAGTCTGCTTTACAACAACCATGGCATGAACCGTTTTGGATTTCTTTGTGGTTGCAGAATTCTCTTTCATTTGCTATTGAGTAAAAACACCCTCTTGTGAACCCCTGAACCACCCATCCGCAGCACAGCCCTACAATCATTAATTCCTGCCAAAGATGTGTCCCTTTCAAACGTGAAGGTGTTTGTGTGGTGTCATCCAATCTCCTGCTTAGCGCAAAGCACCTCATGCATGCGATGTGTTGATAATGTTTTCTACAGCGATGCACACATGGTAGGAGATGGGTTTGAGTACATTTGTATCATTGTGGTGCGCGTGCACTAATGACTGTCTCTCCAGGTGGAGTAAAGTAGAACCAGAGATTTGGGGGCAGCGGAGAGTGTGGTCTTGGGCATATGTCCTTTCACTCCGTGAAAATGCACCTTATTGAGGTGTTTGCTGCTCCTGAGCTCAGACCTCTGTTTGTACAGCTTCTCTTTGTGAGAAAGTGCCCTCTTTCTTGCATGGTATGCCCCCACTTTTTGCTAAATTGCTGAATGTACTTTGACTGAGTGTACCCTGGACTCCTGCCAATCAGGTGCCCAGGGCCTATGTTCCTTCCCTAAACCAAACCAAACCCCAATTGGCAAACCCTGGCCACATGTCAGCCCCTGGTAAATGGTACCCTAGGTACCCAGGGCCTTGTGGCCAGGGAAGGCCTCTAAGGGCTGCAGCACTCATTGTGCCACCCTTAGGGGCCCTGTACCCTTACACACACACACTGCCTTTGCAGGCTGAGTGTCTGGGTGCAGGACAAAATGAAGAGTCGACATGGCACACCTCTGTGTGCCATGCCCAACACCCACACTGCCAAGACATATGTCAGTCACCCCTCTGGCTGGGTGCCTTATGCCCATGGTGTGGGCACAGGAGCCCTGTGCCCCTACAGTACCCAGGTCCATTCCCGGGCACTGTAAGTGCAGTGCTGCCATTCCAGAGTACATGGTGCTGAGAGCTCGTCAAACACGAACTCCACAGCACCATAATGGCAACACTAAAGACTGGGAAGTTTGGTATCAAACTTCTCAGCACATTAAACCCACACTGATGCCAGTGTGAGATTTAATGTACCAAGCACCCCAGAGGGCATCTTAGAGATGCCCTCCTACAACTAACCTACAATCCACGTCTGCTCTGAGGCTGCCCAGGCTGCCACACAGCAGACACGTTGCTGGACCCCTGGGTGGGAGATCCCCTGCTCTCCCGGGCCTGCAACAATGCACATCCTGGGTGAGGTGATAGATCTCCTCCCCCAGGATGAGCAAAGGGAAGCTTCAAAGGCCTGCCGCCTCTAGGAGTTTCCCCAGGCCACTGCAACCCCCCACTCTGGCGGGAAGCTTGGCCGGAAACCCCATACAAGGACAGGGCATGTGCCAGCCTGCCCACCCCACCCCTCAGGTGGGGGAGGCGAGGTGAAGCACATCTCCGGGCTCTCGCCATCTTGAAGATGGGAGGCCCTACCCTATCAGGATTAGGCTACTGCCCCCCTCCCATAGGAGAGGGGCAGGATATGGGGTGTAACCACCCCAGGACAAGGACCCATTGGTCCCTGGCCTACACCTACCTGTAACGCCCCTAAATCTAGTATTTAGGGGCACCCTGAACCTTCCTTCCCCAGATTCCGAAACTACAAGAAGAGCGAGAAGAAAAGAAGACCTGCCCTGCAGCTGCAAAGGAGAGGGAGACACCAACTGCTTTGGCCCCAGGTCTACCGGCCTGTCGACCTCGGACTTGCTCCTGCTCCAAGCCCGGCATCTCTTGTGGCCAGCAACCTCAGAAACCCCGGAGGACCTGGCTACCTTTGAACTCTGATCCCCTGGGACTCCCATGAGTAGAGGCTCTACTCAGAACCTACCTTTCACCCCTGGCAGCAGCCCGGAACCGCGATCCCAGCCCGCTCTGCACCCGCCAAGCCTGGCCGGTGCTGGAGTGAACTAAACCCACAAGGACGACCCCACGGCGACTGTGACCCCGAGTCCGGCACCCAAAGACCCCCCTCGACTATCCTGAAGAAGCTTGCAGCCTCAGAACAGAGAGCCACCCCCACCGCGATCAACAAGAGGGTAAGATTTCCGACATCAAAAGGCACCCGGCGCCCCACGGCCCTCTGTGCCCAATCCCGGGGTACCTACCTGTTCTCCAACTACCCAACTTACCCCTCGAAGTGGTGGTGGCACCTGAAGAGTCCTCGTCCCCGAGCCTGCAGTCTTTTTCCAAACCGGAGATTTCCCATAGAAATCAATTGAGCGCCCGACGGCTCAAAAGCACCCTGCACCCAGCCGCCCGAGTGGCCCTGGCAGTGAAAACTCTACTCTAACCTACTTCCCCACTTGCCCTGAGTAAGTGACCAGGAGCCCAGCTCCCACAGCCGCGTGGCTTGCCCGACAGCAGCCACCAACCCAGGCCCCCCTATCCCTCATAGGATAACATTGGGCCTAACTCTCTCTGCACCCGGCCGTCCTGAAACCGCTGAGGGTGAACTGACTGTACCTACCTGACACTGGGGGACCCCTGAGTCTATGCCCAGAACTTCAACTCTGCCAGTCGAGTACTTACCCTGAAACCGCTAACTTCATTTTCCTCATAGGGTAACATTGACTGGCTTTTTCTTGGAAATTCTTCTGTGTGGACTTTTCAAAACTCGAAATATTCACCAAAAATCAGCCGAGTACCAAAAACGAATTTACTCACCTGCTCTTAGGTGAGCTCCCAGTGCTGGATCTTGGTGCCCAGCACTGACTCTGAAAAGTACCCACAACTATACTTACCTTTAACTCATTTTTCTTCCATATGAAACCATTGACTGCTTTTCTGTGAAATTTCTTCTAAGTGTTGATTTCTGCAATTTCTAAATATTCCGCAAAAATCGTATAACATCTGAAAACGTAATTACTTACCTGTTTTGGATAAATGTCCCAGTACTGAACCCAGACACCCAGTACTGGATTACAAAAGTAACGTTATCTACGGTACCTGTAACCTACATTTCCTTCCATAGGGAATCATTGATTGTTTGCTCTGAAATATGCTCACTTTTGAAATAGCTAAATATTAGTTAAAAATCATTACAGTACCAAAGTCGACTTTCAACAGCTGATTCTGAGAGCTGACCCAGGACTGGATCTAGGATCCAAGCCTGGAATTACAAAAGTAATCTAAAAAGTAATCTGTTGCATATAATCTGAATTTATCATTGAGCTCAATGTATTGTGTTTAGCAATAGAGTTGCCTACTGCAACTATTTGTAACTGTTTACTAAAAAGTCTATTGCATATACAAAAGTATTTTTATGAAACATCTCCTGTCGAGAAAGTATATTTTAATTCCAAGTGTTGGTTCTAAAATAAAACAAGCATATATTTTTTTGTATACAAACCATTGGCCTAGAGTTCAGTTATTGAGTGTGTGAGACCATTTGCTGACTGAGTGTGTACAACAAGTGCTTTACACTGTCCTCTGATACTGCCTTACTGCTCGACCAAGCTACCACTTTAGAGAATAAGGTTATATCTAACTTTAACCTCTGTTAAACCCTTTGGGTCTGTGGACTTTGTACACCCTGTACCTATTAAGGAACAGTATATACAGAGCCACTTTCTCACACTCTTGTACACTCGGAACAGAGAAAAGCATGTGTACTGTACTGCTGAGTGGCCTGTTCATATCTGTGTTAAGAAACGCTATCCTTCCTTCTGTGTTTCTAAATTTATTCTTAATACTACCTAGGACGTGGGACAGTATGTTTGATAGGAAAGCGGGTATTTGGGGCGTACTGTTTGATCAAAACACCTTGTCAAAGGCAGAATATTTGACTATAATTCTGGTCTGAGGCAGAATTGAAATGCTCCTCCTGGACTGCGACATAATATATATCTCAACCCAAAGGTATCAGAGCGGTTTACATGTGCAACAGTTACATTACAGACAGACTTATTCATTTTTCTGGTAGCCCCGGGGAGATTAAGTGATTTGCCCAGAATCACAGGATGTTGAGCGTCGTTGCCGAGACTCAAACCCGGTCCTTTAGCTTCGAGGTGGACCACCCTAGCCATTAGGCCACATCCTTTGATTCATAAATCATCTGGTCTGTGCAGGAAGCCCTGTTCTGGTATGAGGACCTGTCCAAGCAGCACATATTGAGCCCTTGGTGTGGAATACATTAAGAAGCCCTTGGAGGAGGGATTCCACTGGGCGTTGTTCCCGCTGCCAACAATACTGTACTCTGTGTAACTGAGTCTCCATGTGGCCACAGAGCAATTTTTCTTCCTTGGTTTGCAGCTGGAATCGTCTCGCAGGTTTGCAGACATTAAAGAGCTTCACGATCGAATCCGGGCTGGTGCTGACGAAGCCAAGCGTAAAGAGGAGCTGCACAGACAGCTGGTGAGTGCTGTGGGGCTTTGCTGCACATTTGTGTCCTCACTGCTGTCTCGTGTGTGAAGGAGCTCTTTGGCCCTCCCTTGTCTGCCAGGGATCTTTATTCTCCTCTTTAATCTTTGTCCTGCAGATCGCGGAGTATGAGAGCCTCCCAAAGGACGTGTCGAGAGCAGCGTACACCCAGCGCATCCTGGAGATCGTGGGCAACATCAAGAAGCAGAAAGAGGAAATCACAAAGGTGTGTGTCCTGCTTGATGCTGAGAGGAAGCGGCCTGGGAGCTGTATCAAAAGGGCCTGCCTGCCGCGGTGTGAGGAGCGCTACGAGGGAGGGATGTTGAGAAGGCGCTACCTGGTGTTAGTGAGAGATATTGGGAAGGATTTGCCAAAGCCCTATGCCAGGGATGCTGCGGCAGGAGATGTCTACGCACATCCTAAGTGATTCTGTTGGAGATCATGTGAGGGTGCTGGGAGGGAGGGATCTGGATTGTGAGGGGGAGCTGCCAGCGCAGTGTGTGAGGAACGCTGCGAGGGAGTTACCAGAGTGATCGCATGCTCCCTGCTGCTAATTTATTAGATTAGCATCCTTGTTAAGCCTTGGAATTCTCTTCTCCTTATACATGGCCTTGTTCCCCCTCCTCTCCCACAGACAATGTTGTCTCGCAACCTGAAAGATGTTGTCCATGTAGCGGATATTGAGCAATTATGCAACCATGGGTCTTGGTTGCGCTTCTGCTGGGGGTGACATGGGACTCGGTGCGCTCTTTCAGTAGAGAAGAGCTGTGGGATGCGGCTCGGGATTACACTGTTCAACCATCAGTCTTCTAGAATCAATTCAGCTCTAGGTTCTAACGTCTTTTCGAGGATCCCTACTTTTTTTATTTTGTTGTGTCTCAAGTAACAGATAACAATGCACACGACACATATAGGTTCGAGGCATATGAGCTGCAGATCACACACTAAGGATAAGATCGCCATCTGGTGTTGGGCTCGGATGATTGCAGGTTGTTGTTGTCTTCGGAAGAAGTCTTTGGTCACGAGATTGGTGACTCCCCCCCTGGACAACAGTGCGCATGGGCATCCACTCCATCCTCAGATTGTTTTTTTCCGTCATTAGGTTTGGATGAACTTTTTTCCGCTCCAGCAGAAAACTTATAGCAATCCCTACAACTCTCATAACTTCAAAACTCGACGTCGAAAACCATATCGGACCGACTCCGGACGCGGCTCATGGAAAGGACACCTTTTAAAAAATGCCCCCATGTGGAGCAAAGTTCCCTCATAGTGATCACCACGAGGTCTGTAATTTGTGCCTTTCACCAGACCACAACGAATCCAGCTGTCCAGCCTGCGCCGCATTCCGTCCGAAGAAAACCATCCGGGACCGGAGAGCTCGACGCCATATCATGGCCAAGCCGGTTCCGGAATCAGAAGACGTCTTTGCACAGGATGTCCCTGACGATGACTCCGAAGATCTCCAAATCGTGTCCGAGGCCGACGATTCAGATCCGGGGCAGCCTGTGAGTACCAGCCCCCCTACCCCAACACCACCCAAAAAGACATTGGTCAAGGCTCTGCCAACTGGGCCCAGTCGCGATCCAAAAACATCTTCTGAAGCCACGCCCTCGGGTCCGGCTCTGAAGAAAAGTAAGCCTGCAGGTGGCTCGGGCTCGAGCAAACCTCACGTCATTGTGCCTTCGGCACCAAAGCAGGCTTCGGGACCGAAAACTCCATCGTACCCGAAACGTCACTCAGTCCCGACATCTCCACCGGCACCGAAACGTTCTTCGGCGCCGAAATCTCCACCGACCCCAAAGGGCTCGTCGGCACCGAAAAGCTCATCGGCACCGAAAAATCCACCGGAACCGAAAAGTTCTTCGGCACCCAAAACATCTTCGGTGCCCAAACACGTCCATAAAGACCCAAAAAAGTCGGCGCAACAGCCGCCTTCGGACACTGAGGAACTCTTTCGACCTGATCCTATGCAAAAACGGATTTACATAAATCCAAAAACTGGACATGTCACAGCGGTGCCCTACAAGAAAAGGAAGCTGGACTCACCACCTCCTCCAGCACCTCCAAAGAAGGACTGTGCCACTTCACCCTTACGTCCTTCCTCTCCTACATCACCTCCTATTCCATCCCCCCCACCCCCACCGCCTTCACCTCTGCCATCTCCTCCTCATACACCACCTCCACAGGATGATGATGATTTTGGGGGAGGGGGAGACCCGGATTTCTTTACTTATCCCACTGATCCTACTGATCCCTTTACACTCCCGGACACAGCACCAGTAGATGACTGGACTTACCCTATGCCTGATGTGCCTGACCCCGCTCCATACCCCTCAAAACCCTCCCCTCCTGATGACCATTTAGGGTTCGGTCAGCTTATTAACAGAGCAGCGTCGTTTCATGGCGTCACCATGCACACCGACACTCCTGAGGAGGATTTTCTACTCGACACTTTTAAGCAGTCCCAGAAAACAGTCCACATTCTACCCATGATTAAGGGAGTGATAAAGCATGCCAATGAGGTTTTTAAAGACCCTGTCAGGGCCAGGGTCCTCAACCCCAGAATAGAGAAAAAATACAGACCAGCGCCACAAGATCCTGCGTACATCAAGGCGCAACTCCCCCTAGACTCACTAGTCGTCTCCAATGCCAGAAAACGGGCCAACTCCCAAACAACCGGAGACACGCCGCCCCCAGACAAGGAGTCTAAACTCCTGGAAGCTTCCGGCAAAAGGGTTGCCGCTCGAGCGGCTAACCACTGGCGTATCGCAAATACACAAGCCCTATTGGCTCGTTATGATAGAGCCCATTATGATCAACTGGAGGACCTCTTGCAACACCTGCCTGAACCTTTCAAAACACAGGCCACTGACCTCAAACAAGAAGGCAAACTAATATCCAATGCCTCCATTAAATGTGCATTAGACGCAGCGGACACCGCCTCTAGGGCAGTCAACACAGGCGTATTGCTTAGACGCCACGCATGGCTGCGCATCTCCGGCTTCAAGCCGGAAGTACAAACCTCCATTCTTGCTCAACCCTTTAATCGGGAGCAACTATTCGGCCCGGCAGTGGACACTGCCCTGGAAAAAATGAAGAAAGATAATGAAACTGCAAAATCTATGGGAGCATTGCAGTCTACTCAACCCAGAGGCTCCTTTCGTCGCTCCTTTTATAGAGGAGCTTCAAAACATCAGGTCAAACATCCCCTAACAAAGAATATTTTAGAGGAGGTTATCGGGGAAACAATAATAAAGGCCGGGGACGGGGCAACAACAACAACACCCGCACCTCTCCAGCCACCAAACAGTGACTTGCCCCCACTCCCCCCAGACCATTCCACTCCGGTCGGGGGCAGGCTTCAACAGTTCCTACCTGTCTGGAATACCATCACTACAGACAGGTGGGTAAGACAAATTATCCAATATGGCTACTGCCTCGAACTCATAAACCCACCCCCAAACATACCACCCAGGCACCGTCCCATGTCGTCTCACCACCTCACGCTCCTCAAACAAGAAATACAGTCTTTGCTTCAAAAACACGCAATAGAACCTGTTCCACTACAACATCAGGGCACAGGAGTATATTCTCTATACTTCCTCATTCCCAAAAAGGACAAAACCTTGAGACCCATACTGGACCTCAGACTACTGAACCAGTACATACAATCAGATCATTTCCACATGATCACTCTCCAACAGGTCCTTCCATTACTTCAACAAGGAGACTTCCTTGCCACATTAGACCTCAAGGACGCATATTTTCACATCCCCATGCATCCCGCTCACAGGAAGGATCTACGATTCGTGGTAGACGGTCAACACTATCAGTTTACAGTTCTCCCATTCGGAGTAACAACCGCACCGAGGGTGTTCACAAAGTGCTTGGCAGTTGTGGCAGCGCATCTCAGAAGACAACAAATCCATGTCTTCCTCTATCTGGATGACTGGCTCATAAAAGCCAATACTCTAGACAAATGCGTTCACCACACCCACCGCACTATTCAAACCCTGCACAACTTGGGATTTACCATCAACTATCCCAAATCTCAACTACAACCCTCCCAAGTACAACAATACCTGGGAGCCACCATAGTCACAGCCAAAGCCGTAGCTTATCCCAGCACAGCCAGGATAGCCAACATACAAAGTCTGATCGAAACATTTCAAACACAACACTCTCTCCCCGCAAGTGTGTTCATGCAACTCTTAGGCATGATGGCGTCATGCATCTCCATAGTACCCTACGCACGCCTTCAAATGCGTCCCTTACAGGAATGTCTAGCACAACAGTGGAATCAGTCACACGGACAACTTACCGATCTGGTGTTGGTGGACAGCCGCTCACTTCGCTCACTGAAATGGTGGAAAACCATCAACCTGTCCAAAGGGCGGCCATTCTTGGAGCCCCTTCCACAAGTTGTGCTGACCACCGACGCATCTCTCACAGGGTGGGGAGCCCACCTCCTTCAACACACCACTCAGGGACAGTGGACCACTCAACAAAAACAGTTCCACATCAATCACCTAGAACTCCTAGCGGTGTTCCTAGCACTGAAATCCTTCCAAGTGCATCTACAAAACAAAACTGTCCTCATCCGCACGGACAACATGACCACAATGTATTACATACAAAAGCAAGGGGGGACACATTCTCTACAACTGTCCCAACTGGCGCAACAAATTTGGAGATGGGCAATTCCCCGGAACATCTACCTGCTAGCAGAACACCTCCCAGGGGTTCAGAACCAGGTGGCCGACCTCTTAAGTCGCCACACACAGCAAATCCACGAATGGGAATTACACCCCAAAGTCCTACTCCCATTCTTCCAAAAGTGGGGACAACCAGACATAGACCTGTTCGCCACACCAGAAAACGCAAAATGCCCAACCTTCGCCGCCAGGTTCCCACGGTCCAAGGGCAATGCAATATGGATGAACTGGTCAGGCAGATTTGCGTACGCTTTTCCGCCTCTCCCTCTCATTCCATTTGTGGTACGCAAACTGAAACAACAGTCGCTGACACTCATCCTAGTGGCTCCCACTTGGGCACGTCAACCCTGGTTCACCACACTTTTGGAACTATCGCTAGTTCCACATCAAAAACTGCATCTCTCCCCGGATCTCTTAACCCAGAACCATGGAGAAATCGGACACCCAGATCCTCAAACTCTGAACTTGGCAATCTGGCTCCTGAAGTCTAAGAGTTCAGGTACCTCAACCTTCCTCCAGACTGTATGAATATCATTAAAGAAGCCAGGAGACCTACTACTAGGGCATGCTATGCTGCAAAATGGAAACTATTTGCCATTTACTGCGCTAACAATGACATACAACCACTGGATGCTTCCATCCAAAACATCATTTGCTATTTATTGCACTTGCAAAGATGCAATTTAGCGTATTCCTCTATACGTCTACATCTAGCGGCATTAGCAGCCTATTTGCAAAATAGACCACCTGTCCCTCTTTAAGGTACCAGCCAGTAAAGCATTTATGGAGGGTCTTAAAAGAATCATTCCTCCAAGGTTACCGCCTTCCCCGGTGTGGAACCTTAATATTGTTCTAACAAGGCTCATGGGTCCACCATTTGAACAAATGCGAACTGCAGTTCCTAACATGGAAAGTGGCTTTACTCATCGCAATCACATCCCTGCGAAGAGTAAGTGAAATACAAGCCCTAACTCTAGAAGAACCCTTCCTACAACTACATCGGAACAAAGTGGTTCTTAGGACGAATCCAAAATTCCTCCCTAAAGTCATTTCCCCTTTCCATCTAAACCAGTCTGTGGAACTGCCAGTCTTCTTCCCTAATCCAGACTCAGTAGCCGAGAGGGCACTTCATACCTTAGATGTTAAAAGGGCCTTGCTCTATTACATCGACAGAACCAAACCTTTTCGGAAAACCAAGCAACTGTTTGTTGCTTTCGCACCACCACACAAAGGCAACCCCATTTTCAAATCGGGTATCGCCAGATAGATAGTCAAATGTATCCAAATATGTTACCAAAAAGCTAAATATACTCTTACCGTTCCCCCTAGGGCACACTCCACGTATAAAATAGGGGCCTCTATGGCATTCTTTGGGAATATCCCCTTAGAAGACATTTGCAAAGCAGCCTCATGGTCTACTACACACACCTTCACTAAGCATTACTGTGTTGATGTGCAATCCAAGCAACAAGCTTCAGTAGGCCAAGCTGTTCTAAAAACTCCAAACTGCTGCAACTCATACAGGTGACCACCGCTAGGGGAGACACTATTATATAGTCTATCCTTAGTGTGTGATCTGCAGCTCATATGCCTCGAACGGAATATGCTACTTACCAGTATGCATCTGTTCTTGGCATGTAGAGCTGCAGAGCCACACACGCCCACCCGCCTCCCCGGGACCTGTATCTGTTCCAGCATTGTCTTAATTAGACACTACACATGGACATCCTTTCTCTTTACTTCTTACACACTCCATCATTTCCCATCATGGCGAAAAACAATCTGAGGATGGAGTGGATGCCCATGCGCACTGTTGTCCAGGGGAGGAGTCCCCAATCTCGTGACCAAAGACTTCTTCCGAAGACAACAACAACCTGCAATCATCCAAGCCCAACACCAGATGGCGATCTTATCCTTAGTGTGTGGCTCTGCAGCTCTACATGCCAAGAACAGATGCATACTGGTAAGTAGCATATTCCTTACTCTCGCTCTACGCTGACTTTCACTAACTGAGTAAACAACCATTGGCATAGCCAATAGGTTTCGCCTTTGGGACCTTATAAGTATTTAGTTATGCAGCAGGTCCCAAAGGCGAGACCTATTGGCTATGCCAATGCTTGTTTTCTCTTCCATTGCCAAAGGAATCCAGTCCCTGGCTCCAGCCTCCCGACCTTCCTGCCACCCTGAACTGAGCCCCATTCATTAAGCTGGCTCGATGCAGCAAGCCGGGGCCAGGAAGGAAAACCAACAGAGGCAAACGAGGGTGAGGCTGCTCAGTGCGAGGGCACCCTGGTATCTGGAGCCTGCTCGGGAGCTCAGTGCGAGGGCACCCCGGTATCTGGAGCCTGCTCGGGAGCTCAGTGCGAGGGCTCGCCGGTGAAGTCAGTGCGAGCTGCGAGGGCACTCCGGTATGTGAAGGCTGGTAGGGGCGGGCTGGCGGGAGCTCAGTGCCAGGGCACCCCCCTATCTGGAGGCTGCTCGGGAGCGGAGTGCGAGGGCACGCCGGTGTCTGAAGACTGCTTGGGAAGTCAGTGCGAGCTGTGAGGGCACCACAGTATATGAAGACTGGTAGGGGCGGACTAGTGGGAGTTCAGTGCCTGAGCACCCCGGTATGTGGAGACTGCTGGGGACGGGCTAGTGGAAGCTCAGTAGAAGGAACCCTGGTATCTGAGAGCTGCTCTGGAGCTCAGTACCCTGGTATATGAAGGATGCTGGGGCTGGATGGTGGGAGCTCAGTGCTAAGGCACGCCAGTATCTGAAGGCTGCTCCGGAGCTCAGTGCTAGCTGCGAGGGCACCCCAGTATGTGAAGGCTGCCGGAGCACGGCCGGGAAATCACGGTAAAGGCCGATGGCAGATCAGTGCGAGGGCACAACGGTATCTGAAGGCTGCAGTGGCGGGCTGGTGGGAGCTCAGTGCAAGGGCACACCGCTATTTCACAGGGCACACTTCTCTTACACAACCTTCATTCAATAAGACACTGCCACAAACGCACAAGAGGGAGGGCTTCCGTTACACACACCCTCCCATGCATTCATGGGCCAACACAACCTCTCACGTTTTTAGTGCCTGCAGCAACAAGCACGCGAGTGGTGCGCGCGTGCCACAGTGAGACATCTGTTTTGAATTATCGCGCATGCGTCTGGGCACGATAATTCAAAACGGATGGTGACTGTGCGGGTAACCGCAAGCAATAGGCTGTAGGCGGGACATGCACCCGCCTTTGCCCAATTGCGTGCTGTCTTTCTTAGAAAGACGCACGCAAAGGCCAATAGCCTCTGACCAAAAACTAACCACACGCACGAGCGTGTGGTCAGATTTTGAAGTCCCCTTACAAAAAGTCTCGCAGGGCAGCGCACTGGCGCAGGCAAGACCAAAAAAAATCCAAGATGTAGTCTTTGCCCTTGCGCATTGTGGGCTAATGGAGGAGCCACACAACATCCTGTGACTCGAAGCTTCCTCAAAGAAAAACGACTTTTAATGCCCGAGCCTTAGATTCGATGGCAGGAGTATGCAGAGCATGTGAATCTACACCACTACACGCTATCGAAAGATATTGAAGGATAATTCACTGGAAAAAAATGCGATATAGTTACGTTGGTGCCAAGAACTTAACTTGTGTAGATAAAAAAATTTAAAAAATAGAAATTCACTGTAGAAAATCAAAGGTTAAAGTTAGTTAGGCTTTTAACTCAGATCAGAACTAATGTTAAAGCCCCCAAAACACTGAAATACGCTAGTTACAGTTTAGTCGACCAACTATAACTTGCGCCCCTTTAAGCACTGCTTACAACCTCACATATTACATCACTCATGACATACGTACCCAACCCTCTGTGTGGGCTCATTCCCCACACCCTCCGTCTGTGTTTTGGGGTTGGCGGGAGACTGCGGCACTCATTTGTAATTTGAACAATGTTGTTCTTTAAATCTAATGAGTGATGTCATCAATGATGTCATTTAACATGTCCTGAGTGATGTAGTATGCAAGGACATAAGCAGCACAGTGGGGAATTATTCAAGCGTTTGACTTCAATGAAGATTCCTACGCTACAGACTAGAGATGCGTAACCATTTCTTTGTCGTTCGGGTTCAGTCCTGTAGTGCGTTCTCCATATATAAGAAGCGTCACAGCAGACCTCATTAATACTCTGTGAGGACCAGATGTTTCTTCTTTAAGATGGTCTCGGTATAAGTGGGTGTGTAGCATTTGCCCCTCTGCACCCAGCGTGCCATAAGCGGAAAGCCACGACTCCTTAAACGCCTCCTGACATAGTCACCACCCAGTACAGCAAGAACGGTAAAGGTGGAAGACTGTTCTTGGCACAAACCTGGATACTGTGGCACCCCTCAACCAAGAACATAAGTATGATCAGGAATCAACTCGAATTTGGGAAAGCAATAACAAAATGTGACTGTTCCTTAAAAGACGACTTAAGCCCTTAAAGGCCTTCTACTATTTCAGAACACGTGTATCTGGCTGCGAAGCACAATAACTAATCAAATGTTACACGTACTAAGCCCAAATCGCTACTGCAAAAAGCAGACACCACTGGGGGCTTATTGCGGACTTCCATCTGTACGTCTACCGATTCATAAGATCCCTGGTACACCATTACCCACCTCAACTGAAAACTATATAGTACAACACTTGCAGTACTAGGAACTTACCACTGACTATCCCTAACCTCATGCACAGCTTCCAGTTTTCTCATATGTAAAACCATTTCAAGCAACAAGCTGCCAACCATGCGCCCAAATGGCACCCAGGAAACTGAGCAATGCTGTTATTGTAGGACGGGGCCCAGCAGTGCGTTATATATTACACATATGGAGTGCCCACTTACTCAGACCCACGGAAGGTGCTTCGACCTTACAAGGTGTATAGAAAGCTCTATTTGAAAGCTAGGGCAATGCAGTCCTTCTCCCTGAAAGCGGAGGGCACGAGAACTTGTCCTTGAATAAGCACAGTATCTGGTGGTGCGAATAGAGGAACAGCGTCTTGGTGCGGCAGTGATGAAGGCAACAACGAGCATTCTGGCATGATTGCTTTGCTTACGTTTGTATTCCAGTGCATGTGTCCCTAGTGTCAAACAACCTATGCCAATATTTTACTTTCTTGGGTTCGCATTCTGCTATGTCGCAGCTCCCCAGCTTAGGTGCTGGCCTCTGTGGTTCTGGTCAGAGGCCAGGTTATAATATAATCTGAGCACCGTGTTCACATTGGCTCAGCATCGTTCCTGGTTGGTGACCTTCTCCTCTTATATGTGTGTTTAGCCTTTCCCTGCATTTTCCTGGGTAACTATGTCTGCGAAGCCTGGATCTGTGTTTCCATGTCGCACCTTTATCTTCCCCAGATCCTCTCGGACACCAAGGATCTGCAGAAGGAGATTAATGGCCTGACTGGGAAGCTGGAGAGGACGTTTGCTGTGACCGATGAGCTGGTCTTTAAGGTATGGGGGATGTGGCTGCCTGTGGGATGCTTGTGGAAACGGTGGACTGTTTTTGAGGTTCGGATTGAGTGTGGAGGCACCGGGGCCAGTGCTGAGACCTGGGGTGCTTGAACTAATGGTGAAGTGAGGGAGATATGCCTGGAGTGGAGCAGGGAGCTCCGACATGGAGGCCAAGGTTGATGTTTGTCCTCTGTGATGGACCGGGGATCTCAGGAGCTGGTGAAGTGTATATAAAATGTCCGGGTGTGGGGCAGACACGTGTTATGAACAGTGGGAGGTGGATCTATGTAGGGTCGGGGGCTCTGGGGCTATTCCTGGATTGTACAGAGTCAAGTTAAATAATTCAAAACTGAAAACATGGCACATTTTAGAAAAGCATGTGTCTTGAAATAGCAGCAATGTTGCAGCATTGGGTAGTTGTTGGTTGACATGCTGTGCATGTTCCGCCACCTTGTTTTTGCTCTTGAAGTGTACTTTATGTGAATGTTTGCCATACGTGTGCGCATGATGTTGGTAGGAAACCCTCAATGCACCCAACACCGACTCCACATTCAGATTGTTTTGCAGCCTCTTGTTTTGCTGCAAAGGTGTTACGTAGTATCAAAAGCAAAACACAGATTCTAATAAACCCTGCATGTGTTATTGCTGAAAGGCTGTTGCGTGTTATTCAGGTAACATTCAGATGATTATAGTGCTAGACGACAAACTAATGAACCGTCTGATTAATGAGTTGAGCCATCAGCAGTGGGCAGCTTTCCGTTGGGCCAAGATCCCCCTTTTCAGGCACTAAGAAAGCCATAGTTGTGCTCCTGAGTAATAGTACACTGCAGGATGTATGTAACGCAGCCATTGGTTCGAGGCATGTGGGCTGCTGAATTCATATCTGTGCATAGATCGCCGCCTAGTGTTGGGTCCGGATGATTGCACATTGTTCCGCCATTGGGTTCGGATGTGCTTATCTTAGCTCAAGTTAGGAAAACTTTATTTAAGGCCAACAGCCTTTAGGTATCGTCGGTATTGTTTGCGTTCGGTATCGACAAATATTTAGACTTGTTCTCGGATTTATTCGCACTTCTCGGACCTAGTTTCGGTCCGAACATCGATCGACGTTCGAGATGGAATCGAGGACTCCCTTCAAGAGATGTCCTTTATGTCATGCGAAATATCCACACATCGATGTCCATCCGGTGTGTAACAAATGTTTATCACCGGATCATGATGAGTCAAGGTGTATGGCCTGCGCCCGGTTCCGGTCAAAGAAGACACTTCGGAATCGACGGGCGGCTAGATTGGAGACCAACCACCGGCGCCTAACCCGGTTAACATATTCAGCACCGAGGATGAGGAAGTCGAGAGCGTCGAAGAGATAGACTCGAGCCATGCTTCGGAGCATGAATCCCGATCTGACGACGATGATGAGGTGATCTTCGAGGACGAAGACGTCGTCGACGAGGTAGGAGACGATGATGAGGCCCTTGGGGCCGAGGAAGATAGCTCAAGCGAGGAGCTAGGCCAATCCGTCGATGCGGAGGCCGAAGGACACAGTCTTGATAAGGCTCAGGTCGAGGGATCGCCTGCGGGCCTTACCCGAGATCAGTCGGATCGTTCTACAGCGCCGCCTGAAGGCCCGGCTTCAAACATTTCAAAAGAGCCAACACTATCAAAAAAGACTGGATTCGATTCAGTGAAAGCGAAACCAAAACCAGCACCGGTCAAATCGAAACCGAAAGTGCAACTGGTTCAAGTCGGATCGAAGGCATCGAAGCCCTCCAATCCGTCGACACAGAAAAGGGACATCGGAGCCGACCAAAGAAAGAAGGACTTCGGTACCGAGAAGACAAAAAAGGGCTTCGGCACCGAGACACAGAAGAAGGCCCTCGTCCCGAGAAGACGCAACGGCCTATGGCACCGAAGGTTGGAGCACCGACCACCAAGGTCACGGTGGTCTATCCGACTACGTCAACACCGTAGAGTGCGGCGACTGCCAAAATATCGAATCAACCAGGCGTCGATCCCAAACTTCGGATCGACAACCCGAAGGCTGGGAGGAACCCGGAGACCGCGTCGAGGCCTGTCTCCAAAGAGCCTATCGGTTCCAAAGCACCGTCTGCATTCACGTTGCAACAGGTGTCGGAGTCCCTACAGCGCATCAGAGAACGGGCAACCCTCGAACCAAAAACGGGTCCCAAACCACACAAAGTCGCCAAAGCTCATTCGGCGCCGGCACCGATCAAGTTTGGATTGCCGCCACCGGGGGCGCCGAAGATGTTCGAACTTAGGAGGAGTCTAGAACAACCACGAGCAGTGTCCACGGAAAGAACCGATGTCGAGGACTCGCAGGACCAGTTTATCGACGCCGACACTGGTAGGCGGTTGTTCCGCAAGCGGAGAATTGTTACAGAGAAGGCTTTGGACTCCTACAAGATTCCACTAAAAAGGAAACTGGCATCAGGTTCGATGCCAGTGCTTGTAGAAACATTCCACACCTATCATCAGGAACCACCATCCTTTTCTCCTACACACTCGGAACAGGATGCAGGAGAGGGCTATATTGGGGATGATACCACTTATCCTGTGGATAATTACCCTGATGACCAACAGCAAGACCCAGATCAAGCATGGGGAGACCCTACTGACCAAGGTGACCCACAAGATGCTCCTGACACTCATCTTTACAATGTCAAAACATCTCCCACTGAAGATACTGCTGCTTTTAACGCCCTCATTGAAAGGGCGGCTGCCAATCACGGAGTGGAACTCCATTCCGACTCTGTGGAGGAGGATTTCTTGGTGGACAAGTTCTCCACATCAGAAAGAACGGTCAAGACTCTACCAATGCTGAAAGGGAACCACCAGGGCACGGGTATTGCACCCCAGAATAGAGAAGAAATACAAACCTGCACCCTGAGACACCATGTACATTAAGGGTCAATTGCCGTTGGACTCCATGGTAGTTTCTAATGCTCGCAAAAGAGCTAACTCGCAGACTACAGGTGATGCTCCTCCTCCAGACAAGGAGTCCAAAGTGCTAGAAACATCAGGCAAAAGGGTAGCAGCACAAGCAGCAAACATCTGGCGCATTGCCAACACTCAGGCACTCCTGGCCCGATACGACAGGTCACACTACGATACACTAGAAACACTGCTAGAACACCTACCAGATGAATACAAAGATGGAGCGGAGCTCCTCATCAGAGAGGGGCAACTCATTACAAATGCGTCCATCAAATGCGCACTGGATGCAGCTGACACTGCAGCAAGGGCAATCAACACTAGTGTGATGTTGAGGAGGCACGCATGGCTGAGAATATCAGGTTTCAAACCTGAGATTCAAAATAATATCTTGAATCAACCAGTCAACCCAGACTTTTTATTTGGCCCGAGGTTGACACTACACTGGAAAAGATTAAAAAGGACACAAACTGCGAAATCTATGGGGGCTCTCCAGTTGCAGCAGTTTCGGAGTGGCTCCTTTCGTCGCCCCGGGAATAGAGGAGCAGCTAGAGGTCAGGGGTCCCAGCAACAGTACAGTAAAGGAGGTACCCAGAGTACCTATAATAAAAACGATAGGGGTGGATATCGTGGATCCAGCACCAAAGGCAGAGGACGAGGACACAACAACACCAGGTCCTCCGCCAATAACAAACAGTGACGTCTTGTCGCTGCCCCCCGCCCCCATAACACCGGTCGGGGGGAGACTCCAACAGTTCCTGCCAGTCTGGAGATCCATCACCACAGACAGGTGGGTCAGAGAAATTGTCCAGTACGGTTATAGTCTGGAATTAATATCCAATCCACCCAACATACCACCAAGACACCGTCCTATGTCCGCAGAGCACTTGACATTATTGCAGCAAGAAGTGCTAAGTATGCTGCAAAAAGGAGCCATAGAGCTCGTGCCTATGGAACAGCGGGGGTCAGGGGTGTACTCTCTGTACTTCTTAATCCCAAAAAAGGACGGGTCTTTACGACCTATACTAGACCTCTGCCCCCTCAACCAATACATTCTGTCAGAGCATTTTCATATGCTCACCCTCCAGCAGGTTCTGCCGTTACTCAGTCAGGGAGACTTCCTAGCAACACTAGATTTAAAGGATGCGTATTTCCACATACCCATACACCCATCACACAAAAAATATCTCAGGTTCACTCTTCAGGATCAGCATTATCAGTTCAAAGTACTTCCTTTCGGAGTAGCAACAGCGCCCAGAGTCTTTACCAAGTGCCTAGCGACAGTGGCCGCACACTTAAGGAGACAGCACATTCACATCTTCCCTTATCTGGACGACTGGCTTGTTCAGGCAAAGTCAGCCCAGCAGTGTGCCAGCCACATATCCCACACCATTCACCTTCTTCACAGTCTGGGATTCTCACTGAATTATCCAAAGTCACATCTCCAACCCGCCCACGTACGGCAGTACCTGGGCGCGACTATAGACACTCTGGCTGCCAAAGCTCAGCCAAATTTAGCGAGAATCAACAGCATGCAACTGCTGATAAAAAAGTTCAGACCACAACACTCCCTTCCAGCGCGAGTGTTCATGCAGTTGATAGGCATGATGGCCTCCTGCATCTTCATAGTCCCGCACGCGAGACTACATATGCGCCCACTTCAGGAGTGCTTGGCACGTCAATGGAATCAGACTCAAGGACAGTTGAAAGACCTAGTGTTGGTGAGCGGTCGGGCATACAACTCTCTGCATTGGTGGAATCCACAAACCCTTTGCAAGGGCCGACCGTTCCAGGAGCCTGTTCCACAAATAATACTGACGGCGGACGCGTCTCTCCAGGGACGGGGAGCTCATGTACTCAATTACACAGTGCAGGGACTATGGACGACACAGCAACAGAAGATGCGCAACAACCTTCTGGAACTGATGGCTATCTTCCTGGCGATGAAGGCATTCAAAGTACACTTGTGCAACAAAGTCGTGTTGATCCGGACGGACAACATGACTGCCATGTACTACATACAGAAGCAGGGAGGAACACACTCTCCACAGTTGTCTCATCTGGCTCAGAGCATGTGGAGGTGGGCCATTCACAGGAACATATTCCTCATGGCGGAACACCTCCCTGGCAAGGACAACCAGATGGCGGATATGCTCAGCAGACACAGCCACCAAACGCACGAGTGGGAGCTACATCCATCAGTACTCCAACCGTACTTCCAGCAGTGGGGTCATCCAGAGATAGACCTATTCGCCACAAGGGAAAACGCAAAATGCCAAAGCTTTGCCGCCAGGTTTCCGCATCCACAGTCGCAGGGCAATGCGATATGGATGAACTGGTCAGGCAGATTTGCGTACGCTTTTCCCCCAGCGCCATTAATAGCGCTACTGGCACGCAAACTGAGGCAACACTCAATGACACTCATCCTGGTTGCTCCAACGTGGGCACGCCAGCCATGGTACACCACGTTACTAGAACTGTCCGTGGTGCCGCCTCAAAGACTGCGGCTAACACCCAAACTTTTAACACAGAACCATGGCGAAATTCAGCACCCAGATCCGCAACAGCTGAACCTGGCGATCTGGCTCCTGAAGTCTTAGAGTTCGGCTACCTGAACCTGCCTCCAGAATGTATGAATATTATCAAGGAGGCCAGGAGACCCACGACCAGAGCTTGCTATGCGGCTAAATGGAAAAGGTTTGTCATTTACTGTAAAAACAATGACATTAATCCGCTGGATGCATCCATTCAAAACATCATCTGTTACCTGTTACACTTATACCGATGCAATCTGGCGTACAACTCCATCCGTATACATCTGACCGCAATAGCGGCCTATCTTCAGAACAGGCAGCACCTCTCTTTATTCAGAGTGCCTGCCATCAAAGCCTTCTTAGAGGGACTCAAAAGAGTGATTCCTCCAACTCACCCACCGGCACCGGTGTGGAACCTGAATGTGGTCCTCACCAGATTGATGGGTTCACCTTTTGAACCTCTACATTCATGTGAGATTCAATTCCTCACCTGGAAAGTAGCCTTCTTAGTGGCAATCACTTCGTTGAGAAGAGTTAGTGAACTCCAGGCACTAACCATTCAAGAGCCATTCATACAGGTTCACGCAAACAGGGTTGTACTACGTACTAACCCCACATTCATGCCTAAAGTGATATCGCAGTTCCACATGAATCAAACTATGGCACTGCCTGTTTTCTTTCCAAATCCAGAAAATGTCGCGGAGCGAATGCTCCATACACTAGATGTAAAGAGGGCCCTCATGTACTATAAAGACAGAACACAGGATTTTAGGAAAACAAAACAACTGTTCGTTGCCTTTTCTCCACAACACAAGGGCAACGCCATTTCCAAAGCAGGGATAGCCAAATGGATCGTTAAATGTATTCAAATTTGCTATGAAAAAGCTAAACGCACATTAACGATTCCCCCACGAGCCCACTCAACACGAAAGTTAGGGGCGTCCATGGCTTTCCTAGGGAATATTCCTTTAGAGGAAATATGTAGAGCAGCCACATGGTCCACTATACATACATTTACAAAACACTACTGTGTAGATGTACACTCAAAACAGCAGGCAGCTGTAGGACAGGCTGTTCTCAAGACCCTTTTCCAGACTGCTGCAGCTGGCACGGGCAGCCGCCGCTAATAGAGGGACTGCTATATAATCTATGCACAGATATGAATTCAGCAGCCCACATGCCTCGAACTGAATATGCTACTTACCAGTATGCATCTGTTCTTGGCATGTAGGGCTGCTGACATTCATATCGCCCACCCTCCTTCCCGGCGCCTGTAGCGGCTGCAGCACTCAGAATTACTGTATAGCATGGTCATCACTTACTGTATCTACTCCATCATTGCCACAATGGCGAAAAACAATCTGAGGATGGCGAGGATGCCCATGCGCACTGTGGTCCAGGGGAGGAGCCACCTATCTCAGGATACTTCGAAGACTCTTCCAGGACAACAACGTACAAACATCCGGACCCAACACTAGGCGGCGATCTATGCACAGATATGAATGTCAGCAGCCCTACATGCCAAGAACAGATGCATACTGGTAAGTAGCATATTCAATTCTCTTCACACATTTATGGATCATAACATTTCCAATATTAATGTAAATCCATGAAGTGCATTTCTGCAAAGAAAGTCTGTTTTGGTAAGCACCAATATTTCCCAGGAAAAAATATAAACCATCAAATAGAAAGGTCTGGAACCTTTCATACTAGAATACCTAGAACCTTAAGAATGAGGAAAGCAAGTGGTCATCCCAACTCCGGACACGAGATGCCAGAAGGAAGCACATCATGTGATTGTACACCGTAACAAGATGCAAACCATGATTAGGGGTAAGTAACTTCCATAGTTCCGCGTTGCTAACATAAGACTGCCTGTTCGATTTGGAGAAGAGGAGGAATTCTGATAGTGGCATCGAGCACGTTGTGGGTTTCCAGTCGATGTAATGGAGCGTCATTAAACTTTCTGCAGATTTGGATCATTGTAGGTTAACGAGCTCAAGTTCTTCCCTGACGTCAGACTGTGAACCTTTGGTAATCCGTGTAATACCGTACATGATCCCTCAAACAACATTCAGACCTGTACGGTCTATGCACCCTATCGTATGCCACAGTCGTCCGTGTAATACCGTACATGGTCCCTCAAACAACATTCAGACCTGGACGGTCTATGCACCCTATCGTATGACACATGCTCTAGTCGATGAGGAGGAGAGACGCAGCGCTCCACTTCCTCTCATAAGCTCAGCTGCTGAGATTGTATTTGGTGAATGGGTGGGACTCCTCTAGGCTCTTAGGTCGAAGCCTACCAGACCGCGCACCTGTCTGCTTTGCTAAAGACATCTTTGGGACATTCAGAACGCTGACCTAGGAATGCACCAGCCCAAAAGTTGACTCCAAATAAAAAAAAAACGTAAAATATATGACCAAATAAAAAAACACTAAATAAATTAAGCAGGCCCAACATTAAAATAATAACTTTGTATAACTTTAAAACAATACAGCTCAACTAATTAATTGAATCTGTTAAAGAACAATATAAAAGATTTTTTTTTTAAATATTCTTACCTTCTATGTTCTGTCCTACAATATTTTTGACATCACAATAATTGTGACAGTGTTTGTGTCTCACAATGTTTGTGAAACAAGTTTTTGGCAGGATACCAAAGGCGCTGCTGCATTATCTGTTACAGAAGTAACCACACAAAGTGTTGGATGGAATGCTTGCATTTATCTCAGCCACTGGCAGATATTTGGGGCCGCATCCCAGTCCAGTGACATTTCGCCCACCCTGCCACCTCAGGTTGGATCCAGCCTTGTGCACCTCTGTCTCGACCCGGCTTCAATGGGAACAGTCCAGCCCGAAATGCCAGGCAGGGCCTTCCTGAACTGAAACACACGCAACCCAGGCCCCCTAGCAGTGCTCGCCAGTCGAGTACAGCTTGGTTCCAGTGGCACAGTGATCACAGGACCCACATCTAGGCATACTTGTTCCACTTAGTGCATCACACTGACTTATACAAAAAAATTGATGGCTGAAATGCTCGAATGAATCTCAGCTACTGGTACTTACTTGGAACGAATACCAGTCAATCTTTATTTTACATGTCGCGCCTCCTCAGTTTGGACCCAGCCAGCAGAGGGGGTTGGCATTCCAACGCCCCTTCTCTTTTTTCAACCCAGTCAGCTTACAGTCAGAACTTTAATGCAGTGCCTAGGGATCTTGGCCTCCTGCATCGCGATAGTACCACTTGCTCAGCTCCTTGTACGAATGTTGCTGGAATGACTTTCTGCTCAGTGATCCCAAGAGGAGAGTCACTGGGAAGATCTGGTGTTGGTAATGGCCATTGACGATCGTTCTCTGCCATGGTAGAACAGTAGCAGCCTGTTTCAGGGGCGTGGCCAGTCTTTTTCTCTCAACCTGACCAGGTATCAGAGAACCCTTCACACCCTAGAAGTTAAGCATTCTCCTGTATTACATCGACAGGACCAAGCCCTTCCATAGGATCGATCAGTAGCATGTTTCCAAGGTCGGAATTGCCAAATGGATAGTCTGGTGCATCCAGAGCTGGTACTACAAAGCTCGTCAAGCCATACCTGCTCCCTCCTAGTGTGCACTTTACACACAGGAAAACTACAACCATGGCTTCCCTTTGTCATATTCCAATGGGTGACATGCCATGCAGCTATTTGGTCAACCCCACACACTTTCACTAAGCACTATTGTGTGGACATCTTAGCCCGCCAGCAGACTATGGTGGGCCGGACCGCTCAAAGGACTTTATTTGAAACCTCTGTATCACCCACATGCTAGCCACCACTTGGAGGGGAATTGTTTTACAGCCTATGCAGAGCATGTGCATCTACAGCAATACATGCTACAAAAGGAAAATGTCGTTCGTAGCGTGTAGTGCTGTAGATTCACCAGTGCCCTCTCTTCTCCCAGGAAGCTTGCGGCTGTACTTCCAGATCTCTTCTTTTATTATTTAACTTACTTTTACAATACACATGGCGCACCATAATGCGTTCACTCGCCACTACATGCTTAATCTCCCCTGCTGTGCAGAAATCAGTCTAACATGTAGTCAACGCCCATGCTCGTTGCCTGCTAAGGGTGGCGTCCCAGTGCATCCCGTGAGTCAAAATCCTTTCTTCGATGAAACAAAAGTTGCAAACGTCCAAGCCCAGCACTAGATGGCAGGAGTAGGCAGAGCATCTGATTCTGCAGCTCTACACACTATAAAGATACTTGCAGGGTAAGTAATAGTTCCTTTCCTTGTCCAGCATTGGTATTTTTTCTAGATGCATAAGTGACTCTCTCCGCCGTCTTCTGATGTTTTGTTAAATGCATAGAAGATCTGAATAGTTGAGACTCTGGGTGAAAGTGGAGCTCTCCAACTCCTTGGCTTGATTTCGGGTCGTATAAAGAGGTGTGTAGACTCTGTCTGGGTTCTCCAAAGCCGGTCCTGGAAGGCCGGATCGAAGCCAGATTTTTAAGATAACTACATGTTCGAGGCATATGAGCTGCAGATTACACACTGTGCATAGATCGCCATCTGGTGTTGGGCCCGGATTTTTGCAGTTTGTTTTTCCTCTTGGAAAGTCTTTGGAAGTCACGAGGTATGTGACTCCTCCTTTGGATCGTATTGCGCATGGGCTTCGGCTCCATCCTCAGATTTGTTTTTTTCCGCCATCGGGCTCGTATGTGATCTTCGCGCTCCGGTTCCGAACAATTTCCAGTTCTTCTATCGACGCGCAATCCTTACCAGAGCCGAGTAAACAACCAGCCATTCCGAAGCCGCACAGTTCAAGACAACGAACTGTTGCAGACTCCAAGACAAAAAATCCTACGGCCCGGTGTCTTCGGCGCCGTCGGGGCGGACACTCACTGAAGAACTATTTAGGCCTGATCCACTACAAAACACACTGGTCAAGGACCCTAAGACTGGACATTTGATGCTCAGCATCAAGAAGAGACCGCTGGACAAGCCTGCCCCAGCTCCACCTCCAAAGAGGAAAGACTTTGCTACCTCCCCTTTTAGAATACCTTCACCCCCCCCTCCTCCACCTCCTCCTTCTCCTCCCCCACCTCCTTCTCCTCCCCCACCTCCTTCTCCTCCCCCACCTCCTTCTCCTCCCCCACCTCATCATTCCCCCACCTCATCATTCCCCCACACCCTCTCCGGATGATGATGATGATGTCTATGATGACGATGTCTATGATGACACAGGGGACGAGCCCCATGACCAACATACAGGGGACCCCACTCCTACAGGCTCCCCAGACCCATGGGACAACTGTAACATTCCAGACATCCCTAATGTCCCGCAGGATGATCTCTACCCTTCGAGACCATCCCCACCAGAAGACTCAATGGGGTTTAACCAACTACTCCAGAGGGCTGCCCACTACCACGGTGTGGATCTCCATACCGACCCCGTGGAGGAGGAATTCCTCCTAGATACCTTCGACACAACACACAGGGCCACTTCCATCCTGCCCATGCTCAAAGGCGTTATCAAGCACGCGCCGGAGGTCT
This sequence comes from Triturus cristatus, assembly GCF_964204655.1. NCBI lineage: Eukaryota > Metazoa > Chordata > Amphibia > Caudata > Salamandridae > Triturus > Triturus cristatus. The sequence goes on from NC_140593.1 coordinate 1,241,744,687, forward strand.
TTAAAGACCCGGTCAGAGCCAGGGTCATCAACCCTCGCATCGACAAAAAATATAAGGCCGCCCCTACAGACCCCACCTACATCAGAGGGCCAGCACCACTAGATTCCCTAGTAGTGTCCACTGCAAGAAAGCATGCAAACTCCCAGGCATCAGGCGAGGCACCACTGCCTGATAAGGAGTCCAAACTCTTGGACGCATCGGGCAAGCGCACTGCATCCCAGGCTGCCAACATATGGCGCATCGCAAACACACAAGCGCTTTTAACAAGATACGACAGGGCCCATTATGATGAACTAGAAGCCATAATGCAACACCTCCCTGACAAATACAAACATAGAGCCAATGAGCTAATCCAGGAGGGTAAAACCATCACCAACACCTCCATTCGCTGTGCCCTAGATGCAGCTGACACCGCCTCTAGGGCAATTAACACCAGCATCCTCCTCCGTCGCCATGACTGGCTATGGATTTCAGGTTTCAAACCAGAGGAGCAAGCTTCCATCCTGAACCACCCCTTAGACCAGGAACATCTGTTCGGACCAAAAGTTGATGAGGCCCTAGAAAAAATGAAGAAAGATACAGATACGGCTAAATCTATGGGAGCCTTACAATCGCACCCTCCCAGGCGCTCCTTTCGCTGCTCTTCCTTTCGAAGCACCTCCAGAGGCTACTCCTCTGACACCGCTTCTACTTCCTATAAAGCCCCTACCCAATCCACCTTTACAAGGGGTTACCAAAGAGGCGGCTACAGGGGCAACAATAATAAAGGCAGAGGCAAGACAAACACCTCCCGCTCGGCCTCCACCCCTGCCCAATGACTTCCCTCCACTCCCCCCAGACCATCCCACTCCGGTCGGGGGAAGACTCCACAATTTCCTTCCTGTCTGGACTACCATCACCTCAGGGCAACGCAAATAATGTGGTCAGGCTACTGCCTCGAACTAACATCTTACCCCCCCCAACCCCCAAACATTCCACCCAAACAACGCCCAATGTCACAGGAACATTTAGCACTACTAAAGCAAGAGGTAATCTCACTCCTACAAAAGAGTGCGATAGAACGAGTTCCTACCCAACAACAAAATATGGGAGTTTACTCCCTGTATTTTCTCATACCCCCATACCAAAAAGGGACGAAACTCTAAGGCCCATCCTAGACCTCAGACCCCTAAATCACTATATACACTCAGACCATTTCCACATGACACACTCCAGCAGGTACTTCCACTGCTCTCCCAAAACGACTTCCTGGCCACCTTAGACCTCAAGGACGCCTATTTTCACATTCCAGTTCACAACGCTCACAGGAAGTTTCTCAGATTTGTAGTGGGCGGTCAACACTATCAATTCGAGGTGCTCCCCTTCGGAGTCACCACAGCTCCACAGGTGTTTACCATGTGCCTAGCAGTGGTGGCAGCACACTTGCGAAGGCAACACATTCATGTCTTCCCATACCTAGACGACTGGCTCATAAAAGTTAACTCACACAACCAGTGTGTACAACACACTCGCGCCACTATCCAACTACTTCACAAACTGGGCTTCACATTAAACCACACAAAGTCCCATCTGCAACCGTCCCACGTAAAACAATACCTCGGTGCCACCATAGACACCTCAAAAGCGCTAGCCTATCCCAGTCCTGCCAGGATAGCAAGCATTCAGGCTCTCAGTGCCAAATTTCAGCCGGAACGCTCTCTTCCAGCTAGAGGGTTCATGCAACTTATAGGAATGATGGCCTCTTGCATATTCATAGTACCTCACGCAAGACTACAGATGCGTCCTCTCCAAGAGTGCTTAGCGCGCCAATGGAACCAGGCCCAGGGTCAATTGACAGATCTGGTGTTGGTAGACGGTCGTACCCATCGCTTTCTGCAGTGGAGGAACACCACAAACCTTTCCAAAGGGCGACCGTTCCTGGAACCGGTTCCTCAGATAGTACTGACAGCAGACGCATCGCTCTCCGGCTGGGGAGCTCACCTACTACATCACACCATGCATGGCAGGTGGACACCTCAACAAAAGTTACTCCACATCAACCATCTGGAGTCACTAGCCATATTCTTAGCCCTAAAGGCTTTTCAAACGCATGTCTCAGGCAAGGCCGTCTTAGTCCACACCGACAACATGACAGCCATGTACTATATACAAAAACAAGGCGGCACACACTCTCCGCAGCTCTCTCAGCTAGCACAGAGCATATGGAGATGGGCCATACCCCAAAAAATATTTCTCCTAGCCCAACATGTCCCAGGAGTCCAAAACACTAAAGCAGATCTGCTGAGCAGACAAACACAACAGATCCACGAGTGGGAACTCCATCCACAAGTTCTTCAACCGTACTTTCAAATGTGGGGGCTTTCACAGATAGACACCTTCGCCACCCACGAAAACGCCAAATGCCCAAGCTTCGCCGCCAGATATCCACACCCATTGTCCAAAGGCAATGCGATATGGATGATCTGGTCAGGCAGACTTGCGTACGCTTTTCCGCCTCTCCCACTCATTCCATTAGTGGTAAGGAAGCTACAACAACACTCCCTCACACTAATCCTAGTAGCTCCAACTTGGGCCAGGCAACCATGGTACACCACACTGCCGGAACTATCTGTAGTGCCGCACCAAAAGTTACACCTCTCTCCAAGCCTCTTAAACCAGAACCATGGAGAGATCAGGCACCCGGACCCAGCTCAGCTCAACCTTGCGATCTGGCTCCTGAAATCCTAGAATTCGGTTACCTTAATCTTCCCCCTGACTGTATGAATGTCATTAAAGAAGCTAGACGACCTACCACTAGAGCTTGCTACGCAGCCAAGTGGAAACGTTTTGTGGTCTTTTGCCACAACAATAACTTCGATCCCCTAGATGTGTCCATTCAACACATCATAGGCTATTTACTCCACCTACAAAGGTGCAATCTAGCCTATACGTCCATTCGACTGCACCTCGCAGCCATAGCAGCTTACCTACAAAACAGGCAACATCTGTCACTCTTTCGAGTACCTGCCATAAAAGCCTTCATGGAAGGCCTCAAAAGAATAATTCCCCCCAGAGTGCCACCCTCACCTGTGTGGAACCTAAACATCGTTCTCACCAGACTAATGGGGCCTCCCTTTGAACCTCTACACAAATGTGAACTTCAATTCCTAACATGGAAAACTGCTTTTCTTGTAGCCATCACTTCCCTCAGAAGGGTCAGTGAGATCCAAGCACTCGCCATTCAAGAACCTTTTCTGCAAATGCACCATAACAAGGTTGTTCTCCGTACCAACCCAAAATTCCTCCCTAAAGTCATTTCTCCCTTTCACCTAAACCAATCTGTAGAACTACCAGTATTCTTCTCGCAACCACAGACCGTTGCAGAACGAGCTCTTCACACACTAGATATCAAACGAGCCTTACTCTACTACATCGAGAGAACACAACCTTTCCGTAAGACCAAACAACTATTCGTTTGTTTCTCACTACCACATAAAGGCAACCCCATCTCCATATCTGGGATAGCTAGATGGATTGTTGTGAGAAAGTGCCATCTTTCTTGCATGGTATGCCCCCACTTTTTGCTGAATTGCTGAATGTACTTTGACTGAGTATACCCTGGACTCCTGCCAATCAGGTGCCCAGGGCCTATGTTCCTTCCCTAAAAACACATACCCCAAATTGGCAAACCCTGGCCACATGTCAGCCCCTGGTAAATGGTACCCTAGGTACCCAGGGCCTTGTGACCAGGGGCCTCTAAGGGCTGCAGCACTCATTGTGCCCCTACAGTACCCAGGTTCATTCATGGGCTCTGTAAGTGCAGTGCTGCCCTTTAAGAGTACATGGTGCTGGGAGCTCGTCAAACACGAACTCCACAGCACCATAAAGGCAGCACTGAAGACTGAGAAGTTTGGTATCAAACTTCTCAGCACATTAAACCCACACTGATACCAGTGTGGGATTTAATGTACCAAGCACCCCAGAGGGCATCTTAGAGATGCCCCCTAAAACCTAACCTACAATCCACGTCTGTTCTGAGGCTGCCCAGGCTGCCACACAGCAGACAGGTTGCTGGACCCCTGGGTAGGAGAGCCCCTGCTCTCCTGGGCCTGCAACAATGCACATCCTGGGCGAGGTGCTAAATCTCCTCCCCCAGGATGGGCAGGGGGAAGCTTCAAAGGCATGCCGCCTCTGTGAGTTTCCCCAGGCCACTGAAACCCCCCACTCTGGCAGGAAGCTTGGCCGGAAACCCCAAATAAGGACAGGGGATGTGCCAGCCTGCCAACCCCACCCCTCAGGTGGGGGAGGCGAGGTGAAGCACATCCCCGGGCTCTCGCCATCTTGAAGATGGGAAGCCCTAGCCAATCAGGATTAGGCTACTGCCCCCCTCCCACAGGAGAGAGGCAGGATAGGGGGTGTACCCACCCCAGGACAAGGACCCATTGGTCCCTGCCCTTCACCTACCTGTAACGCCCCTAAATCTAGTATTTAGGGGCACCCTGAACCTTCCTTCCCCAGATTCCAGATTCTAAACTACAAAGAAGAGCAAGAAGACAGAAGACCTGCCCTGTAGCTGCGCAGAAGAGGAAGACACCAACTGCTTTGGCCCACGCCCTACCGGCCTGTCGACCCTCGAACCTGCCCCTGCTCCAACCTGGCATCTCTTGTGGCCAGCAACCTCACAAACCCCGGAGGACCTGGCTACCTCTTGGCTCTAAGCCCCTGGGACTCCCATGAGTAGAGGCTCTACTCAAGAACTTACTTCAAATCCCTGGCAGCAGCCCGGAACCGCGTACCCAGCACACTCTGCACCAGCCAAGCCTGGCCGGTGCCGGAGTGGACAAAGAACCCGAGGGCGACCCCACGACGACTGTGACCCAGAGTCCGGCACCCAAGGACCTCCCTCGACCCTCCTGAAGGAGCCTGCAGCCTCAGAACAAGGTGCCCCCCCCCCAACCGCGATCAACAGAGGGTTAGATTTCTCACAATTTTCAAATGCATTCAGATTTGCTACCACAAAGCAAAACTAACGCTATCTGTTCCCCCTAAAGCCCACTCTAGCTCAGCCACATGGTCTACACCGCACACTTTCACTAAACACTATTGTGTAGGTGTGCAAACTAAGCAACAAGCTAGTGTGGGCCAGGCTGTACTCAAAACATTATTTCAAACCACTGCAACGGATGCCGGTGGTTGCCGCTAGGAGCGAGTACTGCTATATAATCTATGCACAGTGTATAATCTGCAGCTCATATGCCTCGAACGGAATATGCTACTTACCAGTATGCATCTGTTCTTGGCATGTAGAGCTGCAGATCTACACACGCCCACCCGCCTCCCCGGCTACCTGTATCTGTTCCAGTTTATCTTATTTAGATAACACACACATGGGCATCTCTCCTGTTATTACTACGCTCCATCTTTCCCTGCTGGCGAAAAACAATCTGAGGATGGAGCCGAAGCCCATGCGCAATACGATCCAAAGGAGGAGTCACATACCTCGTGACTTCCAAAGACTTTCCAAGAGGAAAAACAAACTGCAAACATCCGGGCCCAACACCAGATGGCGGTCTATGCACAGTGTGTAGATCTGCAGCTCTACATGCCAAGAACAGATGCATACTGGTAAGTAGCATTTGCCTTATCTAAATCGGGATATGCTAAAAATCTAGCATGGATCCAGCCCTCCAGGACCGACTTTGGAGAACCCTGCTCTGTGCAGTCGGTGGCTGTTTGTGTATGTACACAGCTGTGTTAGCATTGATTAGCAGCCAGATGTCCTGGAATAATTGAAAAATGTCCAGAGCTAGAGAACTGTAGTTGGATGTAATTTTGTTTCATCTCCTACGGTTGACGCCCAAAGTTGGAGGAATAAATTCAACCCACAACCAAGTGACAAAATGGCCCAGCTATGTAAAATCCTTTGGAGTGTTCGCTAGTAGGTAGGAGTTTCTTATGGAAGCGGGTAATGGCAAGTGACATTTCCAGATTTGCAGGCTCATGCATGTGTATACCAGACTGACTGCTGGGCATCACAGTTGGTTCCTGTGAATGCGGGTGGGTGAGAGCGGTGACTGGCAGTGTTGGCTGGCAAAAAAGGCATACCTTGGAGTGCAGAAAAGTGGTCCAGCCTTGCAGCTGAATGTTGGCTGCTACTTGGGATTGCTGACTGGCGATTGGTTTTACGGCCGGTGGCTAGTTGATGCTTTGACTAGCAGCTGCTTTCATTGGGTGAACTCTACTGTCCCTGTTCCTTTAGGATGCCAAGCAGGATGAATCCGTGAGGAAAGCTTACAAGTACCTGGCGGCTCTGCACGAGGTGAGACAATTGTGTTGTTTTCTTTCATTTATGTATTGGATTTGGCCCTGACCGAGCCAGATGCTTGCCAATAATTAGTTCAGAAAAGAGGCACATGGATGTGCTTTTAACCTTTTCCTTGTGAGACAGTGTTCTGCAATAGTATGTAGAGCTGGGACAGAGAATTGCAGAAGGAGGTTACTGTGACCGGTTAGGATTGTGATATAGTTTTAACTTGTGATACTTTGGCCCTTCCACTGAATCCTGACTGCTTTTGTGCAGGGCTTCTGTTTGCTGCGTTTGTTTTCCCATTGCAGATGGATTAAAGAAATTGCTGCCTGTGTCACTTTCATACTGGTGTATGGGCTTACTCAAACCAATGCTTGTTTCCTCGCTCATGGGGGTGGGATTAGAAGTTGCTGTCAGTCTTTCATCACCTGTCTGCATTTCTTCTGTGTGGGTGGTTGCTATCTCTTTGTGCTCTGTGTCCTGGTGTCTGGGACAGCACACTGTGCCTCCAGTTGTACTATGCTCTCTCTCTTGTGCCATTTATCACCCTGTCTCAAACCTTCGTGTCCAGCACGGTCTTCTGTCTCTCGTGCATCAGCGTGCTCTCTTTCAGCTGCCCCAGCTGATTCCACTGTGCTCCAGTCTCATGACCATGTCTAGTGCCTGTCGCTGCGCTGTGTGTATCTTGACTCTTTGCACTGCGCTGACCTTCTCTGCTCCCCTCAGAACTGTCTCCAACTGATCGAAACCATTGAGGACACGGGAACCATCATGAGAGAAATACGTGACCTGGAGGAGCAGGTGAGTGACACTGCCTGTGCAAGCCAAGGGGAGTGACACTGCCTGTGCAAGCCAAGGGGAGTGACACTGCCTGTGCAAGCCAAGGGGATGGTAATGGCAGGGCTGGGGGGGGCAGGTGAGTGACACTGCCTGTGCAAGCCAAGGGGAGTGACACTGCCTGTGCAAGCCAAGGGGAGTGACACTGCCTGTGCAAGCCAAGGGGATGGTAATGGCAGGGCTGGGGGGGGCAGGTGAGTGACACTGCCTGTGCAAGCCAAGGGGATGGTAATGTGCACCAAGTATCTGTGTTCGCAGAGCATCCGTACAGAGAAATGACTCTATCTGTCCACAGACCGGGATGACTTTGTCTGAACAGTAGAAGCTGGTGTGGACCGTGTTTGCACGGATGAGCTTCTCAGTGAATTTGGATGAATTCCTTCTAGATGCTGTGACAATGGAAACAGGGCGCGTTCTCGTATTCCCTGGTGACACTTCCTCTCAACCAGACCTTCGTTTGCGACAGTAAGAACTGTGATGAACCTATCGGGCATCATAGCACAATGCTTCCACTTGTACCCCATGCCAAAACGTACACAAGGCTGTTATAACCGTGTGTGTGTGGCAGGCCATAGGTACATACAACATGTACAAGCATTTGCAATGCAATAGGTCGCACATTTACGTGAGTTCCGTAAATGCGACACCTTTTGCTTTACAAATGCTAGTTTGTAAAAACGCCCATGCGGCGCTTTAACTTCAATATTGGCCGCGCCCCTTTCTTTAGACGAGCCAGGTCTAAAGAAAGTGGCGTGGCCTCCATTAAACTAAAAACGCGGTATGGGGCGCTTTTCACAAAAAAAGCATTTTGTTGTCAAGTTGACAGACATATGCTTTTATTTGTAAAAACGCCCATGCCGCGCTTTCACTTTAATGGCGGCCACGCCACTTTTTTTTAGAAATAGCTCATCAAAGGCGCGGCTGACAAAGTGTAAGTGCGGCATGGGTCAATTTAAAAAAAATATATATGTATATATTTAAACGTGGTCGTGTTTGGCGCTGCAAGTAAAACAAAGACACGGCCTCCACTACCAGCGTGTCGTGCCGTGCTATGTAAAAAAATAAATAAAGCTGTTGCGAGAGAGCGTGTCCTGCCAGCAACAGCAGGCATACAAAAACCATTAAACAAAATAGTGTTCAGAGGCTGTAATTAACCCCTTCAGTGCCCATGACGAGATAGTCATGGACCCCGCCCGCTAATGCAACGCCCGGCACAGGGCGTGGAAAGGGCGGGGCACTGAAGGTTAAAGACTACTGAGCAACAACACACATAAAAGTCCAGACCTCATCGAGGTTACAAATGAAGACAAGGCGGTACTAGGGAGGGACTAACAAGCCTATTTACAAATCAGAAGCCAGCATTTACAAAGGACAATGACACAAGCCAATGAAAAATATGGGCAGAGAGTGAGCAGGGCTTCAAGTGCATGTTCCAATACAGCATGCCTCGCAGTGCAGTGCATGCGCTGCCCAGGCTCGAACTAAAAATGAGGCCGCAAAGACTTTTTAGATTCTTTTTTTAGATGGCGGAAATCTGCAGAGCCTCAATGTGGAATTCAGTGCATATACTTGTTGATATTTAAGGGAGGAAGGAAGATGAAGTCGGTCAGACAGTTAAACCCGTTATGTAGTGTGTTCTCTGCTACTTTCCATCAGCCACAGCTGAAGAAGTGAGGATTACGGTTTTACAGCGTACACAAAGCATGTAACGACAACACATGCTGCAAATGGAAGCCGTTCCAAACCTGTGGCACTCTTTTTGCAGCATGTACCATTCTACTTATACCTGTGACCATCCACCCTCCACTAAGACCTGTAATTCTATAGGGTGCCTTCATTATTTCACGTACAGGTCCACTAACGCCTCACCATGGAGTCAAACCTCATACTCGGACGAGTCTTCATTCTGGTGCGTGGTTGGTTTACTGAATCATACCACAGGTTGTGGCATAACTGAGCCTTAGAGAAAGACTTTCAAGTAAAACAATATTCCTTACCCAACACTAAATGGCAGGAGAGAGCACAGCATGTGACTCGACAACGCTACAAGCAGTGTTACAGGTAAGTAATATTTTCCAGCTTTGTATGGCACTCGGTGCTGTCAGTTGGTGATCAGTTTGTCCTATTCTGTTATGAGTGCAGTTTTAGCCACCAGAGCAAGACATCCTGTTAGAAGATTCTTGGCATCTCCCTCCCTGTTTACCTCTGTGTCTCCTTCCACAGATTGAGACCGAGACCACAAAGAAGACACTGAGTAATCTGGAGAAGATATTGGAAGATTATAGAGCCATCAAGCAAGAGAACGCCTCCCTGCTGAGCCGTGCTAAAGAGTCCTGAGCGAGAGTGCTGTGGCTGTAGCCCTTCGTCCCTGCTGCATCAATTCTCATTGGACAGGCTGGATTGGGCTGGACAGAAAGGGATGCCGTCTGGAGCCCCTGGACCCAGCACATGGCTTGAGCCGTCCACGCCTTCTGTCTGAACTATCCTTTTAGGGACCTGCATTTGATCGAGATGGCTCAGGGTTTCACATAGAAGGAACAGTGATGCTTGTATCCTGATGTTTCTGCCTGGCTGCCTTTTTGCAGTCTTCGTACGATTTGCCTCACATGGACGCACCCAGTCTATGTCCGATATTGCCACTGGCCTTCTCAGAAAGTACTGTGTTTTTTGCACATCGATTCCCATCCAGCATTTTCCACATTTCTATTTTTTCGCTGCTTTCTTTTTTATACAGGAATTGAAAGATTTATTTTCATCATGTAGTACATTATGTGTGGGGCAATCCTTGCTTCATCAAAATAGCCAAATTGCCCCATTGCACCCTCTCAGCGCCCCATACCCCCACCCCAGGCAGTGACATGTGCAGACCATTGAGAAATGCCAGATTTTTCACTCCCGGTGCAGTGGTACTGGAACGCTCCAGCAGGAGTCCATTCATATCGAAGGAGTTGCACGAGGCTCCTTCTCACCAATTCAGAGGCAGGTTCTGCGCCTAACAGAGTGTGGCCCTGACTCTTGCACATTGCCTGGCCTCTGGGGTTGCCTCTCACTGTTTCAGACTCTGCTTCTGCACACTTGTACCCTCTCAGACAGAGCACGTCTGCTTCTGGAATGGGCACAGGGTTCCACGATTGAACTAACTGTGGCGCACTCGAGTGCCAGATGTGATTGATTATATGATCTGCACAAATATTAAATCGAGATCTTGAAACCTGCTATAGTCTGTGTCCAGACTGGCTTGCTGTACTGTCTTCCCTCTCTCTGATGGTAAATGTGCACCTTAACCACATACTGTTCACTTTCAGTAGCTGTTTAAGTAATTTCCGGCTCCAGTAATTGGAACAGATAATGATCTTAAAATGATTCCCCAGGCTGGTGACAATGTAATGCATTCCTTGGGATTTCTGGTGGATAGGGTTGCTAGGCATTGAGGTGTTGCAAGCACGCCTTGCTCCTGCAGTGAGAATGCTTTTCCGTATGACTCACTGTACAACTGCACACCAGTCCAAGAAGTCTCGGTAGCAGGAAGATCAAGGATTCGTTTAGAAATATAAGTACCTTGTCCCATACTTTTCTCCGGAAGCCTTCACCCAGCGCCACTGACAGGTCTGCCCTCTTTCAACATTGGCATAGGATGCTACAGGGTTGGTTCTCTCTCAGGGGATATCTGTTGATAATCATAAGCACTGAAGAGCCCCGCTCATGTGCGGGGATTCCGGAGCACTTCAATCAAAGTCACATCAACGTCGCCTTACTTTGGAGCACTGAAGAGTCCCGCCCATGCACGGGGTCCCCGGAGCGGATCTTTCAAAGTCACATCTACTCTGCCTTACTTTGAAGCACTGAAGCGAACCACCCACATGCGGGGATCCCAGAGCAGTTCATTCAAAGTCACATCTACTCTGCCTTACTTTGAAGCACTGAAGAATCCCGCCCATGCGCGGGGGTCCCCGGAGCAGATCTTTCAAAGTCACATCTACTATGCCTTACTTTGAATCACTGAAGAGTCCCGCCCATGCCTGGGGTCCCCGGAGCGGATCTTTCAAAGTCACATCTACTTTGCCTTACTTTAACGCACTGAAGAGTCCCGCCCATGTGCGGGGTCCCGGAGCGGATCTTTCAAAGTCACATCTACTCTGCCTTACTTTGAATCACTGAAGAGTCCCGCCCATGCCTGGGGTCCCCGGAGCAGTTCATTCAAAGTCACATCTACTCGCCTTACTTTGGAGCATGAAGAGACCCACCCATGTGCGTGGTCCCGGAGCGGATCTTTCAAAGTCACATCTACTTCAACCTACTTAGGAGCACTGAAGGGTCCCGCCCATGCGGGGGGTCACTGGAGCAGTTCTTTCAAATTCACATCTACTTCGCCTTACTTCAGAAAAACCAGGAAACATATGTGACCGAAATGGTAAAAATGTTTGCAACCTTAAAAACTGGCTCTATTGCAACTCTTATTGAATTACTTTAAAATGAAGGAAAAAAGGGTCATACCCTTAAGTCACTTAAGTAAAATGTAAAGTGACCTTTTAAAAACGTCCTTCACAAATGCTTTTTACTCAGGTTTCATACGTCTTTATTTCGATCGTTATATCATAAAAGACAATTACATAAAAAGATATTAAGATCAATCAATCATACATACAAATTATTTAAAACACCATATTAGTGCATAACAATGCACAATTTAAGAAAGAATTAAACAGTATTTAAAGACGCAGTATAAAGTGAAGTAAAACCCAATGTTAAATTTGAGAAACCAAGATAATTAAGAGTGTCTGGCTCTAATAACCCAAGCCCACCCTAGATACTTTGCTACCCCAATTACAACCAATTCTGAGGTGTTAGTTCTTAGGGCCCACAATGCCTCTATGCATCCTCTGATGTTCGTCCGTTGGAAGATGGGCCTAATCCATTTGTTCCTTGGGGCATGATAAGCGGGACAAGCAAAGAAGAAGTTGCCTACACTCTCCTTTTGATCGTTACACCAGGGGCAGTACTCATTCGAACTACCAGCCCATTTTTGGGAAAAATACCTTACTGGCAAACAACCTACCCTAAACTGGTGGTAGAATTTTTTGTCCAGACTCTTGGTGATAACATCCCAGTAGTTCTCCAGAGAGGGATCTAATTTATACACCAGAAATCTGCCAGAAAGGGAAGCGCCATCGGAACACACAACAGATTGATGTCTAACTGATGCCCAATACAGTGACTTGAAGGCTTGCTTGGAAGGGAAAACAGAACTCCCCGGGGAATCCCACAGTTGGATAAGGCCCATTTCATCCAAGATTTTTTTTCACTTCACGGAACCAAGGAATGTTACTAGAACCCAGGATAGATCTTACTTCCGCAAGTTCAGTAGCAAAGAGGCTTAGATCCGGCGATATCCAAATCCGTCTCCATAGCGCAACCAACCGATATCGTGCCATCTCCTTGATAGACTTACAACCCATATCCAACAAAAGAGGTTTGATTGGGGTGGATTGGGGTAGTCCTACCAAATTACACAAAAATTTGTTTTGAACTGTTACCAAAGGGGATAGGTCCAAAAAAAACCACAAGTCGGCCCCATACAGTATAGCTGAGCTAATTTGTGCGTCATAGATCTTAAGTGCCGGTATTGCCCTTTTGGTAAGAGTCATTATTTGCTCCTGGATCAAACAGCCCGTGAGGCGTGCAAATTTTAAGCGAAAAACATCAACCTGGGGCTTCCAACGTAGCCGAGAGTCTAGAGTTACTCCTAAATAAGTCATAATCTCCATCTGTTCCAGACCCACACCGTTCATGCTTACACAACTCTTTATGGGGCGATTTTTTGTTAGAACCATAAATTTAGTCTTGCTCACATTAATTTGCAGATCGTTTAATTTACAAAAATCCTCAAATCTGTTTAAGGCCGTTTCGAGGCCCTTGCGCGTCTTTGATAGGATTAAAGTGTCATCTGCAAAGATGAGCAAGGGAAATTTAGTCCAACCCAGGGTTGGTGCATCAGTAGGAGTATCTGCAAAGAACTTCACCACCTGGTCAATAAACAGTAAAAAAATGGTAGGTGCTAAAACGCACCCCTGGCGGACACCCCGTGTTACGGGGAAACTATCCGTCACCTGCCCTTGACCTCCCCACCTCACCCTAGCAAAATTGCCCTCGTGTAATCTTACCAGGAGTTCAAGGAGTTCTTGTGGCATTCCTAAGGTGCCCAGAACAGCCCACAGTTTTGCCCTGGGCACCAGATCGAAGGCGGACTTTAGGTCCAGAAAGGCGGCGTAGATAGACCTGCCGCCCAACAGCACCACCTTCCAGTATATCAGAATAAATCTGAAAACCTGGTCAATGGTGCTGGTACCTGATCTAAAGCCAGCCTTCATCGGAGAAAGGATACTCTCCGACTCCATCCACCCCTGAACCCTGGCGAGAACCATCCTGGCAACAATTTTTTTGAGGGAGTCGATAAGACTGATGGGGCGGTAGTTTCCGGGAGCCGAGCGGTCCCCCTTTTTAAATATAGGAAGAATTTCCACCCCTTCCTGGACTCGGGGATCCTAGCCCCCTTAGCAATGGCATTTGCAAGCTGAGTAACATAGGGAACCCAAAGGTGGGGGTCAATTTTAAGTAAGTCTGCCGGAATACAATCTATCCCAGGGGCTTTTCCCGCTTGAACCGAACAAAGTGCAATCTTGGGGGGGGGGGGGGGGGGGCGGCAAAGGCGCACAGATCCCCGGGTCAACAAGAGGTTTATAATCTGGGTCCCTAAACTGGATTGAATAAAAGTCCACCCATGCTTCTACTGGTACGTGATTTGCAGGGGTTTGGGAGTCGGGATTTCTGCCCCATTTCACGACTTCCCAAAACTTAGTCTGGTTAGACGAAAGGCAAGCCTCAAGCAAATTTGTCCAGTGGGCTTCGTCCCACTCCCTCTTCGCCTCCCCCTGGACCTTATTATACCGTTGGCGAGCCATTTTAATATCGGTGGTCACCCTAGACTTGATGGCTTTTATTAGCCCACTGTGAGCTTCCCTGCATTTTTTATTATACCATTTCCTACTGGAACTGGGAGTTTTTAGTTTCCCTAGCTTAGGTGGTAAGGTAAGGAGGGCTATGAGTTTAATAAAACACTGCTCATGCAAATCACTAATCCGGTGGATAACACCCTCGTTCGGAGATGGGTTCGCTATGGCATTCAAGGTAGATGATACTTCCAATGATATGCCGTTAAGCAGGGTGGGGTCCTCCACAACCCTGCTCCATTTAACCCTTCTTCTATCATTGGTTAGGATAGCCTCGGCAGTAATGCACGAGGCTACAGGGGATCTAACAAATCCACCAGGGAGCTTTATACTTAAGGACAAGGGGTTATGATCACTCATGGGATGGTCAATGACAGCCATGTCTTCCAAGAGAGACCAATACTCTATTTTAACCAGAATGTTATCAATTCTACTTTGGCTAACCCCATTGTCAAATGTGGGTTTACCAGCCTTGTCAGATATCGTGCGACCATTAGCCGTTCTCCGAGCCCACTCCAAACACAGCCCTGCCCAATGCAGAGCCGCTTCTGTGGCCTTTTTGATATTATTTAATGACTGGGATGGTATATTCCACACAGCGTCCTCCTCAAACCCCAAATCCACATCATCGCTTACCAGGGGTTCGAAAGTACAGTTTAGATCCCCCCCCCCCCCAATAAGTATTAATTTATCCCTCCCAATAAGTTCAAGGTAAAAATCCAGCTCCTCTAAGATGACCGGACATCACCCTCCGGGATGTCCTCGAGCATATATATTTATAACAATGATTTCCCGATGTTTCTCCTTGATTAACTTAATTCCCAGAAGATCGGGGTTATTAACCAACATTTCCACTGGTCTATAACTAATGGACTGCTTAACCCAGATTACCAGGCCCCCGGAAGCTCTACCCTTAGTACCCTTGATTGTTGGTTTAAAAAAATTAAGAAAGCCTTCCCGAAATATCGGTTCAGGGGCCCAACTCTCTTGAAATAATAAGATATCATAGTTATCTATGAAATCTGTCCAGTCTTCTGAGCCAATTCGTCCCTTTAGGCCAGCGATGTTCCATGAGGCTATTTTAAGTGAAGAGTCCAGCATGGTTGGAGCAGCTCGATTCGTGTCCCCATGCTCTGTTATTGTCTCCCCACCCTCTGGTGGTGGAAAACCGACCGAACTACCCCCTAGCACTCGCTCGGGGACCTTGACCGACTCATGAAGCCCATCTCCCCCACTGGATAGGCATGCAACCCCAATAGTGGGGATGCTACAATGACTCCCTCTGCCAGGTTCGGGACTAAGTCAATCGATACCCTCCAGACCAGAGAGTGGTTCGAAACGGTTGTGTAATTGGGGAAAAAAAGGTAAATATGGAAACCTAACAACCGGTACACTCCCAACATTTCTTCAGGACATTAGGGGGTTGAAAAAGGGCACTGTGTTTCTTTTGGGATAAAAATAACTGAGGCCTAAAGACTGCACATCGCCCATCCTCCCAAATCTAGCATCCCTACGTATATGGTCTGCCACCCAAGGGTCCCTGAAATTTATCACAATGCAATCCCCCTCTAGGTCCTTCGGACAGTGCCCCACCCAGTGTACTCTCCTCACACTCAATATTTCTGTGCCAGAGGACGGGGGAAGGGGTCTGTTTTTATTTAACCAAAAGACCACCTTGTTTTTAAGATCCCCATAGGATTGTTATATCTTCCCTTAGGGTTGAGATGCCTGTTAAGACAATCGTATAAGGAGTGGCCTCAGGGGGTAAATCAGTGCAGGGGGGATCCTGTTTGTTAAACTTCTGTGGGGCCACAGGAGGATTAGTTTGATTGTTATAATGACTCCCCTGTACTCTATTGCTTGACTTAGTATGTGAAATCGACTTGGGACCACCCCTTGAAGAATTCAAAACAGGGGCAGCAGCAGTGTATTTGGAGGTGCTTGGTTTGGGCAATGTGTTAGGATTGGAGCTAACCTTCGTGGTGGGCAAAACTTGTGCAGCAACACCTGCTTTGCTATTAGATGTTATATTAGTATTTGAGCTCCTTCCCCTAGGGGCCACGCCTGCAAAGTTGGTTAAGACAGTTCGGGTATTAGATTGTTTAGCAGTAGCTGAAAGGGACTGCTTGATAGTACCTACGGCTCCTTGGGGGTTTGGAATATCAGATAAAGTGGAAGATACCTTTTGTGCATTTATTAGCTTGTTTAACATGCCCATATTACCATTAACCAGGTTCTCAAGGGCATCCAGTTTCGAGTTCATAAGTCTAGTGCGCTCTAATAGGGGAAGCATGAGTGTTTTTAATAATATTTCTATTTTGCTTATAAGGCCATCATCTTTACATTTATTACTAGGACTGATAGCCAAATTCCTAGGTGATTCATAGGGGGAAATAGGAGAATTGCTTATGATCATAGGGGTCTGATGACAGGTAATAGTTTCCGGAGCACTAGTGGGCTGGAGTGTACTGTTTACTTTCGGGATTTTTTTAGTTGCACCCCCCTCTGGCGGCCCTTCCTTCTCTTTCTCTTTCCAGGTATGTTCATCAGTAAGTCCCCGTTAGTAGAGTCCTGTAAAGCTGGGCTTGCTAATAGCACACTATCCCCTCCCCCACTACCAGGCGAGACACTGGTGTGGGAGTTGCTAGCTGATGAGTTCAAAGACTCCCCCCTCCACCACGGCATGAACATCCACCAGGACGGGAGCCGATAACTGGGTGGCGCTCATAGCGGGTGCTTGGGGGCTTGGCGCTAAGGCAATGCGACCTAGAGATGAGCGTTTCCCAGTAATAAGATCTAGAGAAAGCCGTTTCTCTGCAAAGGCTATCTCCTTTTCCAAAATGCCCGTTGCTTTAATTAGAAAGGCATCTACCAGATACCACCCCACTAGATGTCTGCAAATTCACAGAACGTTCTTTCCCTGAACGTAAGGGCATGTTTTATAGGGGTACTAAAACACCCAAGGATGGTAAAATACAAACAAAACCAGCAGAAAACCACAATACCACCCTATAAACAAAATGAGGCTATGGTACTAACACAACAAAACAGATCAAGGTGGGTGGCCCAACCCAACCACAACCGACCACAGACGGTCCCGCCCTTGTCCCGGGCTTCTCCTGAGACGCTCCCGCGCGCTCCCACGCAGCGGAAGCAGACGCCACTAATATAGGAAGTATGTGATGCGCAGGGGGCGGGGCTAGCCGGGAGAGCGGGCCAGGTGATGCAGATTGGCCAGGCAGGGACTCCTGGGAGATGGAGTCCCTGCGGAGACGCTCGCAGCCCTGCAGCGATGCCCCAAAGCTCCCCAGTCGTCACAGCCACTGCTCAAGCACAAGTCCCCCGCCGACTTTCTCTGCGATGCGGGACCCGCGATGCGGGTCCGGCGAGCAGTGGGGCAGCAAACTAAACAACAGCCCAACACAGAATTCCAAAAGGCAAAGGTCCGTGTAGCAGAAGGTCCAGGCAGCAAAAGGTCCCGCAGATGTAGGGGTAGGGAGGCTCTTTAACAACGACCTGTGCGCAGAGGGCGGGGCTAGCTGGGAGAGCGGGCCAGGTGATGCAGATTGGCCAGGCAGGGACTCCTGGGAGATGGAGTCCCTGCGGAGACGCTCGCAGCCCTGCAGCGATGCCCCAAAACTCCCCAGTCATCACAGCCACTGCTCAAGCACAAGTCCCCCGCCGACTTTCTCTGCGATGCAGGACCCGCGAAGCGGGTCCGGCGAGCAGTGGGGCAGCAAACTAAACAACAGCCCAACACAGAATTCCAAAAGGCAAAGGTCCGTGTAGCAGAAGGTCCAGGCAGCAAAAGGTCCTTTTTACTCATTTTTTAAGTCAGATAATGAGTAACGCATAGCCATGAAGCCTGTATAAGCTGCAGCATTTAAACTGTTGCAGGGATTCTGCTTATACACAGAACTATGCGTAGAACCCCAGGACCTCAGTGAATTGTGGTGTACCAGAAACTCACCTCAGAACCCAGTATCCGGCTAGCATAAGTGTCCCATTCGTTATCCGAGATTTAGCTCGGCGGTCCCAATGAAAAGACAACCCAGAACAAGCGACTCAGTGTACTCTCAGGAATGGTGGGAATCGGAAATAACTGTTCGTATATTATTCTCACATCAGTCCACAACAAGAATAAACGGAGACACGGTGAAAATAAAGAGTTTATTTTTATAGACCACGTGTCCTAAGATGCAGTACTTTGGCTAATACAAGCAGACGAATGATTATAATCAAAACCATCAGCATCGTTACAATACCATAGAATATAAAGGGAGTGATCATGTTATAAATGACAGTGGGTACTACCACCTTCCCTTAGCTAAGAAGCTAATATTATTATTATGCTAATAAAAGATCTCTTAGGCTTGAACAGGGGACCCCATACCTCACAGATCAGCTTAGTGAAATCACATCACAGGAGCATCAGAAGTCTTCTCGCAGGAAGGCTCGTCTTCGGTCTGAATATTAAACATGATGTCGGCAATATTAAAAGCACCAACTTTCAGGTATTCGCAGCTGCCTGTGTGTTATGGCTAAATAGTGGGTCGATCAACCTGGAGTGGAAAACATGCATTGTCTAACGACCCAGACTGTTTGTTACACCATGTACAGACCAAGGTCACTGCGCAGAGCTCAGGATGGTAACAACAGATTGCTCTCGTGTGAGGCAAAGCGCGAGTCAGCAGTTTGTTTAAACAATAACATGTAGACGCAGTGTCGTGCGCAAAAGCAGCAAGCTGGCTTTCTAACATCTAACGTGGTTATGCTAACTTAACAATGTATGTACGTATTAAGGGATTCCTTACTACACGCCCCCTTGATCGAAGCACTAACCAGTAGGGAAGAAATGAGAGAACGCAGAGTTCAAATTCGACAGAGCAGAACAAGCTGTACTCGATTGAAACCAAGTATCGGTGCAGAGAAAGTTCGAAAGAAAAACAAAAACCTCAAAAAGGGAAAAAAATGAAAAATGCTGCTGTAACTAGCAAACCAAAGTCACAGGTAAAGTTTAAGACATGGTAGAAAATATAGTGGATGACAGTTCACTCAATCCATGAACGTGTATGCAGCATACGTAGCATCAGCTTCCAACAGAAAATCGGTGGCACGGCCACTAAAAGTTTCTGCCATCCAGTTAATCAAAGAAAAGGAACATACATGTTCTTCAATAAGCGGAGCCTCTAGCACCATCAGAGGGCAACCGACGTGTTCCTCCAGATAACTCATATCCAAGAAGTCATATGCAGCCCTTGCGATGTCCCAATTACCCAGGATACCATGCGCTGCACCACAGGCCATAATCCGAACACCAGAACAGGCAAACTCGTGAGACACCAAGGGCCTCATCAGTCGATCATAATCCGGCACCGGAGACACCGTGTTGGTTAAGCACAAATCCAGAGGCCATTCAAAGGGACAATCTAGGCAATGAAAGACAGGTTGCACGCAGGTAAAGTAGGAATACCGGAAGGGTAATCCATATGCCTGGCTCAAAGTCGCCAATGGCAGGGTACCATAATATTCAAGCATCCTGTCACGAAGAAGATACAGGCGGGGCAGGTTGTCGTGAGGCACAGAAAGTGCAGCCATTTCATAGTATGAAAAGTAAAAGCAGCACACCTGCCACCAGCGCCAGAATCAGCGGGACACCGCCAAAGACGCTCGAAAAAATAGAATGAAAAAATGCCGGAATCACACCAAAAATAGTTTGGAAGGAGGTCACGAGGCCTGAGCCTACAAGTTTAAAAAAATGAGCCGGGCCAGTTGTGGACGAGGCATTGAAGATTGTTTGGATCAAAGCTCCAAAATGCAGGGGGAGGTCAGTATTCAAAAGCGCCTGTACCTCAGTGCGCGTATTTGCCACGTGAAGGACAAATGTTTCTCGGGAGGAAGTCAATGGCACCTCCTTTTGGGACAATAGAGCTCTTATTCTGCTCATCTTGTTGAACTCTGCTTTCAAGGTCGGAATCGAAGGCCAGATGGAAACATCCAGCCGCCCATGCGGGGGAGGAAATAGAACATTATTGCAGCAGACTACTCTCTGCGATACAGTTACTATATATGGGATTCCCACTAACATCCCGCAGCAAGCTTCATTATTCAAAATTAAATAACTACCGTTTGCAAGCAGCGTGAAAGATGGTGTAATCACTGGCACTGGGATACCTTTGAGGACGCAGGCCAAATTTGGGGCGTGTACATTGCATGCACCGTGTAACTGAATGTGCCTACATACTACAGAATGATCAGGTGTCGAGGTACACTCCTCACCTTTCAGGTAAACCTCTGTACCGTCTCTTGTACATCTATACGTAAAAGGGAGTGACCAAACCTCATGTAGGAACGCGGTACCCAGCTGTTCATATCTACCCAGAGCATAGTGTTTCATGCATGACGTAAACTTAAAAAGCGCGAAAAGGAGCGTGATCAACCCATGTACTAACCACACGGCTGAATTCAATTCCGCCACAGAGAAAGGTAACGGTTCCAATTTTTCAATGTGTAACAATGAATATGTAGCATCTTTCATGGACATGAACTGCTGCTTTACAGTAAGGTTAAAGGGAAGGAATAATGATGTCGTATTCAGATAGTCCCAGGGGACCTTTCCTGCCTTTAACGTTTGTAATGTCCATGCAAACTGCATAACAGAACGCAACTGGTTTTGACCATGATACAATACAGACACATCATCATGTACAATATCAACAATTGAAGAAACAATATTGTCTAATGTATAAATTCTGGAAGAAAGTGTGTTAATGCTGTTATCTATAACGGCCAAGACCTTTTCCATATTTGCTTGATCAATGGCCCTCAATCTTGAAGCCGCCTCAATTTGCGACAATTTCCATACTTCGTTGTAAATAGTATACGCCCACCTCTTGGATCTGCCACCCACAGGACCTTTAACAAAATCATTCAAATCTATTTTGTCATGTAATTTTGATAAATGAACTTTGACAGACGCCAAGGTGGAATGTCGCAGCCAGGATTGACATAATTTCCCTACAGAGTAGGTAGTTACTGTATGAGAGGACTCAAACCGAGGGTCCACCCGCTGCCGCATATACCCGGGTTTCAGACCTAGAAAACGACGTTGACAGGCATCTGAACTGCTTTGCCAAATTAACCATCCTTCACTACTAAATTTTGAAACATTGAAAGATGCATTAGAGACTAACGACTGCAAAGCAGGAAGGGACAGATCTGTGTGGTTATCCCAATTTGGGTAAGCGCCCAGATCTGGAACAGAAGGGAAATTTAGTTTTTTAGAAGTGGCCAATCCGAAACAGGTGGTCTGGAAGATGGTTGAATTTAAAAACAACATATGATTCGGTACAAGACCGGCACGATGTAAAGCTTCAGTTCCCTGAACCTGCCACGGTTTGGAACCCCAAACCGATTTAAGATCAATAGTAGCCTTCCACAGATCATAACCTTTGATTGACAACTCATCCATAAAGGACTTAGAATATAGTAATTTGGTGTGTCAGTCTAACCTTCGAGGCAGACTCAGACATCACTTTAAAATAAAAGGATGCCGGGTTGGAAACACTGAAATCAGTAAAATAAGTATACTTATCAACCAATGTAGGTGAACTGCCGAAAGATGGAGTGGGACAGTGTTCCCATTGGGTAAAATTTACAAAATTACGAAATGTATTTGCTTTATGCAGGAAGTGATTGCCATAATGCTGAAAACAATACTGTTCTGCATAGTTAGCCGCATTTTCATATAAATCTTCTGCATCAAAAGCGGCATAATATTTCAAATCAGAAAACAGTGCTTCAATGGCATGAACATCCCAATCATCAGAACGAATGTTCTGCTTAACCACATCACCCATAGAAACACGAAATACATTAGGTACATTGATGACCTCTGTAGGACCATGAATTTGGAATTTAACAGCATCCCACGCAATTCCATCCAAAACGGGCCAGGCAGTAATATTCACAAAAGTCTGGTCCCTTTTCATGATGTGGGACGAGGAGTGGGGGGCCAAAGTTCCATTGATAAGTCTAATTGTAGATCTTTCTTTAAGATAGTGGCCATTCACCAGACGAAAAAATACTATTACAAATCCAATGGACATGAACAAAAAAATACTTATAAGCACCAGCCAGATGTATGTCCAAGGGGGAATCAAAAAATGTCTTTTGAACCAACTAGCAAAAATAGCAATGTTCGAAGGGGAAGTATAAGGCAATGAGTTAGTGTCAAAGGAGAAACGTGACTGGTTAACCGCCGTAGATTGTAAAACAGGCGAGTGACCATTTGTAGGATAAGCATACTCAGTCTCTTCGGGCAGACCACCAGCCGGCGGTATTAACAAGGGATCAGTAACTGACTGCATCTCGATGACAACATCAGACAAGGTGGTAGAAGCAGGAAGCAACACTGAATTTCTTTGCATCGTCTGGCATGAAACTGCTGGAGTCAGACTAAGAAGTATCGGCCACTCGCTGAAGTTTGACATTGTCAATAGAGATGTACCTGTTTTCTTTGCGACCAGGAAGTGGAGGTAAAATGACTGTTCTTGTACCCTGCACTCCAAGCACTGGAACCGGTGCACGATAAGAGGGGCCGAACTCCTTCTTGTTCTCCACCTTCTCACGGACCAGGTCTCCAACTCGGGGTAGCCAGCCGACTACCGGAATCTGAAGCTCAGCATCAGACGTGGAGGGCAAGTGTTCCTTCGATAGAGTGTCTCTGGCTTCTTGTAGGGTCTGCAAAACAGCACAGTGATTATCTACGTCAAAGGGTGCGGTCGACGCCGCCATGTCTAGACCATCAAGGTCTGGGACAAACATTCTGATTCTGAAGAGCATCATGTATGGGGTCCGCCCACCCAGAGACCTTCTAGGGAGATTATTAAGTGCACGTTGGACGTTATACAAGTGGGCTAGCCAATTCCGGCCTGTGCCTAAAACACGTGCTGTCAAAGATTGCTTTAAGTCACGGTTCATTTGCTCCACCACACTATTACCCTCAGGTCGGTAGGGGGACGAAAATTTGACTTGGACCCCCAAATTTCTCATAGCCTCCTTGTAAGCCTTAGAGGCGAACGCGGGGCCCTGATCAGAATGGAAGGTACCACACGCAAAAGTTCCCACAAAGACACGCAAATCCCTGATGACAGTCCGCGAATCAGCACTCCTTTGTGGCCATACCCAAAGAAAACGTGTGCACGAATCCACTGCAACCAAGATATACTTGTACTCAGTATCAGAAGAAAAAGGACCGCAGTGATCTAGATAAACACAACCAAATGGTTTATTAGATATGTACAACTGTGTTTGTGGTGGGCGCGCTACAGTGGAAGGTTTAATCTGTTGGCAAATGTCACAATCAAGAACCTAAGCGCGCGCCTGTTTGTATAAACCGAACCACCAATAACGTTGTTGTAACAGAGATATAGTAGCGGACACGCCGGCGTGGGCTGATGCCAACCCCTCGTGCGCTGCTAGTATCAGAGATGGTCTGCAGTCCGCGTTGGGAATAATTCTGTCACCAACGTCGTTAATCCTCACTAACGGGACGTTATCAGGACTTAAGTGATAAAAATAACGAGAAGGAAAACCCTTCGGGTAATCACTTCCCTTCTCTGTAGCAGCAATAGCTGCCAAGATGTCATCATCAATCTTACTTTTAGATCTTGTAACTGCTGCCACGAAGTATGTAGCCACTGCGGTTTTTGCTGCCTCGTCAGCCAAGCTGTTACCGACAGCATGGACACCAAGTCGTTGGTGACCAAGAGTGTGAATAACATTCACAAGAGGGAGACGTTCTTTAAAGTCTGCCACTCGAACCCAAAGCATTTTATGCTTAATTGTGCTACCCTTGGTATCACGATAGTCGTTCTGAGACCAGAAGTGTAAATTGTCATTGTAGGACTGGACACAATAAAAGGAGTCACTTACTATAAGAGTAGTGACTCGGGGATCAGCAAACTCCAGTGCAAGCACCAGAGCCCGGAGCTCCGCCAATTGCGCGGTACAATCACCCAATGACTGCGTATGCACTGCATCAGATAGGAATTCACCATTTACGAATGTACCCACGACAATTGCGCAAGCCGCAGAATAAGTATGCTTCGATCCTATCGCCGGCTGCGCCGAGCCGTCAGTGTATATGACACAATGGTATTCTTCGAGCGGGCGCAAAGACAGAGGAGCTGGATGAACGAATTCATACTGTAAGTACTCCTGAGTCTGTAAAGAAGCGTCAAAGATATAAGTGACATCTGGTGATGTCAGAGTTGTGGCCCATTGTATCCACCGTGGATGCAAAGCTTTAGAATTTGGTACACTTGCTTTTGTCACTGCCTCTAGGGCAGGATACGGTGTTCCAACCAGTATCTGTTTTCCATGCGACAGTGCGCGTTCTTTAAGGATCGCCATCTGTACTGCCGTCAGAACTTTCTTGACAGTGGAAAAACGCAACTCAGCAGAGGTGTACAAGTGTGATTTATACGCAATGGGGACTGTATCGCCCTCATTGAACGTCAAGTACGTGAAACCCACTGCGCCTGGTACTATTCTTATTACCAGGTTAGTGCGGTTATCACGTGTCAATAAGTATTGTGAAGCAAGAAGATCAGCCTGTAAAGACTGGAGAACAGCAGAATGTTCTAGCTGCCAGCTAGACTTCGAAAAAGAAGGTTGTACCAAGGCGTAAAGCGGCTTGATACGCTGGGCATAATCCGGAATATACGTACGTCCGAAATTCAGAAAGCCCAGCAAAGATTGTAATTTTTTCAGTGTTGTAGGAGCACGCAAGCATGCGCACTTCTCCAGAAAGTGAGGAGCCAATCCCTTACCTTCATTGTTGAGCTCGTAGCCCAAAAACAACACTGTATATTCCGCGATGTGTGACTTCGCAAAATTAAATTTGTAACCATAATCCGCAAAACTCACAATAATATTGTCGACTCGAGACAGATGTGGCATCAGCTCATCATCCGTGAGGTAGATATCGTCAACATAGGAATATGCGTCGGGGTCAATTCTTTCTAAGAGAGAGACCACGCGAGCGGCAAAGACGCCAGGGCTGTTTTTATAGCCCATGGCTAATCTTGTGAACTGTTTTTGTTTGCCGCCTGAAGTAAACGCCGTCCACTGGCTACTCAGTGTGGACAGGTTATGGCTAAAAAAGCCATTGGAGATGTCAAGTGTTGTTTTAATCTCTTACGCACGAGACTGTCGACAAGAGCCGAGCTGTGAGTATTTTGTACCGCGCAGGTCCGGCAATGTGAATTTAAGTGCCGGTAATCCAAAACTAAACGGTACGACCCGTCAGGCTTCGTCACAGTGAATAAAGGGTTATTCATAGGGGACACACAAGTTTCAATAACACCCTGATATTCCAATTGTTTAAGGATTGCAGCGACGTGCGGTCTAGCCTCACGACGCATAGGATATTGGGGTTGTGGCTGGGGCATGGACCGCAATGGAATCTCATGGCAGGGGGACAGTCGGTCCCATCCAACCTGAGTACGATACACTGCCGGCGCTAGTGCCAGCGCCCACTCCTCAGCATACACTTCAGCCTGGTCCTTAGGCACTGTGTGTGCAAAGGACGGGAGGATTACCTCCTCCCCTCTAGGAGCTTCTAAAATGAAAGCTGGGGGCCAATCTGCCTCCGCTAGGAGGATATCATAGGTGGTAGTCAGATTATCCCCAAAAATCCCCTTTATTGTACGTTGTATGTCACCCTCAATTAGTAAGACTATTTCATAAAGTCTGTCAGGGGGAGCCACTCTGGTGTCAGCTGTTTCAACAGTAACCAATGTATCAGTTGCTGTCGCCGCCAGAAATGGACGCAGAGCTTGACGGACTATGGTAATTTCCGCTGCGCTGTCCAGTAGCGTCAGCGCCCATGTCCGGTTCCGAAGCTGTGTCCGCACTATCTGAGGCATACCTTGCCGTCATAGCAGCCACTTTCTTCTTCTGAAACGGGGGTCTCTGTCGTGCGAATTCGTCCTGCTTGCCTTTACCCTCAGTCTGCCGGGGTTGGTCACGTGTTTGTGGAGCACCCCGACCTTTGCCACCGCCTCCGCCACCGGACTGTGAAGCCGATGTTTCCTGTGAAGAACGAGGAGAACGTTGTTCAGAAACCTGAAATCTATCAGGAGACTTAATAGTAGCACGATCACGCAGATCATAAGTGCGCTCACTACTTGACTGAACGGGAGAGGCAGGCCGAGACCCCTGTTTCTGCTGCTGCTTTCCCTGTTGTTTTGACCGCCAACTCTGTTTCGGAAAGTTTGGCCGGTCATCCTTACCAGAGGCGTCTGCCTTACCCTGCTGCTTAATTTCGGGAGTTTTAACAACAGGTTTAACTCCTAAAGAGCTACGACCCAAATCTCTGTATGCTGTCGAGATTATTTTCGCGAACTCCCGCGGCTTATCCTCATCAGCAACTTTCTTCAGTTCTTTACGAACTTGGAATTGCATAGCATCACCCTTAAGGTTACACATTACCATGGTAGCCACCAGGTCAAACTGTCCGAGGAGCCGCATGCCTAATTCTATCGCAGACTCCGCACCGTGGTTATCTTGAACACGTTTAATAACGGAGGGCAGTACCGACATAGACGGAGTGCCAAAGCACTGCGAGTATGTCGCTGCAAAGAACTTGCCCCAGTTTACACAATCATCAATGTCGGGGACCAAGTCTTTAGGCAAACTAATGGTAAGGATCCTGTGTTTCTCCACAGGAGATGTATTCGGGTAAACCGCTTCTATTTGGTCAAATTTTTCAGCAAGCCAAAAAGGGAAATCATCCCTATTTTGGGGGCGCTTGCCCATAAAAGAATTAACCATAACAGGACTAATGACCACCGCGTGGTGGTCAGTAGGCTGCCCCGCAACAGCAGGTGCCCCCGCCTGCACATTGCGTGACACGTACTGTACCATAGCCCTATGTACTGTAATAAGGGCAGTGTGCAGTACACGCAATTCAGCCACCGGCACCGTGAGGTAACGGGGATGAGGCGTATATCCGGCTAGTACCGGCCAAGTGGCCCCTGCAATTGACAAAGGGCCCATTCTCAGCGGTATAACCGCATGGGGAAGGGCGCCATTAAACCAAATAAGATGCTGCCAAGCAGATATTGGTATTTCTTGTGTCCTATACGGCGTATAGTTCGCTGGCACGGCTGTAGCAGTGTAAGTATGAAAAGAGTTATCGTCCTCACTCACTGCCGGAAGCGTCACCCAAGAGTAGAACAACTCATAAGGATGAGCCGCATCGGCTCCTACCACAAAGATTACGTTCATACCAGTGTCCGGCACTCCATACTGCGTCAAATGACGTTTCAGAGGTGCCCGACTGTGCGCCGCTATATCGACCGCCATAAGGACAAGCTACACTCGAAGTAATTAGTAGCACAAGGGTTCAATAACCTTTTGAATGATCAAGCTTGAAGAAACCTATATCAACAGAAATAGGTAGGTTTAAATCCGTCAGACTTGTTATCCGGAAACAAGATTGAGGGTGTTGTGGACTAATATAAGCACTACTAAGGCGTTTCAACTCATAGACCAAACGTTAGGTGCGCCATGTTGCAGGGATTCTGCTTATACACAGAACTATGTGTAGAACCCCAGGACCTCAGTGAATTGTGGTGTACCAGAAACTCACCCCAGAACCCAGTATCCGGCTAGCATAAGTGTCCCATTCGTTATCCGAGATTTAGCTCGGCGGTCCCAATGAAAAGACAACCCAGAACAAGCGACTCAGTGTACTCTCAGGAATGGTGGGAATCGGAAATAACTGTTCGTATATTATTCTCACATCAGTCCACAACAAGAATAAACGGAGACACGGTGAAAATAAAAAGAGTTTATTTTTATAGACCACGTGTCCTAAGATGCAGTACTTTGGCTAATACAAGCAGACGAATGATTATATTCAAAACCATCAGCATCGTTACAATACCATAGAATATAAAGGGAGTGATCATGTTATAAATGACAGTGGGTACTACCACCTTCCCTTAGCTAAGAAGCTAATATTATTATTATGCTAATAAAAGGTCTCTTAGGCTTGAACAGGGGACCCCATACCTCACAGATCAGCTTAGTGAAATCACATCACAGGAGCATCAGGAGTCTTCTCGCAGGAAGGCTCGTCTTCGGTCTGAATATTAAACATGATGTCTGCAATATTAAAAGCACCAACTTTCAGGTATTCGCAGCTGCCTGTGTGTTATGGCTAAATAGTGGGTCGATCAACCTGGAGTGGAAAACATGCATTGTCTAACGACCCAGACTGTTTGTTACACCATGTACAGACCAAGGTCACTGCGCAGAGCTCGGGATGGTAACAACAGATTGCTCTCGTGTGAGGCAAAGCGCGAGTCAGCAGTTTGTTTAAACAATAACATGTAGACGCAGTGTCGTGCGCAAAAGCAGCAAGATGGCTTTCTAACATCTAACATGGTTATGCTAACTTAACAATGTATGTACGTATTAAGGGATTCCTTACTACAAAACAATGCAAATAGTACACTGCGCCTGTTGGACCCCGCCTCGTGGTGTGGTCCCGAACCCTCCTACCCGACCAGACGGGGGGCAGCCCCAACCCTTAGGGGGTCCCCCTGGATTGTACCCCGCTACACGCACCAGCCTTCGCGACGCGGCCTGCCCCGGCCTCGGTCCCAGCGAAGCCCCGACATCGAGGCGCCAAGATCTGACCAAGGGGGGTCGAGTGGCCACTCCACAGATCCCGGAGGAGGAGAGTTTCGATGGGGCCTCCAGCCGTCCCCCGACGCCTGGCTCCGATCGCCCTCCGGCCTCCCTGGGCGCTGGCTCCCCCCCCATCCCCCTCCCCCCCGGTGGGTGTCTGGACTCTCTCATCCCGGCCCCTCCGACTCCACCTTGTCTGGGAGGCAGCATTCTCAGCAGCCAGAAGGATCAGTGAGTTGTTAGCATTGTCTGAAATAGAACTTTATATAGTTTTCCACAATAGGGCAGTGTTAAAACTCACCCTGTGTGTTTAATCGATTTTCACATTAGTCAGTCGATTTCTCTGCCATCGTTTTTAGGTCTCGGCTAGCGAAGTCTCGCTCGCGAGATTTAATGACTTGGAGAGAGGGGCTTTAACCCGCCCCTCTTCTCTCCTCTTCTCCATTGGCTGGCCTCTTAAATGCTGGTCAGCCATTGGAAAAGAGGTTTGTCTCTCCAAACAAGCCCCGTCCTTTTCGGATTTGGGGGCGTGTTTTTTTCAATTCTTTCTCTCCTCTGGAATGTAAACATTCCAGCCAATGGCAAGAGGAGAGAAAGGAAAACACGCCCCCGAATCCAAAAACGTTTCTCCGAGGCATCTCTGCTTGACCTCGGAGAAAGGCGGTGGTGTTCAGGGCGATTCCCTCTGACAAAACTCACAGAAGTAAGTAGAAATTCAAGCAAGTGGGAGGCTTACATTTCACATCCGCTAAACCTACTCCTGTTGATCGCACAGGTACATTTATTTGAAAGATCTGATTTTTGCACAATGGTTTTGTTTCATCTTGTCTACAGGGACCGTATTTTGCCAGTGAATGAGTATGGCGGTGCTGCCTTCCGGTTTTCACCCTGGGGAGAACGAGGCACGCACTCCTGTCTTTCGCAAAGTCCGACACTTTGAATCAGAAGATCCGACCTTAACGCTTAGTTGACCTTTTTGTGCACATAAACTCGATCTCAGTGCATTAAAAACTCTGCGAATCGTCCCCTTGAAACTGGCATGCTTTTTTACCCCGGTACATTCTGGAATTTGTAGATTTGCAAAAGATAGAAAAGTAACTCGTATTTCGTACTCTCCGCTGGCGTGGGACACTTGAGACGTCTGCGTCCTGCCAGGTTGCAGCCTCGGGTCCTAAAGCTGTGTAATGTGAAACCAGCGGCGGCGGCCAGCGGACGCCACTAAAGACAGACACACACAAGCACGCACTTCACACCACTCAATTCCAAAACACAGGCACAGCCACGCCTCGCCGATAACTGTATTCTTGTAGTTCGAATACTCACACTCTGCTTTACACATTTTACTGTAGACACTGCAAAGAGTCTACAGTATGTGTTTATATTGTCCGTATCCTATGTACGACCCCTGTCAAGGCGCTGAAGTGAGCGTGCAAGGCGTCTAGGTGCTGAAGTGAGCGTGCAAGGGATGCACGGGATTCCCGACCCCTGACGAGCCGCGGAATTGAACGTGATAAGGTGGTACAGTGCATACATCTTTAAACTTTCACTGGGTTTGCATTTTTTCCACCCACGAGACTTCTTACAACACGCGTGAAGGTTTTGTTAAAGAATTCGTGGCTGCAGAGCGTGCTCGTGGATTCGAGGAGTCCACCCCCAATAATACTAGCGGCCAAACCATACAGTTAAAGACAATCTTTATGTGTCATACTTACATGGGTAGTTAAATCCCCACGAAGTACAGTGCCCGGGGGTTTGGAAGACATGCGAATTGCCAATCGTACGGATATAAAACCGACTTTCTGAGTAGCAGGGACGGACCCTGAGAGCGAAAATGTGGGCGACTATGAGGATGCTGTTGGAAGTAAACTTACATTTCTGAGCATCGGGTTAAACTTGAGATCTCACGCCTCTGGCTGTCTCTACCCCGACAAGCTGGAACACGTGCGCTTCAGACCCTGGAAGCCCCGGACACGCTATGGGAGTCTCCCTGCCCACACCCCCAAGAAGCAGGTATTCGGGTGGTCAGACAATGCGCGCACCCGGACCATGCACCGTCCCAGAAGCAGGTACTCAGATGGTTGAGACCTCGAAACCTCCCGTACACGTCTCATGGGGTCTCTCCCGATAGAGACCCGTTTCGAGGCCCCATTTAAAAAACTGCCGATTCTCTTCACTGGTGAGACCCGGCCCTCTTAAAGCCCTGGCTGTAGTGTATATGTGTGTGGGAGGCTCTGTGTGTGTGTGTGTGTGTGTGTGTGTGTGGGGGGGGGGAGGCTATGTGTGTGTGTGTGTGTGGGAGGCTATGTGTGTGTGTGTGTGTGTGTGTGTGTGTGTGGGAGTGGGAGGCTCTGTGTGTGTATGTGAGAGGCTCTGTGTGTGGGAGGCTCTGTGTGGGGGTAACTCTGTGTGTAGAATGCTCTATGTGAGTGGTGGGTGTAACTGTATGTAGGTTGCTCTATGTGAGTGGCTCTGTATGTTTAGGTGGCTCTGTATGTGTGGGTGGCTCTGTGTGTGGGTGCAAATGCAATAGGTCTCTCATTGGAGAGTGATTAAGCTATTGACATTGTAAATAACAATGCCGTTTCTTTAAATGTTTTAAAAACAAAAAAACATACAAGAATGTCATGAGCAATGCCAACAGCTCTAACTTTAACAATGCCGAGACCATTGCATTGTAAATGCTTGTTAGTAATCCTTCCATCCCAGGAAAGAGATCACAGCTCTCACCAGATGCTAAAAGAGTGTTAGAATCTTACTTATAAAAAATGTACGTGAACCTAGCCACGTTTTTACTACTACAGACCTCTCCATACAACAAGCTGATAAACGACTATCTGGTGAGCCGGAGGCACACTCCACCAGAGGAAGAGCAGCTGCTGCTGTTTGGATGTGACACCTTCCTGTTTCTGAGAACCGTAAGGCTGCTACCTGGAGGTCGGTCCACACATACACGAAACAATTTATTCTTCGGATGAGTATCCCGCAGCTGACACGCAATGGTTGGTCAGGCAGCTTTGAAGAATCCGGTCCGGGTTGTAAATGTGTCAATCTGTACTGTCTTTTTAAGGTTCACTAGAACTACTCGTATTCATTGTGAGGAACGTGCTTCCTACTCCAATCTATGACTATCACAGGGGAACCTATGACGCAGGAAGAATGTTGCGTCTCGTTCCAGTGCTGATGGGTACTCTGAAGTATCCAGGCGGAGCTGGTGGGTGCCTGGGTGTTGGGGTACGCTGTGAGCTATCTAGGTGGAGCTGGCGGGTGCCTGGGTTTTGGGGTACGCTGTGAGCTATCCAGGCGGAGCTGGTGGGTGCTTTGGTTTTGGGGTATGGTGTGAGCTATCCAGGCAGAGCTGGTGGGTGCCTGGGTGTTGGGGTACGCTGTGAACTATCTAGGTGGAGCTGGCGGGTGCCTGGGTTTTGGGGTACGCTGTGAGCTATCCAGGCGGAGCTGGTGGGTGCTTGGGTTTTGGGGTACGGTGTGAGCTATCCAGGCAGAGCTGGTGGGTGCTTGGGTTTTGGGGTACGCTGTGAGCTATCCAGGCGGAGCTGGTGGGTGCCTGGGTTTCGGGGTACAGTTTGAGCAGCCCAGGCACAGCGAGTGGGTGGTCAGGTTTGGGGTACACTCTTGGTGTCTGGTTCAAAGCGTGGAGTCTGGAGCCCACCCACCCTCCCCTAGGGCCCCGGGGTGCTGCGCAGAGAAGGTTTGCACGCCTGCCGTCTTCACTGAGATTTAAGCAGCCACTCATCAATTATCTATTGCATTTAAGTGACAACATAACTTTTCAACCGCAAGGAAACGCGTATAGCTTTCTGCATTAGGGGAGTCTTGAAATTTGGTTTATTTCATAATAGGCACTTTGATTACATTTTATGTAAAAACATACTGCTCCTGTACATAACGTCCCACAACCTACAAAACATATAACTTTCATTTTGTAGCCATCTCTGATTCGACAAAAACAAAGTCTGTGACCCCCTGTTCAGATGTCACACAGAGAGGGTCAGAGGTCATGGGGGTGGCAGTGAGATCCTGATAGGTTCAGATTTCAAGGAGCTCTCTGTGAGACCCTAAGAGAGGGTCACAGGTCATGGGGATGACAATGAGCCATTGGGAGCGGGTCAGGGGTCATGGAGATGTCAGTGACATCCTGAGATAGATGTCAGTAAACTCCTGAGTGGTTTAGAGGCACCAGAGAGAGTCAGTGAGCCACGGAGGGTTGGTCAAGGGTCATGGGGATGGCAGTGAGATCCTGAGAGGGTCTGAGGTGACACAGCTGTCAGTGAGCCCCTGAGGGATGGTCAGCGGTCAAGTGGGTGTGAGTGACATCCTGAGAGAGGGTGGAGGTCATGGAGAATTCAGTGACATCCTGATGTGGGGGTGTCACAGGTCATGGGTTGTCAGTGGGATTCTGAGAGAGTGTGGGGGTCATGAAGACGTCAGTGACATCCTGAGATTTTCAGATGTCACACAGATGCAAGAGAGGCTCAGAGACGGGGTCAGGGGTCATCCTGAGATAGATGTCAGTAAACTCCTGAGTGGATTAGAGGCCACAGAAAGAGTCAGTGAGCTACTGAGGGATGGTCAGGGGTCATGGGGATGTCAGTGGGCCCCTGATGGGGGGTCACAGGTCATGGGAATTCACTGGGCTCCTGAAAGATGAAGGGGTCAGTAACCACCGTTGGTTTAGAAGTCCGTGAATGAGCCCCCGAGACAGGGTCACAAGTCATAGGGATGTCAGTCAATTCCTGAGAGGTTCAGAGGTCACACAGTTGTGAGTGAACTCATTCATGAGGTGAAGATGTCACAGGGTTGTTAGAGGGGGGCCTAAGAGTGGCTCAGACGTAAGAGGAATGTCAGTGTGTGGCAGAGGTTCAGAGCTCATGGGAGGAAGAGTGAGGGCTTGAGGAGTGCAAAGGTCACGGGGATACCAGTGAGCAGTGAAAGAGGGTCAAAGGTAACAGCTGTCAGGAAGCCCCTTGAGATGGTCAATGGAATGTGAGTGAGTTCAAGAGAGGGTCATGGGGCACAGTGATGCTCAGAGGTCGGTTCAGCCAATGATCTCATGAGGGAAGGTCAGAGGTTGAGCAATGTGAGTGAGCTCCAGTGCAGTTCACTGACCAGAGCTGAGGCGAATGAGCTACAAGTTTCCGGGGTCACAATTGGTGCTAAAGAGTTCCTCAAAGATTCATATGAGCTTCTAAAGAACGTTCAGAGGTCATACAATGTATGGGGGTGCTACTGAGTGAAAGGTTCAAAGGTCACAACGAAGGCAGAGCAGCTCCTGAGAGGCGCTGCGCTAGAGGAGAGAGCTGTGAGCTCCTGGAAGAGGATGGTTTCTGTGGTGAACTGAGAGGGTGGTCCAGGCAGGGTGTGGGGAGGGTGCAGTCACGACATCTCCTGGTGCTCTTGTCCGCGACGAAGAGAGGGACTCTGCAACCCTTCAGGAAAGCAGACGAAGGGCAGCCGTCATTTCAGGTCCGGTACCCTGTCCCAAAAAAACAGAAAAGAACAAATTGCAGAAATTTTTGGAGCCCGAGTCCCCTCGCTCCCCTGACTCGTGGCATGTCCTGGCCACAGACACGTCCCGGGACACCTCCTGCAAGCAGAGAAATCATATTACAGTGTGTGAGCCTGGCTGCAGCCATCCTTGTGCACCCACTGTCTCCCCAAAGGACGGGTGCAAGATAAGATGGAGTCCAGGCCGCTGAGGACGAGCGGTGCCAGTGTCGCGGCAGTGAATATCTTGTGCTCCCGGATACAGCGGTGTCCTTCGCCCCCTTCATCCAGACACATGATGGGACATAGTGCTAGGGGTAGAAACCCTATGAGCAGAAGGGCACGATGGATGAAGCACAGCTTGTATCCTGCCATCCATAGGTCAATGTTCAAAGCGCGCGTGGGGCGATGCCCATGTGGCTGCTTTGAAGATCACTTCCAGGTTGACATGATGCCGATGGGCCACATGCTCTGGGAGAGGGTTTGATATACAGTGTGCGTTCTATAAATGTACTCGCTCATTCATACGACGCGCATGCATGCCAGCTGGAGCAGGTAGATGAGCAATCTCCTATTACTCTGGCATCCATGAAGGCTTCGGGCTTGCGATCTAGCAGTTGGGCCAACATAATCCAATGCAGTCCATAACACCCGCGCAGGGCGTCCTAGTGCCAAGAGCTTCTTCAGCGACCTATGAGCTGCCCAGACAGAGCTTCCAACATGAAATGACATACAACACATGTTGCATCCTCTCAGCATGCGCTCAGGATGGTCCTGGAAAGAAAGTAGGAAGCACTACAGCCTGATTAACGTAAAACTCCTACAACACGGTACACAAGATCGAAGGACAGGTACAAAGACGCGCCTTATCCTTGGTAGAGCCTCCGAATAGGAGACTCTGCAACTCAGGAACTGTGCATACTAGCTAAGGCCGACTAAGCACACAGCCTTCCAAGTCAGCAGTATAAGGCTGCCTGTACCAGAGGGTTCCGAGTCGAAACAGAAAACCAGGGTGAGGTTCCTTAGAGCCTGGGGCTTTCTAACTGGTGGAAATAAATTCCACCATCTTTCAAGATGTGATGATGTATCATTGTGGCATTTGCAGAGGAAAACTCTGCTACAAAGACATTTTGTAATCCTTTAATATTTAAATATGTTGTTGGGACAGGACTGTCCATTGCAGGTATACGGGGTATTCTCCTGCCCAAGGTGCCTGTCTGCATATGAAACTGGAATCCTTTTTTTTGGGCCCCGATCTCACACTCATCTAGCATGTGCACATTGGCCTAGGTTGGTCCTTGGCAACGTGAGGTCGGGACCAGTCTTTTAATCTGGAAGGGCCCTCCAAGGGTGCCCTCATGCTAGCAGTGACCACTGCCCATGCCCTCAGTGTATCACATGTGGCGATAGTGGCAGCATGACGTGTTTTGAATCTTTAGTGTGACCAGGCTTTTTTCCTGCATCAGTGTGAGTGCGGTCTACTGACCCCACTTGTGTAAAGTTTCGTGTGATGTGAAACCCAGAACATTACACTGACATCCTGTGTACAATTCTAGCACACGTGTGTGGTGCACGTGTCGCATATATAATTGTAGTAGGACTTTGAGTGTGTGAGTGAGTCTAAGCACTGAAGCCAGTGGGATGCATGTTGGATGGCCGTGATTTGGAGTCGCACTGAAGTATACAAAAAGCGATAGATGGAACTCTCGAGTAAATCTCAGCCACTGGTAACTACTTCGGCCGCAGCCCAGCTCCATTATTTGTTTGCTCACCATGCCACCTCAGTGTGGACCTGGAAATATGCAAATCAGTTTTGACCCTGATCCAGTAGGAACAGTCCAGCCCGAGCAGCTCCTCCCTGAACCGGAACACAAGCATATCCCTTTTATACATACTTTAATATGCAAACTATGCGGAGGAGACCTGGGCAGGGGAACATCTGTCTTCGGATTCTGTGCCATCAAGGATTTCACTCAGCATCTTCTTGAGGTTCCAGAGTGAGGTCTATATGTAGGATGAATCCTAGGCTTTTTGTTGTTTGTGTCTATGAGGGCACTGCCCCTAGGTCTGTAGGCCAGGCAGGGATCTTCTGTGTCTGTGGCCAATGTCCACATCTGGAGGTTTGGTTCTATCAGGGCAGAGCTTGATGTAATTGGTGTTCAGGCTCCTTCCACTGCGCTTAGGCACGGAGCCAGCTTGGATGTCGTGGTGTCACTTCGATGGTGAAATGTCAAACCCCTGCAGACTTTATAGGATGAGATGGTGGTCCCTTCCACAGGCCTGTCTCTAGAGGAGAAGGTGGTGGAGGCTTTCCACAGGCCTCCCTTTATAGGATGATGAGGTAGGCCCTCCACAGGCGTTTCTTTATAGGATGAGGCTATGGATCTTTCCCGAGCCTATCCTTTCTGGATGAGGCAAAGAGACGTTCCACAAGCCTGTTTTTATAGGATGAGGTGTTGGGCCCTCCCACAGGCCTATCCTCATAGGATGAGGCCTTGTGCTCTTCCGCAAGCCTGTCTTTAGAGGATGAAGCAGTGCTTCTTTCCCCAGGCTTGTCTTTATGGGATGAGGCGGTGGGCTCTTCAACAGGCAAGAGGTCTTTCGGGGACTTGATACAGTTGTTACTGCCGCCCAACAGGGTGGCACTGACTGAAATCTGGAGACGTTGCAGAAGGTCTTCATGGCCAGGGCTCTGGACATGGAGTCTATTTGTTCAGCAGCAGAAAGAAGAGGGTGCAGGCCCCTTCCCCTGGTGAGGGTCACTACCAACACAATGGATTTCTTGACTGATCGGTGGATGCACAGACCGTCTTTTCTCGACTGGTGCTAAGTTGGTCTTAATCTTTGTGGTCACCATGATGGGGAATGGATATTTCGCCATATCTGAGGACTGAAACCCCAGCTCCTCTTATGCCAGGGGCCAGGACTCCTGAAGGGGAGGCACCATGGGGCCTCTGGTAAGATCCAAGAGCACTGGAGGTACAGGCCTGGTACCCGCTGCACCCCCACTGGTCCTCGTCACCTGCTGACCCATAGTGTAGGACCTAAGGTGCCCTCTATCCTTTTTTTCCCCTGATTTTTCTGTGTTCATTCGACCTTAGGCCTTGGGATGGTATGGGTGTCTAGCGTTTGTGGTCCATGAGGCAGGGCGGGAACCCCTACACACCACTGTAAGGGTTGGAAGCAAGGAGAGAATCTCAACACACCCTTGCAGGGGTTAGAGATATACCTTGAGCCCCAACAACCCGTTGTACAGGCTAGAGACCAGGGGAGAACCCAACGCCTCCTTGTGAGGCCTTGAGGCAGGGAGAGAACCCAAACACTACTTTGTAAGGGATGAAGGCACCCCCACTCCATGGCACTCATGATTACTCAGAGGAGAGGCGGCGTGTTCCTTGAGCTATGTGAGAAGAATCAGATGGAATGGGACAGTCAATATCCCAGATTTAAAGACATCTGAAGGATGTTCAGTGCCTGTCGTAGGATCCAGGGTTCAGTCCCTGTATATTCACCAGGGAGACAGCCGTGTAAATAGGATCGATGGGCAAGCCATCAAATAATAGGAAGCGCTTTGCTTGCCCATCTCCAGCTGCGCAGCCTGTGGGAGGCGCACAGTCTGAGGCAGATGCGCACACACTGGTCCCGCTCCCCATCCAGCAGACCTTCTCCAGACCACTGCAGCCCACACTCCTCACCGGCTATGCGTGGACCGCCTCTTCTTCTGATACTCCAGCTCGTCTATGGTCCACACCGACCCTTTCACGCTCTCCACGCGCTGGAAGCACTTGTGCAGGCTCAGGTTGTGCCTCACCGCATTCTATGGGAGAAGATGATTGTTATTTATGAGGCATCAAACCTGTCAGAATGCGTTCACAAATGTCTTGACGCCAAAGAATGCCTCAGCTTGGCCACCCAGCACTCGCATGCATGCAACATGGCACCAAAGCCTGGATAAGGGTCAAAGTGCTGTTGCCCCAAAAGAACATCCCTCTCCCCCCAAACCATCCTGGGGGAGCCAAAAGAATTCCTTGGGTGGGGCATGTGGAGAACTGGTCACCATCGTGCAACAAAGTCAAAGAGAAAGTCCTCGTGCTGGAACACCCATACAGATCATACCATAAAGGGATAAGACACTTTGTATACATCACACCGAACCGACAGAAATCATCACTAAACGCCACCTTGAATACACTGATCTTCACTTACCAAACACAATGACACCAACTAAATCACAGAAGGGAGCTGCAAGGGTGTCCAGACTTCAAAAGCATTCTGAGACCAAACGAATACTGGTAACATACCCAACACTTACAGAATATGCAGAGGGGCCCATGGCTCCAGAGGTCTCCATCACCTGTCTTCTGAGAGAACAGCAGAGTCCTGAAGCAGAGGGTGCCGCCCGAAGAGTGGTGGGCTGGGTCAGTGCCCGGTGCAGAGCATTTTAAAGTGCTTTTCACCCACACAGGTGCTCTAACAAAGCAAACCTGTGCCCTACATTTTAGGAACACTAGAAAACAATATACCTCCCTCTGTGGTTGGGCCTCTTAGACTTTACAACCTGAACTAATCATTCTACAGACTTGGTCACACACATGTGAATTAACCTGGTGTGGTACCTGAATATAAAATCCAAAATATAGCTCGACCAACAATATTGTGTTCAAAATATTGCCAGGGCAAAGATATTGGAGGACAGAACATGGAGGAGAAGTTAAAAGTTTATTATGTTTGTCAACAATATCAATGTTTACAATGTAGTATACTAAAAACATCATGGCCTTATTTTTGTTTCTATATCATGGTATTTGGTTATTTATTTTTGTAAACTTTATGTCGGAAGGTAGGATTCTTCTGCACGGTCACTCCCACTTTTTGCAGTTGTTGCCATGTTTTTCTGACTAGTCTGACTGGGACCCTGCTAATCAGGACCCCAGTCTCTCTGCTTTCTCCCTTAAATTGTTGTGGTAAGTACTTATGTACATCCCAGACTGGATACTGGAGTACCATTATCAGTCACTAGCATATGGTACCCATGTGCCCAGGGCAAAGGTACCCCAGAGGCCTCCCATGGGCTGAAGCATGTATAAGGCCACCCATGGGACACCACTCAAACTGTCACTACAGGCCTGCCATTGCAGCCTGTGTAAGTTGGTGCTAGTACCACTTACTAAAGATATAGGGTTACTATTTCTAAGGGTCACTGCACTTAAAACCTATACGTCACCTCTATAGCAGGCCTTTACAATCCTGATGGCAGGGTGCTTGGTCCTAAGTGAGAGGGTGCCCCTGCTTTAGCAGGACACCCCTATAGCCTATGGAGTTCATTCTCCTGGGTTGTCAGTGAAGCAGCCATATACTATATAGAGGGGCACCGCGTAATTACGCAATGACCATCTCAAAACTGGCTGCAACGAATCAAACATGTTGGAATCATACCCCCATACTGTACACGTTGTGGGAGGAATGATTCCAAGCACTGAAAGAGCCCTCCGTTAGGCTCTCAGTGCTCCCAGGGACAACCTTCTAGACCTAGACAGCACAAAATGGTTGCTGCCGACCAGAGACACATTTCTGCCCTCCTGCTGCTGAGCCAAGCTCGAGCAGAGGAAGGTGCAACAATAGGCATCTTGTCACAGGGAGGTGTGACCACCTCCCAGACAGGATTTAGTGTATTGGGACCGGGTGGGTGCGCTTGTCAGCACCAGAGAGTCTGTTTGAGGGGCACATTTGGTGTCCCCGTGCATAGTCCAGTTCAAACCAATCTTGGGAGCCGTTGGCTCCCGCTCTGGGGCGAAACTGGACAAATGACATGGGAGTAAGCTCCCCCCTGTCCAGACCTCCCCTGGGAGGGTCCCCAGAATCTTCCCAACCCTTTCCTTAGGGTACCCAAGGGCTTACCTGGGTGTAGGTCCCTATTCATGATGAGATAAGATTCAGATCAGACACCACTTCTTTTCTACTGTCTGGGCACTCTGGACTTCGCTGGACTTCGTTTGGGACTGACTTCGTCTCCCTTCCAGTCTTCTCCATCATCTGTGCCTGTGCATCATACAGGAACCTTCCAAGGCCTGCGAAGCATCAAAGACACCTGAAGTCATCTCCCTTGGAGCGAAGGAGTCGCTCCCCTGCATTCCGCATGCACCGTAACTAAGTCGACCGGTCTGCTGATCCTGGGCTCCTCTGGACTCTGTTAGGTTCTGCAACACAGGTGGTGGTTTTCCACAACTCTCGAGGCCTGGCCTGCCCTCTCACCAAGTTTGAGGCCAGTATCCAAGGCTTTTTGGCTTCCTTCAAAAAAGATCTTCGGGCTCTAAGTAGCCCCAACCTCGAGCACCTCCAGGTAACAGAATCTTCAGCCACACTGCCTCGTGTGCATCGTGGCCTGCATCTTTTGGTGAGCTGCTTGAGGTCCTCTCGCGACTCCAGTGCCTCTGGCCTGTGGGTCCATTTGAGGGTCACGCTTGTGTCTTTTGGGCTCCCCTGATTGCTCGGGGCCTGCCCTGACTCCCCTGCTTGTGGTGAGTCCCCTGGACCTTGCTGGTCCCGACGTTGCCCCTTCTTCACTTCCTGCGTCAGTTGCATTTGCCAAGTCTTGTTGGTACTCCAGCCGGACACCGACCCCGCAGCACTCTACATGCACTCTCATGCATGGCTCCTGGTCCTCCTCAGAATTGCCCGGTCCTCACAGCTGCAGAGTCAAGGTCATCATCACCCATCCTGCAACACTCGACATCGGATGGCATTCGTCTTCCAAGTCTCCTGGTCAGTCCTGAGTGACATAGACTCTGTCCCCTCTGCTTGCAGGTGCCTCTCATCTAGAATCCACCATTCGGATTCCACCGGACACTTTCTCCTCACAACAGCGGCACTTTCCTGAAGTCCTCCATTGGTTTCGACGTGGTTTCCGACACCACTTCATCCCTATGCACCCAGCTTCCCTTCTGTAGGTAACGGGGGTACTAGGGTATCCGCGGGCGGGGTGGCTCTCCAACCTTCTGTCTTCCACGAGGGTTCTCCAGGGTCCACTTAATCTTTAAAAATCCGACCGCGACTTCCAGGTAGACTTGTACAGAGCACGCCGTCGTGTTCTCCCACTGCACACACTCTCTATGGGGTCTCTATCTACTTACCTTGGGTGGATCTGTGGGTCTCCACACTTCTACGTCCTCTCGACATCGTCCTGACTCGAGTAGTGGTTCTTATACAACTTTCTTAATATAGTAATGTTATTTTAATTTTTTGTATATTTTCAATTTTTC
The DNA here is from genome assembly GCF_964204655.1 of Triturus cristatus. Taxonomy (NCBI): domain Eukaryota; kingdom Metazoa; phylum Chordata; class Amphibia; order Caudata; family Salamandridae; genus Triturus; species Triturus cristatus. Next base: position 1,241,786,284 of record NC_140593.1, read on the forward strand.
AGGTTTTAGAGTTGGTTGGTTTATGGGGGGTTTGGGTTGGAAGTGTTTAATTTAAAAGAATAGTTTATTTCTAATTTGTACTTCATTATTTATTGTTCTTTTGATTATTTTTTATGTAAAGTTGTTTTATATACTTATACCTTATTACAATGTCGGGCATAAGCCTATCCAGCAGCTCGTCCGTTGCGATCCGCCCGACATTTGAGGCATCAGTCCAACCGCTATATAATGATACAGGCGGTCCCACAGATGCCTGCGGGGTAGGGGGAGGGAATCCACTCCACCTCCAATAGGCTCAAGAAGCCCGTCGAGGCGAAGGGCTGATCATAATCCCCAAAATGGAGGCAGTGCCTACTCAGGCACCGCCGTGGGTATTACGATGCATGTTTCCGACAGTCTTTTCATGTCAGTATTTATGCCATGAAAAGTCTGGCAGAAAAGGTCTTTTGGGGCCCCCTGCAGGGCTCCTGTTTCCCATGGCCCTTAGCTATTGGTCCTGGGGGCACCAGTTGTGCCCTCCCTAAACATCCATGCATTGTGTGGCAGGATGTTCAAAAAAGTGTATTTATCCTTTTGTGGCTTGTTCTGAGGCCCGCAGCTCAAGCCGCAATAGGAAACATACACTTTCCAACCGCCGTGAAGGCGGTCATGTCATAATTTTGGAAGCGGGACCACCGACTCCTTGTCAGGCAGTCCAGTTTCCAACACAATGCAAGTCGGAAGCATGTCCGACCGGCATCTTAATGAGCCCCTATGTTCGTTTTTTTAAGTGTTTTATATTTCTGGTAGTAGGGTTTATTCGGGAATTGGGTTGGTAGTGTTTTATTTTAGTTCTATATAAATTAATATGAAATTTTTAATTTTAAAATAATTTAATGAATTTAAATTGTCAGCTCATTCATTTTAAAAATAGAAAATGAATAAAAACATATTTGGATTCATTTATTATTATACGCGCCTAGACGCCGGTAACTTCCTACCTTGACCTGCTGCGAAGGGGAGGCTCCTGCCAGCGGGGGAATCCTGGTTGCTCCATCCGTCTTCACCGACGCCGTGAGGGGAACGGCATAGACGGAACTACATCTTCCAGCGCGCCACGCTCCCGGCGCAGCGGGTGACGTCACCTCGGGCGGCCGGAACATCAGAAAAGCCGCCGGGTGCCACCGCAGCGCGGGACGCGCGCGGGCAGCGCCCGGGCGAAGCCCGGGCCAAGGGCGGGCCCGTCCTTGCCCGTCATAGACCAGAAGAGACTGGACTGGGCCATACCCTCTTCATGTAAGGAAAGGTGAGCTTTGCCTAACGTCACACATTGACTTGCAGTAATTGGTACAACCCGTATTGCATCATCACTGTTATCTTCTGTCTTAATAATGATGGGGAGGCGCACAAATGTTCCTGTATCCAAATCGGCCACAACGTGCATTGAAAACATGTTGGAGAGGGCTGTTAGCATTGTGAGCAACGAAATCGAGCTCACTGAGAGGCGTTTGTCCCTCGGGTTAGGACAACTTGCACCACCCCTTGGGCATACTGCCGAAGGTACTGATTCCATAACAAGCGCCCCAGTTATTTTTTATGCGAACAGTGAGGAGGCTAACGAAGTTATCACACCTGATTTTCCTGATTTAAATTCTGCAACTAACACTCCGAATACCACCCCGCTTTTAGGGGCTAAGCGCAAAAGGAAAGTTGGGAAACCAGTAAATGTGAAGAGGAAACAACCCATCCGTCCTTGCTCCATTAGATCTACCCTAAAGTCATGGATTCACCCTACACCATCAACCACAAAAGCAACAGAGGCTCTTGTGCATACCCCGCCGATTGACTTATCTACTTACACAATTGGAACTCAAACCGAGAGTGAATGTCTATTCCCCTTCATTGAAAATGCCAATTTAAATAGCGCTATCGATATTAGCTACCTGTCTACTGTTATTACTGATTGTGTTAAATTGGCTTTAGATAATTTACTCCCTTCCTTATGCGAGCGTATTGTTAATTCACTTCCTGCCCAGCAAGTACACCCTATACTGCAGCGTTTGAATGAAGTGCCCCAGGTTAATGACATTATATCTAATCCTAACCTCAGTAGCAGGCCCATCGCATGCGATCCTATAAATAGTGTACCCACCCCACTTCTAAACACTCATGTACCTCAATCTCAAATTCAGGGAGCTAACGATTGTGTAACCTGTAATAGGATTTGTACCTGTTTTGAAATAAGGGAAAACATGGTTGCCAAGGGTTCATCAGATTATATACTCAATCATAATAACGGAAACCTAACAAATACCATGATACCTGCCGTTACTTTCTCCACCATTAGACCCTCTAGTGATAATCAGGTTAGGACCGTGCAAGCAGATGAAACTGATCCTGACCATATAGACAACACTGAGGGCAGCAATGTAGTATTAAATTTGCCCCCTGAGGCATGCCCATATGTCGTGACCTTAGCGGGGGTTCCCCCTTTGAGAGATGATCAAACAGAGTCCTGGGAGCAACTACGCTGTAAATGCGTCGATTGGCTCACTAAACACAGGAGATTTAGACCCTCACTAATTGGTGAAATCATCATGGTAAGACGAGTGGGTTGGCTAGGAAAATCTCGCAAAAACATTAAGGGTGATTGCATTATTATCAATTTCCGGAGGCAATCGGTAGCCAAAAACATATTGGCATTACAGAGAGACCAGACCAGCCACAGCACTAGCATATGTACTTTACCATTGGGTTATTTTTATAAACCCGTATGTGAGACAATGACAATGACCCGTTATATGCATAGTCCTATTCCAACTTCGAATAAATTCTCATTATTATCAGGCTTAGACTGTCAAGATTGACTGCTCACACTAGTAACAAGAGTAGAAAGTATGGACCAATCTATACTAGTACCAACCATGTGCAATTCTCAGCCTCTCAAATCCGACCCTTTAATTAAAACAAAAGAAGATCAATTACTCAAAATATTAAGTTGGAATATAGCTGGTCTGAAATCTAAGTTACATTTACCAGACTGGAAAGAGTTAATTAATTCTCAAGATATTGTCATGTTTCAAGAGACCTGGGCTACCCAAGATCTGCATATGGAGGGCTTTGAATGTATTAACACTCTGTCCCCCGTTCCCACATCCGGTAGACCCGTTGGTGGATTATCAACCTGGATAAATATTAAGTCAGGCGGACGCTCCAAAATTCTACCTACAGACTGTGACAAATTTCAAGTAACCCTCTATACTCGGGGGGAGTCTATTTACTTGATTAATTTTTTATAATGATGATTTTAAATCAGTCCCTAATGTGAACTTTTCTTTGTTGTTTAATTTTATTCTTAAATTACAATTAGCCAATTGTGGTACCCAAACTAAGGGTATATGCCTAGGCGGAGATTTCAATGTTAAAATCCCAAAGGACATCCATTCCGCTATACGGCTTTTGTCTAACTCATCATCAAACAAAAGAGGGGAACAGCTAATGAATCTTTTATGTACGCATAACTTTGTGAATGTTATGCAGATTGCTGGTACCCCGTTATCAGATGAATGTGTGATTCCAACCTACAGAAGCCGCGGCTCTACCTCTACTATTGACTATATTTTTGTTACTACCCCTTTGGAAGGCCATGTATTAAGGGCTGAAGTCATTCCCACTATACAAGGAGATCATAACCCTATTAACATTATTTTGAGCTTTTCGCGTCGTCCAGTGTACGATCGCACGCCCGGGGCTTGTGATCTAGCGACAACTACAGATAATCTTAGAATTGTCTGGCGCAATATTGACAATAATGCCCTCTTTGAAACAGTGATAAAATCTCACTTCAATTTAGTTAATACATGTCTGAAGTTTAGCTTCGGAAATATAGAGGTAGTTGATGCCTTCTCAAAGTTATGTAAAGGGATTAAACTAATACTATCTAAACCTACTAGAATACTTGATTCTGAACCTGGCTGGTTTAATACAGAATGCTCGGTGGCCAACAGAGAATTAAGAAAGGCTCTCCTAAGTAAACCAAGAGTAAGCTCCCTTGTGACCTTACGTAGGCGTAGTTACAAGAAAGCTATTACATGCAGAAAGGAGGAGCTCATTAACGACCACTGGGCCAATCTTCTGCGGGCAAACGCCCTAAAAAATGGAAAGATTTTCTGGAAGGCAGTTAAAGACATGAAAAATGTGGGAAACATCTCCTCACCGCTTGGATGTAACATATCCAGCGAATCTTGGGAGGCCCATTTCACTAAGATCTATGCCTCCCCAATCCCTAACGAACCTGAAAGAGTATTCACCCTTACCTCTGCATTACAGTTTGAATTAACTGAGGTTGAAGATGCCATAAGCCAAAGCTTAGGGGGCAAAGCACCGGGACCAGATGGTCTTCCAATCGACTTAATCAAAAATAAACCCGACTTTTGGGCACCACTTCTTACTAATATTTTTAACAATCTTACTGATTCATTTATTCCCGACTCTTGGTCTTATAGTACTATAGTCCCAATTTTTAAAAAGGGGGACCGGACGGATCCAAGTTGTTATAGGCCCATTTCATTGATCGACAACACCCTAAAAATCTTGGGTAGGGTTATATTCAACAGGATCAATCTATGGGCAGAGGAAAATAAGGTTCTGCACCCATCCCAGCTGGGGTTTAGGAGTAACGTTGGCACGGTAAAACAGTGCCTTAACCTTCACTTGATTATTGGCAAGTATACAATAGCAAAAAAAACACCAATGTACTTAGCATTCATGGATCTCACGTCAGCCTTTGACTTTGTCAACAGATCACGGCTGTGGCAAATTCTTCTGGATCTTGGGCTAGACGACCAACTAGTCTCTTTTTTGGCATATTTACACAGAGACTTGAAAGCTAGGGTGCGCATAGGAAGGAATGGTGAGATCTCGAACGCTATCAAAATCGGTAGGGGGGTCAGACAGGGCTGTGTCCTGGCCCCCCTTCTTTTTATACTGTATATCAATGATATAACCAAATCACTTTTAACTACAACTGAAGACGTCCCAATCATCAAGGGAAATAAGATCCACGCATTGCTTTATGCCGATGATGCCGTGCTGATGGGGCGCACCCCTAAAGCTTTGCGCGCCTTGGTCCACGGCTTTGTGAATTTCATGGCAACCTTGGGCCTAAGTACAAATTTTAAAAAATCATTTTTAATGTCATGTGGGTCCAAAAAATACTCTAATTTTTCAATTGTTTTAAACTCTAATCAATTGTTAAGCAAGTGCACTTTTCCTTATTTAGGCTTGGTATTCGCATCAAATGGTCTATGGAATGATCACATTGCTCACTGTAAAAGGAAATTTACCAACTCTATTAATACAATCTTGAGGCTACCAAAGCCGAAAAACATAGGGGTAGTTCCATCTATCATTAAAATTTACAGATTACAATGTGCACCAACTGCTACATACGGTGCAGAGGTCTGGGGGAATTCCGTCTGCACTCCAATTCAGTGTGAAGAGAATAGATTTTGTCGCAAAACTCTAGGAGCTCCTTTCTTCTCTTCCACATATGCAAGCCATAGCGAATTACATTTGCCGTATATAGAAGATTTTATAAAGGCTCGCCCGACACTGTTCTGGTTTAGAATTTGGAAGAATAAGGCTGCACAATTGACCAGAGAGATTATTATGGACTGTTTGAATTGTGACAGAGGGATGGATATACCATGGCTGGCAGGTGTCCATAAAAGTTTGTTAAACTTAAACATGGAATATTTGTTCTTAACTCCTTTAGATCATAGCCCCGTTAACATCAAATCCATAGAAAGATCACTCTATGCATCTCTTAAAAAAATTAGACTAGCAACTGAAAATAACAAAACTTCGGTTGCTAGATATATGCAAATCGAGTATGTAATCCCAGACATGCCTAAATATCTTTTAAATCCTGTTGGTCGCTGGGAAAGGGGCTTATTCTTCAGACTCAGAACAGATACAATGAAATATTTGTTATCATTCCCTACTGGCTACACAGCCAACCTTGAATCCTCCCTCTGCCCATGTAACAATAGTTCTAACCAATCAATGTTACATTTCTTATTTTTCTGTGCCTTTTATTCTTCACTCACAAAAAAATTTTTGATCCCATATTTTAAGTCACAATGTGTTTCGGACTATAAGATTGCTTATGATATGGTGCTTGCTATCAACAATGATGATCTGTGTTTTAGAGTTGGATCCTTTTTAAAATCAGCGGTATATTCTCGAAATACTATGTATCTGACATAATTCCGCTATTTGATGTGTTCGTATTAACTGTATTTTTTATATTGTGTCAATCTGTTATTTTTAACTGTACTTTTATGGATATAATGTTTATCCGAATAAAGTTCACATTCATTCATTCATTCATTCATTATTTAATAAATTGTAATAAATAAGAAAAAAGGTTTCATAACTTTTTTGGTGGGTATTTTATTATTATTATTCAAAAGAAAAATGTACATACATGTGTGGGTTTTCATTGACATTTATTCAAATAATTAGTATTGTAATTATGACATTGTATTAAAAAAAGATTGGGGTTTAGTGTTTAAGTTAATTTGTCCTAAAAATAATTTTACTTTTTATTGCAAATAAAAATGGGGTTCCCCTTTAGTTCATTCTATTGTTTTATTTTTTTAATAGTTTCAAATTAAAAGAAATGGTAGTGAAATATTAAATAAATGGATTTCAATATTTAATTTTATATTAAACACTAATAAAAAGTTAGGATTTTTCAAAGGATATTTAACTAAAATAACTCGGGATAATTGCGATGATTGATGGACTTCACTGCCATCGTTTCAGGGAATGGGACCGTCTGACATGCTGTCTGCGGTCTCATTGTAGGGATTAGGATGCAACCGCCACCACTGCGGTCGCAATGCTAATATTTTACATTGCGGTGGGTGCTGCTGGCTGCAGCACCCGTTGCAATGTAAAAAAGAGACTTTTCACATATCCCTGCACTACATGACAGGCACCACGCGGTGACTGTCTCATGGTACAGGGATATGTAGGCCCCCACACTCACATTCAAGGCCCGGGATGAAGGGGGGCCCGCTACAGGCCCCAAATGTCCATCCCCGCCAGCCTTTTCATGGAGGGTGAACTGCCATCGAAAGGCTGGCGGGGAGGTGCATCCCAATCCCTACTGTGTTGTCTGGTAGGCACCGCCACCATTTTGGGGACAGGAAGGCCTCCGCCGCATCGGTGGGCTCAAGGAGCCTCTCGGTTGAACTCCGACTGCCACAGAACCGCCTACCATCCTAATGTGGCGGGCAGTGAAAGGCCCTACGATGGCGGTGAGACCACCACCGACAGCCTGTCGGTGGCGGTCTTGCCCCCATCATAATGATCCCCTTAGTATGCATTTAATTATACTAAACCTTGCTGATTTGAAGTTACAACAGGGACTCCCTTTCCTAATATCAGTACATTCTTAAATGTTTGCGCTACTGGAGTAAGAATAGTAAATCTGACTCTTTCCTAAAATTCTCATATATATATATATATATATATATATTATCTACTTAGATAGTTATAGTTACAACCTAGTTTCCATAGGAAATCTCAAAATTCTATTTTGAATAACTTTGGCGCCAGTTGACGAATCCTCGCGAAATATTCAAAACTAATGGGGCGCTCCGTTCAGCTCCTACCCTGAAAGTCTTGGGGTGATTCGTCAAGCGGGGGCCGAGAAAAAGGGGGGGTCCCAAAACGCGTTTTCCCCATGCATTTTTCCATAGGACCTTTAGTCGCAGCTACAGCCCGAACGGCTGAACAGAATTACGTGAAATTTGGCAGAGAGGTAGCAATAAGGTCAAGGAAGTGCCTTTTGCAGGTCTGGTGTAAATCTGTTCAGTATTTCCTGAGAAAATAGCATTTAAAAGCATATCAATATCTATACGCGCACACCATGCGCGCACTGTGCGCGCACCCTGCCGTGCGCAAGCGCAATTCTGATTGGTTGTTAGATGTCGGTAAACATTCGAATCGGTCGAAACCAGGAAGTGTCGGTCGCCATTTTGTCTCTCGCAGTCTGAGGGGGTGAAAAAAAAAGGTGGAGAACGTGAAAAGGGGGCAGAGTGGACAGTTCCTTACCCCCTAGCCTTGGTCAGGGGGTCACAGAAGGACCCCCAAGGGAGAAAAAAACAATTTTTGTTTTTTTCAAAAATCGTGAGGTGCGCGCACCTTGCGCGCATGGCACGCACTGCGAACCGTGACCGCTCGGTGCGCGAAGCGCACCGAGTGCCCACAGAGCGCGCACGGTGCACGAAGCGCACTGTGCGCGCACGATGCGCGCACGGTGGAAATCCTGAAAAAAAAAAAAATAAATACATAACTTAGCATTTAAAAAACCGTACAAATTCACTGAAAAAACCATAGGTTTCACACACGTTATAGTTACGAATTAGCATTTAAAAAATCTTGCAAATTCACTTAAAAAACCATAGGTTTCACACATGTTATAGTTAGCTGGACATTTCACTCGTAAAAAACCAATGAAATTCCCCCGTTATAGTTAGTGCAGGCAACTATAACTCACGCGACCGCAATCCTCTGCTGATGACGGCAGATATTACATCACTGATGACATATGTGTCTTTATGAAAAATAAATATTTGTAATATATGTATAGCTAAAGATTAATGGAAGAAGACATGGGTAAATAAGTGTCTAAATACAGTGATGTAATATCTGACGTCATCAGCAGAGGATTGCGGTCGCGTGAGTTATAGTTGCCTGCACTAACTATAACGGGGGAATTTCATTGGTTTTTTACGAGTGAAATGTCCAGCTAACTATAACATGTGTGAAACCTATGGTTTTTTAAGTGAATATATATTCACTGAAAAAACCATAGGTTTTAGGGAAAGTTATAGTTAGTTGGACATTTCACTCATACAAAACCATAGAAATTCCCCTGTTATAGTTAGTTCAGCTAACTATAACTCACGCCCCCGCAATGCACTGCTGATGACGTCACATATTACATCACTCATGACATGGTCAGTGACATCACTGATGACATCACTGATGACATCTCAAATGACATCACTGATGGCATCATCCAGTGACTGTGTGTTTCTGTAAAGTTTAAATATGTTTAATACATATAGGGAAAGGCATATTGAAGAAAGAGTGTGTATAAGTGTCTGAATGGATGATTTAGTAGGTGCGTGACTGACTATAAGTGAGTAATTAAACGTATCTTACTGAATGCATGGGTTAGTGACTAAACTGTGTGAATGTCTGTATCCGTCTGTCTGTTGGTGTGTAAGCAGCTGCATGGGTTTGTGAATAGCTAAATGAGGGTTTATATGAGTTATTGATTGGTTGTCTGAGTATCTGTATGGGTGCCTGAGTGTTTGTGTGGATGGGTGGGGGGTGTGACTCTGTGCATAGATGTGTGAGTGGGTGATTCACTGGGTGTATAGGTTCAAGAGTGCATCTGTGAAGGGCTGTATGGGTGGGATAGTGGGTGTATGGGTGTGTTGGTGAGTGAATGGATGCCTCAGTGGTACATGTATGAGTAACTGCATATGTGAAAGGCAGTATATGTGAGTGTTGGAGTGTATAAATGACTATATGTAAGAGTGAGTGATTGTGAGAGTGGCTGTATGGATCAGTGTGTGCTTGTATTAGTTATTGTATAAGAGTGTACGTATGTGTTCATATATGTTTGAATAAGTGAGGTGGTGTCTGTATAACTGTATAGGTGAGTAAATGGGAGTGTGATTGATTGTTTTCATGAGTGTCTAGGTGTGTGAGTAACTATGGATGAATGGCTGTGTGTGAGTGTCTATAGATATGTGAGTGCATATGATAATGCAGTATTGATGGTTGACTACATGTATGAGTGACTGTATCGGTGAATGAGTGGAAGTGTGTGTAGACCTAGGAATTAGTGAGTGAGTATGTACTAACTGGTATTGATGTGTCTATGGTTTAAAAAATGGTAGTCTGTATTTTAGAGTGGGTATATCAAAGGTTATATTAGGGTATGAGGAGGTGCATCAGGTTATCACATGGATGATGTCATCAGTGATGTCATTTGAGATGTCATCAGTGATGTTATCAGTTATGTCACTGACCATGTCATGAATGATGTAATATGTAACGTCATCAGCAGTGCATTGCGGGGGCGCGAGTTATAGTTAGCTGAACTAACTATAACGGGGGAATTTCTCTGGTTTTGTATGAGTGAAATGTCCAACTAACTATAACGTCCCTGAAACCTGTGGTTTTTTCAATGAATTTCTAAGGTTTTTCAAATGCTAATTTCTGACTATAATGTCCCTGAAACCTATGTTTTTTTTCTGTGAATTTCAAAGGTTTTTAAATGCTAATTTCTAACTATGCCTACAAAGGACATGTGATGAAAAAGGAAGAAAAGCGCAGAAAGAAGCAAAACAAATGAACAGAAGTCCAGAAAGACAAAGAAAAGTGCAGGAAGAAGCAAGAGATGTACAGAAAGAACCAACAGAGGAGCAGAAAGTCCTCCTGTGCCCCCAACTTTTTGCTGACGGGTACTGGTGGTAACTGACTCTGACTAACCAGGCCTAGAGCCAGGGCTATCTTGGAAGACACTTAGAATACAGTGAAAACTCCTACATACACTAGGGAACACTATGCGTTGGGGTACCCATGTGATTAGCATGACCTCCTCTGTATTTGCCATGAGTTAATGCCTGGGCCGTTGCATGAGTACATGCGTAGTGGCTGGATGATGAGAGTGCTGCAAGGAGACTGCATGGTGAATTTAGAAGTGCTGGGGTTTTGACAGAGTGATTTGATAAGTATATGGTGCTGGCAGAGTGATTGGAAGAGTGCACAGGGAGTGACAGAGGGATTGTGCTCTGGGGATTGCAGCAGTGCATGTGTTAGTGCCTGGGTCATTGCATCAGTACATGGGTAGTGACTGGATGATTACAGTACTGTAAGGAGAGTACATGGTGAATGTATGACTGCTTGGGTTTTGGCGGACTGATTGGATAAGTACATTCTGCTGGCTGGGTGATTGGAGGAGTGCATAGGTAGTGACAGGCAGCTTACCGGACTGCATAGGTAGTACTCAGGGGATTGTAGCACTACATCTGTTAGTGTCTGGGTCATTGCATAAACACATGGTTAGTGACTGTATGATTAGAGGGCTGCAAAGATACTTCATGGTGAATTTATAAGTGCTTGGGTATTGGCACAGTGATGGGATAAGTATACAGTGCTGACAGGGTGATTAGAGGTGGCCCGAGGCCATGCCCCTTTTTAGGTCTCGCCTGAGCCAGCGCATCCGCTGCTCTGGCGAGAAATTTAGTAAGTGGGCTTTTAAAAGTCCGACCACACGCTTTTGCTGGCCTCAAGCTTGCGGTTACTCGCACGAGCCCGGGCGCAGCCGCCATCTGGCTTTCCTCGCGGCACCCTTACAGCTCGCCTCGCTCTGCCCCTCCCCCACCACAGAGCGCGACCCCGAGATCACGATTACTTTCTCTTTCACGGCCGCGTGACTTTTACGGCCGCGCGGCCAATGCTTGTTTGTTTTGCGGTCACTATAGTGACGGAGTTCTGTATGGTAATGCGCTTCAGAGGGCTGCGCAGCTCGTGCTGCTTTCAGCCGTGCGTCTACGCAGGGACCACACGCTCGTGCTACCTGGGGGAAGGCATATTCATAAGCTTTACAGATGCCTGCATTTAAATCGTGACACAAATACTTTTTTCACGCACCCACCGGTCCACCTTGTTTTTAAGAGGTCCTCCGATCAAACACCTCTCTCATTTGGAATGCGCGCGCATCTTCCTTTCCTCTAAGGAGGGCCAAGTGCACTGCCACTTTCGCCTGGAATATGAGAGACAGATGCTGCTGCTGCTAATTAGAATAAAATGTCCTCCGTCTATTTCAGGGAGTTTTAAATAATTGATACTATGTTAATATTACCTGTGATGGGCCGTCTCTGCTGAAATGGAGACACTTCTGCAGGATGTAGTGTCATAGAGAGCTTTGGTGTTACTTTCATCTTCCTTAATCACGCTCGCGGCTCCCTCTAGAAGCCTCCTCGGCGCCTGCAGATCCTCCAGTCATGTGCCGGCCTGATGTCATACCTCTCGTCTGCGCGCGCTGCACCCCTTCACAAGACTCATAGCTGTGCTTTCCCGTATGCAAAGGAGACTCCAGCAATGTCTAGAAAGCATACCCTTCACTCTCCCCTCCTGCGCCAACATCCCCACTGCCCCCCAAAACTGCAGTCCGAGCTAGCGAGGGGCTTTCCCTGCTGAGGCCCATTCTGCGTTTCTGAGGGGCTAGGCCCTCTCTAAATAGCATATGGGACGGGCCTCCTTCACCTGTTTTTTTTTCTTAACTTTCCTTCAGCCTCCGAGTCTCTTGTTTGGGGCTAGAAGCCTTCTAGTGCCCGCCAACAATCCTCATTCTTGCTGCTGTGGGCTCACGCGATCGTAGTTCTCGAAAGGTAACCCCGTCACCTTTGCTTGCAGCACCTTGATCTTGACACTTCGTTATACGTGTGATGTTTTATCCACTGTTGACAGCAATGAGACTCTTACAAAGGCCCGAGTGTCAGTATCTTGTTATCTCTGGCTTCCAATGCCATGTTGTATGTTAGCAAAAGATGAGCGACAATCTTATGTTTTTGTACTCAGATATCCGCTCCAGGTTACCTTATTCTAGACCAGACCTACCATTGGGAGAGGATTCTGAGCTAGGGAACGTGTTCCAAGCAGTACGCAGAACTCTAACGCTGGAGATTTCTCTAACTTGCTGTCATAACCGAGCACCACTGCTTGACCCACAGATGCCCATGTGGCTGACACTTGGGCCTCATCTGGTCGCTGGTTTGACTTATCAAACGTGTACCTTGTCACTTTTGACACTAGCTAGATATGCAAATGAGAAATCATGTGCACCGCATGGTTCATTTAAAAGGGAAAAAGTGATCTGGGTTGCAGTGTTTGTTTCCTTCATTTTTAAAAGAGAGTGCTAGAAACACATTGAACTTTCCTTTCTGTAGAAAGGTGAGGCCCTGTCTCCAATAGTGCAGTATTGCTGCTGCCCGACAACAATCAGTCAAGTAAAACACCATGGTTGGCACTTTGAGGCATTTTTAAAAGTGCCTTTGACACTTCCGTCTGTGTGACTCACGTACATAGATATTTCCGATTTTCATTTGATTTGTTTTGTTCATGTAAGACCACGTCTCGTGTAAAGGATTTCGAGATAAAGCTTCGTTAACCACGCCCCTTTTAAAGATAACCCGTACCATTGTCATCCCACTGAAAGCACTAATGCTTAGGACTGCCAAAGGGACTCTTTTCCTCAGACCGTGCGCTTTGGCAGCACCGGTGCTTGTGCTATAAAATCTGTGCATAGGTTTCGAAGCTCGAATTTTGTGTTTTTTCATGTCAGTTGACGCATTTGAAATCATTAGTTGGTGGCGGAGACTGGAGCTACTGTGTTTTCTCTTTCCCATAACACTTCATTTTTAAACAGGCGCTTGTGACTTGGGGCCCAGCATAGTTATTTGTCTAGGGGTCCGTAAAAACTGCTGACAGGCCTGGTGCTGCTAGACCCTCCTCATGCTCTGCCTTGCACCCTTCTCCCCACTGCCTTGCACGCTTCTCCCCACTGCCTTGCACCCTTCTCTGTCTTGCACCCTTCTCCCCCTCCGCCTTGCACCCTTCTCCCCTCCGCCTTGCACCCTTCTCCCCCTCCGCCCAGCACCCTTATCCCCCTCTGCCTTGCACCCTTCTCCCCCTCCGCCCAGCACCCTTATCCCCCTCCGCCTTGCACCCTTCTCCCCCTCCACCTTGCACCCTTCTCCACATATGCCTTGCACCCTTCTCCGCCTTGCGCCCTTCTCCGCCTTGCGCCCTTTTCCCTCTCTGCCTTGCACCCTTCTCCCCCTCCGCCATGCACCCTTCTCCCCTTCCACCTTGCACCCTTCTCCGCCTTGCATCCATCTCCAATGCTGCCTTGCACCCTTCTTCCCCTCCGCCTTGCACCCTTCTCCCCCTCCACCTTGCACCCTTCTCCCCCTCCGCCTTTCACCCTTCTCTCCCTCCACCTTGCACCCTTCTCCCCTCTGCCTTGCACCCTTCTCCGCCTCCACCCTGCACACTTCTCTACCTTGCACCCTTCTCCTCTTCCTCCTCCGCCTTGCACCCTTCTCACCTTCTCTCCTTCTGCCTTGCACCCTTCTCCCCCTCCACCTTGCAACCTTCTCCCCTTCTGCCTTGCACCCTTCTCCACCTTGAACCCATCTCCCCCTCAGCTTTGCACCCTTCTCTGCCTTGCACCTTTCTCCCCCTCCGCCTTGCATCCACCTTCCGCTCTGCCTTTCACCTTTCTCCCCATCTGTCTTGCACCCTTCTCCCCCTTGCACCCTTCTCCCCCTTGCACCCTTCTCACCTTCCACCTTGCACCCTTCTCTACCTTGCACCCTTCTCCCCTCCACCTTGCACCCTTGTCCCCCTTGCACCCTTCTCCCCCTCCCCCTGGCACCCTTCTCCCCTCCCCCTTGCACCCTTCTTCCCCTCCGTCTTGCATCCATTTCCCCCTCCACCTTGCACGCTTCCCCCTCCCCCTTGCACCCTTCTCGCCCTCCCCCTTGCACCCTTCTCCCCCTCCGCCTTGTACCCTTCTCCACCTCTTCCTTGCACCCTTCTCTACCTTGCACCCTTCTCCCCTCTGCCTTGCACCCTTCTCCCCCTCCCCCTGGCACCCTTCTCCCCCTCCACCTTGCACCCTTCTCTACCTTGCACCCTTCTCCCCACTGCCTTGCACCCTTCTCCCCTCCGCCTTGCACCCTTCTCCCCTCTGCCTTGCATCCTTCCCCTCCGCCTTGCACCCTTCTCCCCCTCCCCCTTGCACCCTTCTCCACGTCCCCTTGCACCCTTCCCTATCTTGCACCCTTCTCCCCACTGCCTTGCACCCTTCTCCCCTCCGCCTTGCACCCTTCTCCCCTCTGCCTTGCATCCTTCCCCTCCGCCTTGCACCCTTCTCCCCCTCCACCTTGCACCCTTCCCTATCTTGCACCCTTCTCCCCACTGCCTTGCACCCTTCTCCCCTCCGCCTTGCACCCTTCTCCCCTCTGCCTTGCATCCTTCCCCTCCGCCTTGCACCCTTCTCCCCTCCGCCTTGCACCCTTCTCCCCTCTGCCTTGCATCCTTCCCCTCCGCCTTGCACCCTTCTCCCCCTCCCCCTTGCACCCTTCTCCCCTCTGCCTTGCATCCTTCCCCTCCGCCTTGCACCCTTCTCCCCCTCCCCCTTGCACCCTTCCGAACGTCCCCTTGCACCCTCTCCCCCTCCCCCTTGCACCCTTCTCTACCTTGCACCCTTCTCCCCCTCCACCTTGCACCCTTCTCCCCTCCGCCTTGCATCCTTCTCCCCTTCCCCTTGCACCCTTCTCCGCCTCCGCCTTGCACCCTTCTCTGCCTGCTACTCTTGCCCCTCTTCGGTTACACACCCAGTATCACTCCTCCCAGATCGGTGACATTTGCTAGTGAAGACGCAAGCACAGTAGAAAAGAACTTCTTTTTCCCTCCATTGATTCTGCAGATTTTGGAAAATCTTCCCTCTTCACTTCAGGTCATGTCCATCCCTCCTTGCATTCAGAAAATTGCTCAAATCTCCCTTCTCGCCCCCACTCCCTCCACCCCCCATCACTAAAGTGTAGAACACAAATGATAATCACAAGAACTAAAACGAACAAGCATTTGCAATGCAATAGGTCTCACATTTACGCAAGTTTAAGCTATTAGCATTGTAAATGATGATGCCTTTTATTTATGTTTTAAAAACAAAAACAAAAATAAAAGGCATTGTTATTTGCAACGCCAATAGGTCAAACTCGCGTAAATATGAGACTGCGTTGCTGAGAGGTGTAAAAAGGTGCGTGGCCTCGGACCACCTCTCTGCAATGCAGCCCTGTGTTGTTTACTGAAGGTGCCTGGTGGGCTAGTTGCCCCCCAGGGACCCTCAGAATTGAAGGGGAATTAATCCCCCAACTTAAAATGCACCAGGGGGCGCGTTTGCACAGTGGTACAGGGAGCGGGCGGGGCCTGATGTGACCACTGTGCAAACGCGGCCTGTGGCGTATTTTAAGTTGGGGGATTAAGTCCCCTTGAATCCTGAGGGTCCCTGGGGTCCAACTAGCCCACCAGGTACCTCCAGTAAGCGCCACAGGGCTGCGTTGCAGTGAGGTGGTCCGAGGCCACGCCCCTTTTGACATCTCTCTGCAACGCAGCTTTGTGGCGCTTACTGGAGATACCTGGTGGGCTAGTTGGACCCCAGGTCTACCGTCCTCCTGGCCCCTCCACTGAATTTAAAGTAGCCATCATGGAAGCTGTTCATGTTTTGGCTACCAGAACAGCCAATTTCACTCTTATTGGCGACCTAAACATTCACTTTGATCACCATCTAGATTCGGACGTCAGCTCTCTGCTTGCTGATTTTGAAGCCTGTCAACTTAAACAACTGGTGCTGGAACCCACTCATTTGGCTGGGCACTTATTAGATCCTGTCTTTTCTAATATTCCTTTCCTCCAGGTCAAACCCCCTAGCCCAGTCTGCTGGTCTGACCACTACCTTATCACTATTCTCCTCCCACAGGTGGCGACCACACCTAGAGTTGCGACTAGGGCCATGTTTAAATGTAGCTGGCACAAACTGAAACTGGAGGATTTTCTGGCCTTCCTGTCTTCCAGCCCTCCCACCCTTGACAACCTCGACCCTGAACAAGCCTACAATGCTATCCGTGAGTGGATTTATGCGGCACTTGACTCCCTTATTCCGACTAAATGGTCTAAGGGACGTGACTCTTGCTCCAATCTCTGGTACACGGACTCTCTTGCCGCTATGCGGAGCGCTTGTAAACATAGCGAACGAGCTTGGCACAAGGACTATTGTCCCTTAATGAAGAAACAATATCAGGCCGCTATCAAAAGCTACCACAAAGCCATACGGCTAGCCTGTACTGCCTTCTTCACTAATCAGATTGCATCCAGCAATAATCCCTCAAAATGTATATTCAAGATCCTCAATGATCTGAAAAAGAGGAAAGATCCACTCACTTTGCATATTACTTCCGCAAAACAATGCGAAGAACTGGCAACCTATTTCGTTCAAAAAGTTGCAAATATCTACAAATCTTTCTCCAACTGCCTCGGGATGCCAGAACATCTCTCAATCCCTACATCCTATTCCTCCCTGGAGAGCATCCCTCCTATCTCACAAGAAGAGTTCCTTGCTCTCAGCACCAAAGTCAAATCAGGGTCTCCTCTCGACCCTATGAGACCAGCTTTATACCGAGAGTGCCTTTCGATGCTCCTTTTGCCTATACTCTCGACCATCAATTCCTCATTCAGCAAGGCTCTGGTTCCCCTGGCTTGGAAACAGGCCAAGGTGCTTCCACTGCTGAAAAAACCTCTTCTGGACCCCACCAAGCCAGAGAATTTCCGACCGACCTCTCTTCTACTGTGGATGGCCAAAGTAGCAGAGGCACATGCCAATAAAGTTCTTTCTGAACATATAACCAAAAATAAGATTCTAGACCAATCCCAGAATGGATTCCGTGCGGGCTGCAGCACCGAAACCGCCCTTCTAGCTGTGAGCGAAAACCTACGTTCCATCCTTGACAAAGGCCAAACAGCGGCACTCGTATTGCTCGACCTGAGTGCCGCGTTCGACACGGTCTCCCATCGGATCCTCCTGCGCCGGCTAGAAGAAGCTGGAATAAAAGATCTTGCCCTTGAATGGTTCTGCTCCTTCCTGACAGACAGATCTTTTCAAATTTTTGCCCCCCCTTTCGCTTCCTCCATCAAACCTATTGAGCAGGGGGTTCCACAGGGCTCGGCGTTAAGTCCGGCCCTGTTTAACCTCTACGTACAACCCTTAGCTGCAGTCGCCCATCACCATGGTCTTTCCATGGTCTCCTACGCGGACGACACCCAGCTTATGATAGCTCTCTCGGACGACCATGTTCACGATGCCTCTCATTTCCGGATAGGCCTTGAGGCTATCGCGGGCTGGCTGACAGAGAATTGTCTCCAGCTGAATGCCAGTAAATCCGAGGTTCTTCTGGTAGGCAGGGACAGGGAGCTTTGGAACTCCCATTGGTGGCCTCCGTCCCTGGGGCTTGCCCCCTCCCCCAAATTGGTGGTAAAGAACCTCGGGTTTCTGTTCGATTCGACCCTGAGCTTTCAAGAACACACCAAAAAAATAGCTGGCACTTGCTTTGGTCTTCTACGTGCCTTAAGACCCACGCTCCGGTTCTTCGACCCGGCAAACGCCAACTTATAGTCCAGGCCACTATTCTCTCAAGACTAGACTACGCCAACTGTCTGCTGCTAGGCGCCAATAAGGTGGAACTGAATCGTCTTCAGCATACTCAGAACTCAGCAGCTCGCGCCATCCTTGGTCTCTCGAGATCGTGCTCAGGAGCAGGGGCTGTCCAACGCCTTCATTGGTTGCCGATTTCCAAAAGAGTTGACTACAAATCCCTCTGTCACACCTTCAAAATTCTTAAACTCTCCACCCCCGAGATCCTGTCTGACTTGATCACCCCGTACATCCCTAGCCGTACGCTGCGCTCTTCTGAATTGATGCTAGCTTCTGTTCCCAGAGTCAAGAGATCGAGAGCTGGGGGCAAGTCTTTCCGTCTTTTGGCGGCCAAGCTATGGAACTCCCAGCCGCTGAAGATCCGCAGCCTGGACTGTCTGACCTCTTTCCGAAAAGCTATTAAGACCTTTCTCTTCCCTATGGCTTAATCATTCTTCCTCTGGAGACTGCTACTAGCGCCGGGGCGCCCCTTCGTTGGGGCAGCTGTGCGCTTTATAAATGATTTTAACATAACATAACAGGGACCCTCAGGATTTAAGGGGACTTAATCCCCCAAATTAAAACGAGCCACGTGGTGCGTTTGCACAGTGGTGCAGGGAGGGGGCGGGGCCTGATGTGACAAGTGTGCAAATGCGCCCTGTGGTGCGTTTTAAGTTGGGGGATTAAGTCCCCTTGAATCCTGAGGGTCCCTGGGGGCCAACTAGCCCACCAGGTACCTCCAGTAAGCGCCACAGAGCTGCGTTGCAGAGGGGTGTAAAAAGGGGCATGGCCTCGGACCACCTCACTGCAACGCAGCCCTGTGGTGTTTACTGGAGGTGCCTGGTGGGATAGTTGGCCCCCAGGGACCCTCAGGATTGAAGGGGACTTAATCCCCCAACTTAAAACACGCCAGGGGCACGTTTGCACACTTGTCACATCAGGGTACGCCCCCTCCCTGCACCACTGTGCAAACGCGCCCTGTGGCGCATTTTAAGTTGGGGGCCGGCCTTCTCCTTTTCTTTATTTTTTTAATATAGGGAAGGGGGGTGGGCCGCGTGGCCCCCCTCCTCAGGCCAATTATGGCCCTGGGGACCCCATCCCCCGGGGCCAGCCTGCCTTTTATTTTAATTTTTTGTATTTTTAGGGGAGGGGGGGCACGTGGACCCCCTCCCAGGCCACTCCTGGCCCCGGGGACCCCATCCCCCGGGGCCTGGCCTTTCCGTTGGGGACCGTGGGGGAGCCCCAAATCCCCCATGGTCCTGGCCGGCTCCCCGCCTCCTGCGGGAGCCGGCATTGCTTTTCCACACAAGGAACTGCTGACATGCAGCTCCCCGTGTGGAAAAGAAATCTGCTTTGGATTTTGGAAGAGAGAGCAGGTTCCCCTGCTCTTGCTTCCAAAATCCAAAGCAAGTTTGCTATGACAGGGCGGGAGCCATGCTCCCGCCCTGTCACAGCAAACAGCAGTGTCCGGGTGGTGGGCACTGCGGGACATTGCAGGAGCCGGCCCTGGGGGGTGGCAGTCCCCAGGGCCACCGAGGGCTCCAGGAGGGGGGCCACGCGGCCTCCCTCCCAATGTGAGTGAAGCCCTGGGGAGGTGGTGGTCCCCGGTGCTCAGGGGTCCATAATGGACACCCGCATTTGCATTATTAGTGCCCTGGAGAGGTGGCGGTCCCCAGGGTGTGTGGGGGGGCTCGAGCCCCCACACAGGTTTATTTTAATTTAAAAAAACAAGCCCCGGGGGGTGGCGTTCCCCGGGGCAGCAGGGGGCCGTGTGCCCCCTGTGAATATTTTAGAAAAGCCCCAGGGGATGGCGGTCCCCGAGGCTGCGGGAGGGCCGAGTGCCGTCCCGCATTGTACAATTTGCATAGCCCCGGGGGTGGTGGTCCCCGGGGCTGCAGGGGCCCCCACGGGCCCCCGCTACATAAATAAATGCCCCCAGGACTTGGCCCACCCGGGGGCTTTGAAAACGAAGCGGGGGAGACAGCGCTTTGTTTTTTATAATTTTCGGACGGATTCGTGCACCGGCGCGACCCTGATTGAAATTTTAAAAAAAATGCTTTTTTTGGGCCTGGGGGGTCAGGGCAGGCCTGGGGGGGTCAGGGTGTTTTTACCCTGTCCCCTTTTATTGTATTTTTTTTATCTTTTTCCTCACCTTTTCTTTCTCCCTGGGTCCGAGCACAAGATGGCTGCCAACACTTCCTGATTTGAAGTGTTGGCAGCCAATTAGAGCCAAGCTCGTGCTCGGGGGTTAGGCTCTGCCCAGATATCAAAACTTTAAATTTTTTGAATATCTCAGGAACTACTGAAGGGATTTACACCATTTAACAAAAAGGGCTCTTTGTGAACCACGGGCTACCTTTTTGCCAAATTTGGTGTAATTCCGTTCAGCAGTTCGGGCTGTAGCCGTGTCTAAAGTTTCCTAAGGGAAAATAACATGGGGAAAACACGTTTTGGGAACCCCCTATTTTCTCGGCCCTCGCTTGGCGAATCACCCCGAAACTTTCAAGAGAGGAGCTGACCGGAGCGGGCCAATAGTTTTGAAAATTTCGCAAAGATTCGCGAACCGGCGCCAAAGTTATTGGGAAAACAAAAAACACGTTTCCTATGGAAACTAGGTCCTAACTATAACTTCCTACTGGCGACTGCCAGTATATATATATGTGTATATATATGTGTGTGTATATATAAATACACACACACACAATTTCTCCCCTCATTTCTCCAATGTTAGTAGGAATGGAGTTAGAGTAATAAATCGGATCCTCCCTCCCAGAATATGGGCACTTTCCACAACGGTTTTGGCACTGGAGTTAGAACAGTTAATCTACACCCCACACCAACCGCACTTTTCTTTCAAAAATGTTTGTGGGATTGTATGTAATATTGTTTTTTTTAAAGAATTTCATTTTGGTGATTTTTCTGATGTAGTTTTGTTTTTTAAATAATTATGTTTGTTATTAATGAATGAAGTAAAAAATGCTTTTCTATTTAATAAATTACTGATTATAAAATTGTATGCTTTACTGGATTATGCATCTAATTATATTTAGATTTTTTTATACATTTTTTGTGGGTAATTTTTGCAAATTTGTTTTGTATGTTTTTACATGTTGTTGAAAAAGGAAATGTATCTTTAAAAAATAAATATATATTAAAAAATGTATATATTCTTTTACATGAAATTAATTTTTCTAATTTGATCTTTTAAAATGTACATTGTTTTTTCAATTATACATCCAAGAACATGTGTTATTCTTCTATAAGAGGTAATATTCTGTTAAACATATGAATAATAATTACATTTTTATTTTAGGTTATTAATGTATTATTTAAGAATACAATTATTTTGAATCAATATACGATTTTTTTGTAAACAATTTTTTTTAAATCAGTACCTGGGTATAATTTAATGTTATTTTTTTAAAGTACCATATTTTTGTAGTAAATATTTTCAAGTGGTTTTTTGGCATTTACTATATGTTTTACAGTTATTTTTGACCTGAATATTTTGTACTTTACATTCTAAGGGCCAGATTCATAAACTTCACTTTTGAATAAGTTTACACTTTTGTTTAAGTTTACTACTCTTTTGTATTCACAATCTGCACTTGTGTAGTAATTGACACTTTTGTAGTAACTTACACTTCTGTAGTAAGTCCATCACTGTACATGGCCAACCACTGACACTGCAAAAGCCTCACGCAGAGAATGATGGAGGTAGGGACTTAAAATAAAACCCCATAAAAAAAATAATCTTAATTAAATTATCTAAAATAGTTAAAGACATACTTTAATGTTTACAAAATATTTAAAAACGTACAAAATAGTACAATAGTACATAGTTATAATCTTATTATAAAATCTTCACAAAACTCTCCAAAAAAGGTTTATCCACCTCAGCTTCTTCCTGCAACATTTTGGGTGATCCATCAAGCGTGGGAGCAGGGACAAGGAAAAGAAGAGGTCCCAAGATGCAGTTTCCCCGTGCAATTTCCATAGTCAACTTTAAACACTGCTACAGTCAAGACGGCTGAACAGAATTACATCCACCAAATGTACTGTTTGGTGAATGCCCCAGATAGCACCCATAAGCACCTAGGGCCCTGGGAAATGGGATACCTGCGGCTGCTATAGACCCCCCTCCTCTTTATAAAAACAGAAGAAGGCCCTAGGGATGGGATCCCCAGGGCCCATCGTGGCTCTGGAGGGTCGTGTGCCCCATCGTCTTATTAAGAAAAGGAGGGCCCCAGCGTATGGGGTTGTGCGTCCCCTCTAACAGTATGTTTCAGCCCCGGGGGATGGCGTCACCAGGGTGGGGGGGGCACGTAGATAACTAGAACTGGTGAATTTCAGAGTTTTCTCTAGTTTAAAATATTAGGTTGCCACTGAAATTTTCACCTAACTATAATGTCGCTTTGTTTTTTTCAGTGAATATTTATATATAGCAAACAAATGCCCCGTCCACCCATCCTAAGTGTCACATTCTATTCACCTTGTTTGCTCTTTGTATTCATTTACTACGTCATCAAGCGCTGTGAAGAGATCCTCTGGTAACATGCACTATATATTTGTAATAAATAACTTGAGACACATCACGGAAAATGGCACTGCCCACGTGTATCAGCCTCCAGGGGCCCTCCCTTCCTCTGACCATTGGATCCTCTCTGCGCCATTTTCTCTAGCGCCTCGATACCCTGCGGTCTGCAGCCACCTCCCTATCCAGTCCTGGCCTTCCTTCTCCTATGGTCCTCTGGCTCCCTAGGGCTGCTCCTCTTCTCTAGCGCCTCGATACCCTGAGATCAGCAGCCACCTCCCTATCCAGTCCTGACCTTCCTTCTCCCATGCTCCTCTTGCTTCCTATGGCTGCTCCTCTTCTCTAGCGCCTCAATACCCTGAAATCAGCAGCCACCTCCCTATCCAGTCCTGACCTTCCTTCTCCTATGGTCCTCTGGCTCCTAGGGCTCTTCTCTAGCGCCTCGATACCCTGAGATCAGCAGCCACCTCCCTATCCAATCCTGGCCTTCCTTCTCCTATGGTCCTCTGGCTCCCTAGGGCTGCTCCTCTTCTCTAGCGCCGCGCTACCCTGGGATTAGCAGCCACCTCCCTATCCAGTCCTGGCCTTCCTTCTCCTATGGTCCTCTTGCTCCCTAGGGCTGCTCCTCTTCTCTAGCGCCTCGATACCCTGCGGTCTGCAGCCACCTCCCTATCCAGTCCTGACCTTCCTTCTCCTATGGTCCTCTGGCTCCCTAGGGCTGCTCCTCTTCTCTAGCGCCTCGATACCCTGTGGTCTGCAGCCACATCCCTATCCAGTCCTGGCCTTCCTCCTCCTATGGTCCTCTGGCTCCCTAGGGCTGCTCCTCTTCTCTAGCGCTTCAACACCCTGCGGTCTGCAGCCACCTCCCTATCCAGTCCTGACCTTCCTTCTCCTATGGTCCTCTGGCTCCCTAGGACTGCTCCTCTTCTCTAGCGCCTCGATACCCTGAAATCAGCAGCCACCTCCCTATCCAGTCCTGACCTTCCTTCTCCTATGGTCCTCTGGCTCCCTAGGGCTGCTCCTCTTCTCTAGCGCCTCGATACCCTGAAATCAGCAGCCACCTCCCTATCCAGTCCTGACCTTCCTTCTCCTATGGTCCTCTGGCTCCCTAGGACTGCTCCTCTTCTCTAGCGCCATCGATACCCTGAGATCAGCAGCCACCTCCCTATTCAGTCCTGACCTTCCTTCTCCTATGGTCCTCTGGCTCCCTAGGGCTGCTCCTCTTCTCTAGCGCCTCGATACCCTGAGATCAGCAGCCACCTCCTTATCCAGTCCTGACCTTCCTTCTCCTATGCTCCTCTTTCTCCCTAGGGCTGCTCCTCTTCTCTAGCGCCTCGATACCCTGAGATCGGCAGCCACCTCCCTATCCAGTCCTGACCTTCCTTCTCCTATGGTCCTCTGGCTCCCTAGGGCTGCTCCTCTTCGCGAGCTCTTCTACACCCTGCGGTCTGCAGCCACCTCCCTATCCAGTCCTGACCTTCCTTCTCCTATGCTCCTCTTTCTCCCTAGGGCTGCTCCTCTTCTCTAGCGCCTCGATACCCTGAGATCGGCAGCCTCCTCCCTATCCAGTCCTGGCCTTTCTTCTCCTATGGTCCTCTGGCTCCCAAGGGCTGCTCCTCTTCTCTAGCGCCATCGATACCCTGAGATCAGCAGCCACCTCCCTATCCAGTCCTGACCTTCCTTCTCCTATGGTCCTCTGGCTCCCTAGTGCTGCTCCTCTTCTCTAGCGCCTCGATACCCTGAGATCAGCAGCCACCTCCTTATCCAGTCCTGACCTTCCTTCTCCCATGCTCCTCTTGCTTCTTATGGCTGCTCCTCTTCTCTAGCGCCTCAATACCCTGAGATCAGCAGCCACCTCCCTATCCAGTCCTGACCTTCCTCCTCCTATGGTCCTCTGGCTCCCTAGGGCGGCTCCTCTTCTCTAGTGCCTCGATACCCTGAGATCAGCAGCCACCTCCCTATCCAGTCCTGGCCTTCCTTCTCCTATGGTCCTCTGGCTCCCTAGGGCTGCTCCTCTTCTCTAGCGCCTCAATACCCTGAGATCAGCAGCCTCCTCCCTATCCAGTCCTGATCTTCCCTCTCCTATGGTCCTCTTGCTCCCTAGGGCTGCTCCTCTTCTCTAGCGCCTCGATACCCTGAGATCAGCAGCCACCTCCCTATCCAGTCCTGACCTTCCTTCTCCTATGGTCCTCTGGCTCCCTAGTGCTGCTCCTCTTCTCTAGCGCCGCGATGCCCTGGGATTAGCAGCCACCTCCCTATCCAGTCCTGACCTTCCTTCTCCTATGGTCCTCTGGCTCCCTAGGGCTGCTCCTCTTCTCTAGCGCCTCGATACCCTGAGATCAGCAGCCACCTCCCTATCCAGTCCTGTCCTTCCTTCTCCTATGGTCCTCTTGCTCCCTAGGGCTGCTCCTCTTCTCTAGCGCCTCGATACCCTGAGCTCAGCAGCCACCTCCCTATCCAGTCCTGGCCTTCCTTCGCCTATGGTCCTTTTGATCTCTAGGGCTGCTCCTCTTCTCTAGCGCCTCGACACCCTGTGGTCTGCAGCCACCTCCCTATCCAGTCCTGATCTTCCCTCTCCTATGGTCCTCTGGCTCCCTAGGGCTGCTCCTCTTCTCTAGCGCCGCGATACCCTGGGATTAGCAGCCACCTCCCTATCCAGTCCTGACCTTCCTTCTCCTATGGTCCTCTGGTTCCCTAGGGCTGCTCCTCTTCTCTAGCGCCTCGATACCCTGCGGTCTACAGCCACATCCCTATCCAGTCCTGGCCTTCCTTCTCCTATGGTCCTCTTGCTCCCTCAGGCTGCTCCTCTTCTCTAGCGCCTCGACACCCTGCGGTCTGCAGCCACCTCCCTCTGCAGTCCTGGCCTTCCTTCTCCTATGGTCCTCTTGCTCCCTAGGGCTGCTCCTCTTCTCTAGCGCCGCAATTCCCTGGGATCAGCAGCCACCTCCCTATCCAGTCCTGACCTTCCTTCTCCTATGGTCCTCTTGCTCCCTAGGGCTGCTCCTCTTCTCTAGCGCCTCGATACCCTGAGATCAGCAGCCACCTCCCTATCCAGTCCTGGCCTTCCTTCTCCTATGGTCCTCTTGCTCCCTAGGGCTGCTCCTCTTCTCTAGCGCCGCAATTCCCTGGGATCAGCAGCCACCTCCCTATCCAGTCCTGACCTTCCTTCTCCTATGGTCCTCTGGCTCCCTAGGGCTGCTCCTCTTCTCTAGCGCCTCGATACCCTGAGCTCAGCAGCCACCTCCCTATCCAGTCCTGTCCTTCCTTCGCCTATGGTCCTCTTGATCTCTAGGGCTGCTCCTCTTCTCTAGCGCTTCGACACCCTGCGGTCTGCAGCCACCTCCCTATCCAGTCCTGGCCTTCCTTCTCCTATGGTCCTCTTGCTCCCTAGGGCTGCTCCTCTTCTCTAGCGCCGCGATACCCTGAGATCAGCAGCCACCTCCCTATCCAGTCCTGACCTTCCTTGTCCTATGGTCCTCTGGCTCCCTAGGGCTGCTCCTCTTCTATAGCGCCTCGATACCCTGCGGTCTGCAGCCACCTCCCTATCCAGTCCTGGCCTTCCTTCTCCTATGGTCCTCTTGCTCCCTAGGGCTGCTCCTCTTCTCTAGCGCCGCGATACCCTGGGATCAGCAGCCACCTCCCTATCCAGTCCTGACCTTCCTTGTCCTATGGTCCTCTGGCTCCCTAGGGCTGCTCCTCTTCTATAGCGCCTCGATACCCTGCGGTCTGCAGCCACCTCCCTATCCAGTCCTGGCCTTCCTTCTCCTATGGTCCTCTTGCTCCCTAGGGCTGCTCCTCTTCTCTAGCGCCTCGATACCCTGAGCTCAGCAGCCACCTCCCTATCCAGTCCTGTCCTTCCTTCGCCTATGGTCCTCTTGATCTCTAGGGCTGCTCCTCTTCTCTAGCGCCTCGACACCCTGCGGTCTGCAGCCACCTCCCTATCCAATCCTGGCCTTCCTTCTCCTATGGTCCTCTTGATCTCTAGGGCTGCTCCTCTTCTCTAGCGCCTCGATACCCTGAGCTCAGCAGCCACCTCCCTATCCAATCCTGGCCTTCCTTCTCCTATGGTCCTCTTGATCTCTAGGGCTGCTCCTCTTCTCTAGCGCCTCGATACCCTGCGGTCTACAGCCACATCCCTGTCCAGTCCTGGCCTTCCTTCTCCTATGGTCCTCTTGCTCCCTCAGGCTGCTCCTCTTCTCTAGCGCCTCGACACCCTGCGGTCTGCAGCCACCTCCCTCTGCAGTCCTGGCCTTCCTTCTCCTATGGTCCTCTGGCTCCCTAGGGCTGCTCCTCTTCTCTAGCGCCGCAATTCCCTGGGATCAGCAGCCACCTCCCTATCCAGTCCTGACCTTCCTTCTCCTATGGTCCTCTTGCTCCCTAGGGCTGCTCCTCTTCTCTAGCGCCGCAATACCCTGGGATCAGCAGCCACCTCCCTATCCAGTCCTGACCTTCCTTCTCCTATGTTCCTCTTGCTCCCTAGGGCTGCTCCTCTTCTCTAGCGCCTCGATACCCTGAGATCAGCAGCCACCTCCCTATCCAGTCCTGACCTTCATTCTCCTATGGTCCTCTGGCTCCCTACGGCTGCTCCTCTTCTCTAGCGCCTCGACACCCTGCGGTCTGCAGCCACCTCCCTATCCAGTCCTGGCCTTCCTTCTCCTATGGTCCTCTTGCTCCCTAGGGCTGCTCCTCTTCTCTAGCGCCTCGATACCCTGAGATCAGCAGCCACCTCCCTATCCAGTCCTGACCTTCATTCTCCTATGGTCCTCTGGCTCCCTAGGGCTGCTCCTCTTCTCTAGCGCCACAATGCCCTGAGATCAGCAGCCACCTCCCTATCCAGTCCTGGCCTTCCTTCTCCTATGTTCCTCTTGCTCCCTAGGGCTGCTCCTCTTCTCTAGCGCCTCGATACCCTGAGATCAGCAGCCACCTCCCTATCCAGTCCTGACCTTCATTCTCCTATGGTCCTCTGGCTCCCTACGGCTGCTCCTCTTCTCTAGCGCCTCGACACCCTGCGGTCTGCAGCCACCTCCCTATCCAGTCCTGGCCTTCCTTCTCCTATGGTCCTCTTGCTCCCTAGGGCTGCTCCTCTTCTCTAGCGCCTCGATACCCTGAGATCAGCAGCCACCTCCCTATCCAGTCCTGACCTTCATTCTCCTATGGTCCTCTGGCTCCCTACGGCTGCTCCTCTTCTCTAGCGCCTCGATACCCTGTGGTCTGCAGCCACATCCCTATCCAGTCCTGGCCTTCCTTCTCCTATGGTCCTCTGGCTCCCTAGGGCCGCTCCTCTTCTCTAGCGCCGCGATACCCTGCGGTCTGCAGCCACCTCCCTATCCAGTCCTGGCCTTCCTTCTCCTTTGGTCCTCTGGCTCCTACGGCTCTTCTCTAGCGCCTCGATACCCTGAGATCAGCAGCCACCTCCCTATCCAGTCCTGACCTTCCTTCTCCTATGGTCCTCTGGCTCCCACGGGCTGCTCCTCTTCTCTAGCGCCTCGATACCCTGAGATCAGCAGCCACCTCCCTATCCAGTCCTGACCTTCCTTCTCCTATGGTCCTCTGGCTCCCTAGCGCTGCTCCTCTTCTCTAGCGCCTCGATACCCTGAGATCAGCAGCCACCTCCTTATCCAGTCCTGACCTTCCTTCTCCCATGCTCCTCTTGCTTCCTATGGCTGCTCCTCTTCTCTAGCGCCTCAATACCCTGAGATCAGCAGCCACCTCCCTATCCAGTCCTGACCTTCCTTCTCCTATGGTCCTCTGGCTCCTAGGGCTCATCTCTAGCGCCTCGATACCCTGAGATCAGCAGCCACCTCCCTATCCAAACCTGGCCTTCCTTCTCCTATGGTCCTCTTGATCTCTAGGGCTGCTACTCTTCTCTAGCGCCTCGATACCCTGCGGTCTGCAGCCACCTCCCTATCCAGTCCTGGCCTTCCTTCTCCTATGGTCCTCTTGCTCCCTAGGGCTGCTCCTCTTCTCTAGCGCTGCGATACCCTGGGATTAGCAGCCACCTCCCTATCAAGTCCTGAACTTCCTTCTCCTATGGTCCTCTGGCTCCCTAGGGCTGCTCCTCTTCTCTAGCGCCTCGATACCCTGTGGTCTGCAGCCACATCCCTATCCAGTCCTGGCCATCCTTCTCCTATGGTCCTCTTGCTCCCTAGGGCTGCTCCTCTTCTCTAGCGCCTCGATACCCTGACCTCAGCAGCCACCTCCCTATCCAGTCCTGGCCTTCCTTCTCCTATGGTCCTCTTGATCTCTAGGGCTGCTCCTCTTCTCTAGCGCCTCGATACCCTGGGGTCTACAGCCACATCCCTATCCAGTCCTGACCTTCCTTCTCTTATGGCTCCCTAAGGCTGCTCCTCTTCTCTAGCGCTTCGACACCCTGTGGTCTGCAGCCACCTCGCTATCCAGTCCTGGCCTTCCTTCTCCTATGGTCCTCTTGCTCCCTAGGGCTGCTCCTCTGCTCTAGCGCCTCGATACCCTGAGATCAGCAGCCACCTCCCTATCCAGTCCTGACCTTCCTTCTCCTATGTTCCTCTTGCTCCCTAGGGCTGCTCCTCTTCTCTAGCGCCTCGATACCCTGCGGTCTGCAGCCACCTCCCTATCCAGTCCTGACCTTCCTTCTCCTATGGTCCTCTGGCTCCCTAGGGCTGCTGCTCTTCTCTAGCGCCTCGATACCCTGAGATCAGCAGCCACCTCCCTATCCAGTCCTGACCTTTCTTCTCCTATGGTCCTCTGGCTCCCTAGGGCTGCTCCTCTTCTCTAGCGCCTTGATACCCTGAGATCAGCAGCCACCTCCCTATCCAGTCCTGGCCTTCCTTCTCCTATGGTCCTCTGGCTCCCTAGGGCTGCTCCTCTTCTCTAGCGCTTCGACACCCTGCGGTCTGCAGCCACCTCCCTATCCAGTCCTGGCCTTCCTTCTCCTATGGTCCTCTTGCTCCCTAGGGCTGCTCCTCTTCTCTAGCGCCTCGATACCCTGAGATCAACAGCCACCTCCGTATCCAGTCCTGACCTTCCTTCTCCTATGGTCCTCTGGCTCCCTAGGGCTGCTCCTCTTCTCTAGCGCCTCGATACCCTGCGGTCTGCAGCCACCTCCCTATCCAGTCCTGACCTTCCTTCTCCTATGGTCCTCTGGCTCCCTAGGGCTGCTCTTCTTCACTAGCGCTTCGACACCCTGCGGTCTGCAGCCACCTCCCTATCCAGTCCTGGCCTTCCTTCTCCTATGGTCCTCTTGCTCCCTAGGGCTGCTCCTCTTCTATAGCGCCTCGATACCCTGCGGTCTGCAGCCACCTCCCTATCCAGTCCTGGCCTTCCTTCTCCTATGGTCCTCTTGCTTCCTAGGGCTGCTCTTCTTCTCTAGCGCCTCGATACCCTGAGATCAGCAGCCACCTCCCTATCCAGTCCTGACCTTCCTTCTCCTATGGTCCTCTTGCTCCCTAGGGCTGCTCCTCTTCTCTAGCGCCTCGATACCCTGCGGTCTGCAGCTACATCCCTCTCCAGTCCTGGCCTTCCTTCTCCTATGGTCCTCTGGCTCCCTAGGGCTGCTACTCTTCTCTAGCGCCGCGATACCCATGGATCAGCAGCCACCTCCCTATCCAGTCCTGACCTTCCTTCTCCTATGGTCCTCTGGCTCCCTAGGGCTGCTCTTCTTCACTAGCGCTTCGACACCCTGCGGTCTGCAGCCACCTCCCTATCCAGTCCTGGCCTTCCTTCTCCTATGGTCCTCTTGCTCCCTAGGGCTGCTCCTCTTCTATAGCGCCTCGATACCCTGCGGTCTGCAGCCACATCCCTATCCAGTCCTGGCCTTCCTTCTCCTATGGTCCTCTGGCTCCCTAGGGCTGCTCCTCTTCTCTAGCGCTGCGATACCCTGAGATCAGCAGCCACCTCCCTATCCAGTCCTGGCCTTCCTTCTCCTATGGTCCTCTTGCTCCCTAGGGCTGCTCCTCTTCTCTAGCGCTTCGACACCCTGCGGTCTGCAGCCACCTCCCTATCCAGTCATGGGCTTCCTTCTCCTATGGTCCTCTGGCTCCCTAGGGCTGCTCCTCTTCTCTAGCACTTTGACACCCTGCGGTCTGCAGCCACCTCCCTATCCAGTCCTGGCCTTCCTTCTCCTATGGTCCTCTGGCTCCCTAGGGCTGCTCCTCTTCTCTTGCGCCTCGATACCCTGAGATCAGCAGCCTCCTCCCTATCCAGTCCTGACCTTCCTTTTCCTAATGATCCTCTGGCTCCCTAGGGCTGCTCCTCTTCTCTAGCGCCTCGATACCCTGCGGTCTGCAGCCACCTCCCTATCCAGTCCTGACCTTCCTTCTCCTCTAGTCCTCTTGCTCCCTAGGGCTGCTCCTCTTCTCTAGCACTTTGACACCCTGCGGTCTGCAGCCACCTCCCTATCCAGTCCTGGCCTTCCTTCTCCTATGGTCCTCTGGCTCCCTAGGGCTGCTCCTCTTCTCTTGCGCCTCGATACCCTGAGATCAGCAGCCTCCTCCCTATCCAGTCCTGACCTTCCCTCTCCTATGGTCCTCTTGCTCCCTAGGGCTGCTCCTCTTCTCTAGCGCCTCGATACCCTGAGATCAGCAGCCACCTCCCTATCCAGTCCTGACCTTCCTTCTCCTATGGTCCTCTGGCTCCCTAGTGCTGCTCCTCTTCTCTAGCGCCTCGATACCCTGAGATCAGCAGCCACCTCCTTATCCAGTCCTGACCTTCCTTCTCCCATGCTCCTCTTGCTTCCTATGGCTGCTCCTCTTCTCTAGCGCCTCAATACCCTGAAATCAGCAGCCACCTCCCTATCCAGTCCTGACCTTCCTTCTCCTATGGTCCTCTGGCTCCTAGGGCTCTTCTCTAGCGCCTCGATACCCTGAGATCAGCAGCCACCTCCCTATCCAATCCTGGCCTTCCTTCTCCTATGGTCCTCTGGCTCCCTAGGGCTGCTCCTCTTCTCTAGCGCCGCGCTACCCTGGGATTAGCAGCCACCTCCCTATCCAGTCCTGGCCTTCCTTCTCCTATGGTCCTCTTGCTCCCTAGGGCTGCTCCTCTTCTCTAGCGCCTCGATACCCTGCGGTCTGCAGCCACCTCCCTATCCAGTCCTGACCTTCCTTCTCCTATGGTCCTCTGGCTCCCTAGGGCTGCTCCTCTTCTCTAGCGCCTCGATACCCTGTGGTCTGCAGCCACATCCCTATCCAGTCCTGGCCTTCCTCCTCCTATGGTCCTCTGGCTCCCTAGGGCTGCTCCTCTTCTCTAGCGCTTCAACACCCTGCGGTCTGCAGCCACCTCCCTATCCAGTCCTGACCTTCCTTCTCCTATGGTCCTCTGGCTCCCTAGGACTGCTCCTCTTCTCTAGCGCCTCGATACCCTGAAATCAGCAGCCACCTCCCTATCCAGTCCTGACCTTCCTTCTCCTATGGTCCTCTGGCTCCCTAGGGCTGCTCCTCTTCTCTAGCGCCTCGATACCCTGAAATCAGCAGCCACCTCCCTATCCAGTCCTGACCTTCCTTCTCCTATGGTCCTCTGGCTCCCTAGGACTGCTCCTCTTCTCTAGCGCCATCGATACCCTGAGATCAGCAGCCACCTCCCTATTCAGTCCTGACCTTCCTTCTCCTATGGTCCTCTGGCTCCCTAGGGCTGCTCCTCTTCTCTAGCGCCTCGATACCCTGAGATCAGCAGCCACCTCCTTATCCAGTCCTGACCTTCCTTCTCCTATGCTCCTCTTTCTCCCTAGGGCTGCTCCTCTTCTCTAGCGCCTCGATACCCTGAGATCGGCAGCCACCTCCCTATCCAGTCCTGACCTTCCTTCTCCTATGGTCCTCTGGCTCCCTAGGGCTGCTCCTCTTCGCGAGCTCTTCTACACCCTGCGGTCTGCAGCCACCTCCCTATCCAGTCCTGACCTTCCTTCTCCTATGCTCCTCTTTCTCCCTAGGGCTGCTCCTCTTCTCTAGCGCCTCGATACCCTGAGATCGGCAGCCTCCTCCCTATCCAGTCCTGGCCTTTCTTCTCCTATGGTCCTCTGGCTCCCAAGGGCTGCTCCTCTTCTCTAGCGCCATCGATACCCTGAGATCAGCAGCCACCTCCCTATCCAGTCCTGACCTTCCTTCTCCTATGGTCCTCTGGCTCCCTAGTGCTGCTCCTCTTCTCTAGCGCCTCGATACCCTGAGATCAGCAGCCACCTCCTTATCCAGTCCTGACCTTCCTTCTCCCATGCTCCTCTTGCTTCTTATGGCTGCTCCTCTTCTCTAGCGCCTCAATACCCTGAGATCAGCAGCCACCTCCCTATCCAGTCCTGACCTTCCTCCTCCTATGGTCCTCTGGCTCCCTAGGGCGGCTCCTCTTCTCTAGTGCCTCGATACCCTGAGATCAGCAGCCACCTCCCTATCCAGTCCTGGCCTTCCTTCTCCTATGGTCCTCTGGCTCCCTAGGGCTGCTCCTCTTCTCTAGCGCCTCAATACCCTGAGATCAGCAGCCTCCTCCCTATCCAGTCCTGATCTTCCCTCTCCTATGGTCCTCTTGCTCCCTAGGGCTGCTCCTCTTCTCTAGCGCCTCGATACCCTGAGATCAGCAGCCACCTCCCTATCCAGTCCTGACCTTCCTTCTCCTATGGTCCTCTGGCTCCCTAGTGCTGCTCCTCTTCTCTAGCGCCGCGATGCCCTGGGATTAGCAGCCACCTCCCTATCCAGTCCTGACCTTCCTTCTCCTATGGTCCTCTGGCTCCCTAGGGCTGCTCCTCTTCTCTAGCGCCTCGATACCCTGAGATCAGCAGCCACCTCCCTATCCAGTCCTGTCCTTCCTTCTCCTATGGTCCTCTTGCTCCCTAGGGCTGCTCCTCTTCTCTAGCGCCTCGATACCCTGAGCTCAGCAGCCACCTCCCTATCCAGTCCTGGCCTTCCTTCGCCTATGGTCCTTTTGATCTCTAGGGCTGCTCCTCTTCTCTAGCGCCTCGACACCCTGTGGTCTGCAGCCACCTCCCTATCCAGTCCTGATCTTCCCTCTCCTATGGTCCTCTGGCTCCCTAGGGCTGCTCCTCTTCTCTAGCGCCGCGATACCCTGGGATTAGCAGCCACCTCCCTATCCAGTCCTGACCTTCCTTCTCCTATGGTCCTCTGGTTCCCTAGGGCTGCTCCTCTTCTCTAGCGCCTCGATACCCTGCGGTCTACAGCCACATCCCTATCCAGTCCTGGCCTTCCTTCTCCTATGGTCCTCTTGCTCCCTCAGGCTGCTCCTCTTCTCTAGCGCCTCGACACCCTGCGGTCTGCAGCCACCTCCCTCTGCAGTCCTGGCCTTCCTTCTCCTATGGTCCTCTTGCTCCCTAGGGCTGCTCCTCTTCTCTAGCGCCGCAATTCCCTGGGATCAGCAGCCACCTCCCTATCCAGTCCTGACCTTCCTTCTCCTATGGTCCTCTTGCTCCCTAGGGCTGCTCCTCTTCTCTAGCGCCTCGATACCCTGAGATCAGCAGCCACCTCCCTATCCAGTCCTGGCCTTCCTTCTCCTATGGTCCTCTTGCTCCCTAGGGCTGCTCCTCTTCTCTAGCGCCGCAATTCCCTGGGATCAGCAGCCACCTCCCTATCCAGTCCTGACCTTCCTTCTCCTATGGTCCTCTGGCTCCCTAGGGCTGCTCCTCTTCTCTAGCGCCTCGATACCCTGAGCTCAGCAGCCACCTCCCTATCCAGTCCTGTCCTTCCTTCGCCTATGGTCCTCTTGATCTCTAGGGCTGCTCCTCTTCTCTAGCGCTTCGACACCCTGCGGTCTGCAGCCACCTCCCTATCCAGTCCTGGCCTTCCTTCTCCTATGGTCCTCTTGCTCCCTAGGGCTGCTCCTCTTCTCTAGCGCCGCGATACCCTGAGATCAGCAGCCACCTCCCTATCCAGTCCTGGCCTTCCTTCTCCTATGGTCCTCTTGCTCCCTCAGGCTGCTCCTCTTCTCTAGCGCCTCGACACCCTGCGGTCTGCAGCCACCTCCCTCTGCAGTCCTGGCCTTCCTTCTCCTATGGTCCTCTTGCTCCCTAGGGCTGCTCCTCTTCTCTAGCGCCGCAATTCCCTGGGATCAGCAGCCACCTCCCTATCCAGTCCTGACCTTCCTTCTCCTATGGTCCTCTTGCTCCCTAGGGCTGCTCCTCTTCTCTAGCGCCTCGATACCCTGAGATCAGCAGCCACCTCCCTATCCAGTCCTGGCCTTCCTTCTCCTATGGTCCTCTTGCTCCCTAGGGCTGCTCCTCTTCTCTAGCGCCGCAATTCCCTGGGATCAGCAGCCACCTCCCTATCCAGTCCTGACCTTCCTTCTCCTATGGTCCTCTGGCTCCCTAGGGCTGCTCCTCTTCTCTAGCGCCTCGATACCCTGAGCTCAGCAGCCACCTCCCTATCCAGTCCTGTCCTTCCTTCGCCTATGGTCCTCTTGATCTCTAGGGCTGCTCCTCTTCTCTAGCGCTTCGACACCCTGCGGTCTGCAGCCACCTCCCTATCCAGTCCTGGCCTTCCTTCTCCTATGGTCCTCTTGCTCCCTAGGGCTGCTCCTCTTCTCTAGCGCCGCGATACCCTGAGATCAGCAGCCACCTCCCTATCCAGTCCTGACCTTCCTTGTCCTATGGTCCTCTGGCTCCCTAGGGCTGCTCCTCTTCTATAGCGCCTCGATACCCTGCGGTCTGCAGCCACCTCCCTATCCAGTCCTGGCCTTCCTTCTCCTATGGTCCTCTTGCTCCCTAGGGCTGCTCCTCTTCTCTAGCGCCGCGATACCCTGGGATCAGCAGCCACCTCCCTATCCAGTCCTGACCTTCCTTGTCCTATGGTCCTCTGGCTCCCTAGGGCTGCTCCTCTTCTATAGCGCCTCGATACCCTGCGGTCTGCAGCCACCTCCCTATCCAGTCCTGGCCTTCCTTCTCCTATGGTCCTCTTGCTCCCTAGGGCTGCTCCTCTTCTCTAGCGCCTCGATACCCTGAGCTCAGCAGCCACCTCCCTATCCAGTCCTGTCCTTCCTTCGCCTATGGTCCTCTTGATCTCTAGGGCTGCTCCTCTTCTCTAGCGCCTCGACACCCTGCGGTCTGCAGCCACCTCCCTATCCAATCCTGGCCTTCCTTCTCCTATGGTCCTCTTGATCTCTAGGGCTGCTCCTCTTCTCTAGCGCCTCGATACCCTGAGCTCAGCAGCCACCTCCCTATCCAATCCTGGCCTTCCTTCTCCTATGGTCCTCTTGATCTCTAGGGCTGCTCCTCTTCTCTAGCGCCTCGATACCCTGCGGTCTACAGCCACATCCCTGTCCAGTCCTGGCCTTCCTTCTCCTATGGTCCTCTTGCTCCCTCAGGCTGCTCCTCTTCTCTAGCGCCTCGACACCCTGCGGTCTGCAGCCACCTCCCTCTGCAGTCCTGGCCTTCCTTCTCCTATGGTCCTCTGGCTCCCTAGGGCTGCTCCTCTTCTCTAGCGCCGCAATTCCCTGGGATCAGCAGCCACCTCCCTATCCAGTCCTGACCTTCCTTCTCCTATGGTCCTCTTGCTCCCTAGGGCTGCTCCTCTTCTCTAGCGCCGCAATACCCTGGGATCAGCAGCCACCTCCCTATCCAGTCCTGACCTTCCTTCTCCTATGTTCCTCTTGCTCCCTAGGGCTGCTCCTCTTCTCTAGCGCCTCGATACCCTGAGATCAGCAGCCACCTCCCTATCCAGTCCTGACCTTCATTCTCCTATGGTCCTCTGGCTCCCTACGGCTGCTCCTCTTCTCTAGCGCCTCGACACCCTGCGGTCTGCAGCCACCTCCCTATCCAGTCCTGGCCTTCCTTCTCCTATGGTCCTCTTGCTCCCTAGGGCTGCTCCTCTTCTCTAGCGCCTCGATACCCTGAGATCAGCAGCCACCTCCCTATCCAGTCCTGACCTTCATTCTCCTATGGTCCTCTGGCTCCCTAGGGCTGCTCCTCTTCTCTAGCGCCACAATGCCCTGAGATCAGCAGCCACCTCCCTATCCAGTCCTGGCCTTCCTTCTCCTATGTTCCTCTTGCTCCCTAGGGCTGCTCCTCTTCTCTAGCGCCTCGATACCCTGAGATCAGCAGCCACCTCCCTATCCAGTCCTGACCTTCATTCTCCTATGGTCCTCTGGCTCCCTACGGCTGCTCCTCTTCTCTAGCGCCTCGACACCCTGCGGTCTGCAGCCACCTCCCTATCCAGTCCTGGCCTTCCTTCTCCTATGGTCCTCTTGCTCCCTAGGGCTGCTCCTCTTCTCTAGCGCCTCGATACCCTGAGATCAGCAGCCACCTCCCTATCCAGTCCTGACCTTCATTCTCCTATGGTCCTCTGGCTCCCTACGGCTGCTCCTCTTCTCTAGCGCCTCGATACCCTGTGGTCTGCAGCCACATCCCTATCCAGTCCTGGCCTTCCTTCTCCTATGGTCCTCTGGCTCCCTAGGGCCGCTCCTCTTCTCTAGCGCCGCGATACCCTGCGGTCTGCAGCCACCTCCCTATCCAGTCCTGGCCTTCCTTCTCCTTTGGTCCTCTGGCTCCTACGGCTCTTCTCTAGCGCCTCGATACCCTGAGATCAGCAGCCACCTCCCTATCCAGTCCTGACCTTCCTTCTCCTATGGTCCTCTGGCTCCCACGGGCTGCTCCTCTTCTCTAGCGCCTCGATACCCTGAGATCAGCAGCCACCTCCCTATCCAGTCCTGACCTTCCTTCTCCTATGGTCCTCTGGCTCCCTAGCGCTGCTCCTCTTCTCTAGCGCCTCGATACCCTGAGATCAGCAGCCACCTCCTTATCCAGTCCTGACCTTCCTTCTCCCATGCTCCTCTTGCTTCCTATGGCTGCTCCTCTTCTCTAGCGCCTCAATACCCTGAGATCAGCAGCCACCTCCCTATCCAGTCCTGACCTTCCTTCTCCTATGGTCCTCTGGCTCCTAGGGCTCATCTCTAGCGCCTCGATACCCTGAGATCAGCAGCCACCTCCCTATCCAAACCTGGCCTTCCTTCTCCTATGGTCCTCTTGATCTCTAGGGCTGCTACTCTTCTCTAGCGCCTCGATACCCTGCGGTCTGCAGCCACCTCCCTATCCAGTCCTGGCCTTCCTTCTCCTATGGTCCTCTTGCTCCCTAGGGCTGCTCCTCTTCTCTAGCGCTGCGATACCCTGGGATTAGCAGCCACCTCCCTATCAAGTCCTGAACTTCCTTCTCCTATGGTCCTCTGGCTCCCTAGGGCTGCTCCTCTTCTCTAGCGCCTCGATACCCTGTGGTCTGCAGCCACATCCCTATCCAGTCCTGGCCATCCTTCTCCTATGGTCCTCTTGCTCCCTAGGGCTGCTCCTCTTCTCTAGCGCCTCGATACCCTGACCTCAGCAGCCACCTCCCTATCCAGTCCTGGCCTTCCTTCTCCTATGGTCCTCTTGATCTCTAGGGCTGCTCCTCTTCTCTAGCGCCTCGATACCCTGGGGTCTACAGCCACATCCCTATCCAGTCCTGACCTTCCTTCTCTTATGGCTCCCTAAGGCTGCTCCTCTTCTCTAGCGCTTCGACACCCTGTGGTCTGCAGCCACCTCGCTATCCAGTCCTGGCCTTCCTTCTCCTATGGTCCTCTTGCTCCCTAGGGCTGCTCCTCTGCTCTAGCGCCTCGATACCCTGAGATCAGCAGCCACCTCCCTATCCAGTCCTGACCTTCCTTCTCCTATGTTCCTCTTGCTCCCTAGGGCTGCTCCTCTTCTCTAGCGCCTCGATACCCTGCGGTCTGCAGCCACCTCCCTATCCAGTCCTGACCTTCCTTCTCCTATGGTCCTCTGGCTCCCTAGGGCTGCTGCTCTTCTCTAGCGCCTCGATACCCTGAGATCAGCAGCCACCTCCCTATCCAGTCCTGACCTTTCTTCTCCTATGGTCCTCTGGCTCCCTAGGGCTGCTCCTCTTCTCTAGCGCCTTGATACCCTGAGATCAGCAGCCACCTCCCTATCCAGTCCTGGCCTTCCTTCTCCTATGGTCCTCTGGCTCCCTAGGGCTGCTCCTCTTCTCTAGCGCTTCGACACCCTGCGGTCTGCAGCCACCTCCCTATCCAGTCCTGGCCTTCCTTCTCCTATGGTCCTC
This sequence comes from Triturus cristatus, assembly GCF_964204655.1. Taxonomy (NCBI): domain Eukaryota; kingdom Metazoa; phylum Chordata; class Amphibia; order Caudata; family Salamandridae; genus Triturus; species Triturus cristatus. Next base: position 1,241,825,153 of record NC_140593.1, read on the forward strand.
TTGCTCCCTAGGGCTGCTCCTCTTCTCTAGCGCCTCGATACCCTGAGATCAACAGCCACCTCCGTATCCAGTCCTGACCTTCCTTCTCCTATGGTCCTCTGGCTCCCTAGGGCTGCTCCTCTTCTCTAGCGCCTCGATACCCTGCGGTCTGCAGCCACCTCCCTATCCAGTCCTGACCTTCCTTCTCCTATGGTCCTCTGGCTCCCTAGGGCTGCTCTTCTTCACTAGCGCTTCGACACCCTGCGGTCTGCAGCCACCTCCCTATCCAGTCCTGGCCTTCCTTCTCCTATGGTCCTCTTGCTCCCTAGGGCTGCTCCTCTTCTATAGCGCCTCGATACCCTGCGGTCTGCAGCCACCTCCCTATCCAGTCCTGGCCTTCCTTCTCCTATGGTCCTCTTGCTTCCTAGGGCTGCTCTTCTTCTCTAGCGCCTCGATACCCTGAGATCAGCAGCCACCTCCCTATCCAGTCCTGACCTTCCTTCTCCTATGGTCCTCTTGCTCCCTAGGGCTGCTCCTCTTCTCTAGCGCCTCGATACCCTGCGGTCTGCAGCTACATCCCTCTCCAGTCCTGGCCTTCCTTCTCCTATGGTCCTCTGGCTCCCTAGGGCTGCTACTCTTCTCTAGCGCCGCGATACCCATGGATCAGCAGCCACCTCCCTATCCAGTCCTGACCTTCCTTCTCCTATGGTCCTCTGGCTCCCTAGGGCTGCTCTTCTTCACTAGCGCTTCGACACCCTGCGGTCTGCAGCCACCTCCCTATCCAGTCCTGGCCTTCCTTCTCCTATGGTCCTCTTGCTCCCTAGGGCTGCTCCTCTTCTATAGCGCCTCGATACCCTGCGGTCTGCAGCCACATCCCTATCCAGTCCTGGCCTTCCTTCTCCTATGGTCCTCTGGCTCCCTAGGGCTGCTCCTCTTCTCTAGCGCTGCGATACCCTGAGATCAGCAGCCACCTCCCTATCCAGTCCTGGCCTTCCTTCTCCTATGGTCCTCTTGCTCCCTAGGGCTGCTCCTCTTCTCTAGCGCTTCGACACCCTGCGGTCTGCAGCCACCTCCCTATCCAGTCATGGGCTTCCTTCTCCTATGGTCCTCTGGCTCCCTAGGGCTGCTCCTCTTCTCTAGCACTTTGACACCCTGCGGTCTGCAGCCACCTCCCTATCCAGTCCTGGCCTTCCTTCTCCTATGGTCCTCTGGCTCCCTAGGGCTGCTCCTCTTCTCTTGCGCCTCGATACCCTGAGATCAGCAGCCTCCTCCCTATCCAGTCCTGACCTTCCCTCTCCTATGGTCCTCTTGCTCCCTAGGGCTGCTCCTCTTCTCTAGCGCCTCGATACCCTGAGATCAGCAGCCACCTCCCTATCCAGTCCTGACCTTCCTTCTCCTATGGTCCTCTGGCTCCCTAGTGCTGCTCCTCTTCTCTAGCGCCTCGATACCCTGAGATCAGCAGCCACCTCCTTATCCAGTCCTGACCTTCCTTCTCCCATGCTCCTCTTGCTTCCTATGGCTGCTCCTCTTCTCTAGCGCCTCAATACCCTGAAACCAGCAGCCACCTCCCTATCCAGTCCTGACCTTCCTTCTCCTATGGTCCTCTGGCTCCTAGGGCTCTTCTCTAGCGCCTCGATACCCTGAGATCAGCAGCCACCTCCCTATCCAATCCTGGCCTTCCTTCTCCTATGGTCCTCTGGCTCCCTAGGGCTGCTCCTCTTCTCTAGCGCCGCGCTACCCTGGGATTAGCAGCCACCTCCCTATCCAGTCCTGGCCTTCCTTCTCCTATGGTCCTCTTGCTCCCTAGGGCTGCTCCTCTTCTCTAGCGCCTCGATACCCTGCGGTCTGCAGCCACCTCCCTATCCAGTCCTGACCTTCCTTCTCCTATGGTCCTCTGGCTCCCTAGGGCTGCTCCTCTTCTCTAGCGCCTCGATACCCTGTGGTCTGCAGCCACATCCCTATCCAGTCCTGGCCTTCCTCCTCCTGTGGTCCTCTGGCTCCCTAGGGCTGCTCCTCTTCTCTAGCGCTTCAACACCCTGCGGTCTGCAGCCACCTCCCTATCCAGTCCTGACCTTCCTTCTCCTATGGTCCTCTGGCTCCCTAGGACTGCTCCTCTTCTCTAGCGCCTCGATACCCTGAAATCAGCAGCCACCTCCCTATCCAGTCCTGACCTTCCTTCTCCTATGGTCCTCTGGCTCCCTAGGGCTGCTCCTCTTCTCTAGCGCCTCGATACCCTGAAATCAGCAGCCACCTCCCTATCCAGTCCTGACCTTCCTTCTCCTATGGTCCTCTGGCTCCCTAGGACTGCTCCTCTTCTCTAGCGCCATCGATACCCTGAGATCAGCAGCCACCTCCCTATTCAGTCCTGACCTTCCTTCTCCTATGGTCCTCTGGCTCCCTAGGGCTGCTCCTCTTCTCTAGCGCCTCGATACCCTGAGATCAGCAGCCACCTCCTTATCCAGTCCTGACCTTCCTTCTCCTATGCTCCTCTTTCTCCCTAGGGCTGCTCCTCTTCTCTAGCGCCTCGATACCCTGAGATCGGCAGCCACCTCCCTATCCAGTCCTGACCTTCCTTCTCCTATGGTCCTCTGGCTCCCTAGGGCTGCTCCTCTTCGCGAGCTCTTCTACACCCTGCGGTCTGCAGCCACCTCCCTATCCAGTCCTGACCTTCCTTCTCCTATGGTCCTCTGGCTCCTAGGGCTCTTCTCTAGCGCCGCGATACCCTGAGATCAGCAGCCACCTCCCTATCCAATCCTGGCCTTCCTTCTCCTATGGTCCTCTGGCTCCCTAGGGCTGCTCCTCTTCTCTAGCTCCTCGATACCCTGCGGTCTGCAGCCACCTCCCTATCCAGTCCTGACCTTCCTTCTCCTATGGTCCTCTGGCTCCCTAGGGCTGCTCCTCTTCTCTAGCGCCTCGATACCCTGTGGTCTGCAGCCACATCCCTATCCAGTCCTGGCCTTCCTTCTCCTATGGTCCTCTTGCTCCCTAGGGCTGCTCCTCTTCTCTAGCGCTTCGACACCCTGCGGTCTGCAGCCACCTCCCTATCCAGTCATGGGCTTCCTTCTCCTATGGTCCTCTGGCTCCCTAGGGCTGCTCCTCTTCTCTAGCGCTTTGACACCCTGCGGTCTGCAGCCACCTCCCTATCCAGTCCTGGCCTTCCTTCTCCTATGGTCCTCTGGCTCCCTAGGGCTGCTCCTCTTCTCAAGCGCCTCGATACCCTGAGATCAGCAGCCTCCTCCCTATCCAGTCCTGGCCTTCCTTCTCCTATGGTCCTCTGGCTCCTAGGGCTCTTCTCTAGCGCCTCGATACCCTGAGATCAGCAGCCACCTCCCTATCCAATCCTGGCCTTCCTTCTCCTATGGTCCTCTGGCTCCCTAGGGCTGTTCCTCTTCTCTTGCGCCTCGATACCCTGAGATCAGCAGCCTCCTCCCTATCCAGTCCTGACCTTCCCTCTCCTATGGTCCTCTTGCTCCCTAGGGCTGCTCCTCTTCTCTAGCGCCTCGATACCCTGAGATCAGCAGCCACCTCCCTATCCAGTCCTGACCTTCCTTCTCCTATGGTCCTCTGGCTCCCTAGTGCTGCTCCTCTTCTCTAGCGCCTCGATACCCTGAGATCAGCAGCCACCTCCTTATCCAGTCCTGACCTTCCTTCTCCCATGCTCCTCTTGCTTCCTATGGCTGCTCCTCTTCTCTAGCGCCTCAATACCCTGAAATCAGCAGCCACCTCCCTATCCAGTCCTGACCTTCCTTCTCCTATGGTCCTCTGGCTCCTAGGGCTCTTCTCTAGCGCCTCGATACCCTGAGATCAGCAGCCACCTCCCTATCCAATCCTGGCCTTCCTTCTCCTATGGTCCTCTGGCTCCCTAGGGCTGCTCCTCTTCTCTATCGCCGCGATACCCTGGGATTAGCAGCCACCTCCCTATCCAGTCCTGGCCTTCCTTCTCCTATGGTCCTCTTGCTCCCTAGGGCTGCTCCTCTTCTCTAGCGCCTCGATACCCTGCGGTCTGCAGCCACATCCCTATCCAGTCCTGGCCTTCCTCCTCCTATGGTCCTCTGGCTCCCTAGGGCTGCTCCTCTTCTCTAGCGCTTCAACACCCTGCGGTCTGCAGCCACCTCCCTATCCAGTCCTGACCTTCCTTCTCCTATGGTCCTCTGGCTCCCTAGGACTGCTCCTCTTCTCTAGCGCCTCGATACCCTGAAATCAGCAGCCACCTCCCTATCCAGTCCTGACCTTCCTTCTCCTATGGTCCTCTGGCTCCCTAGGGCTGCTCCTCTTCTCTAGCGCCTCGATACCCTGAAATCAGCAGCCACCTCCCTATCCAGTCCTGACCTTCCTTCTCCTATGCTCCTCTTTCTCCCTAGGGCTGCTCCTCTTCTCTAGCGCCTCGATACCCTGAGATCGGCAGCCACCTCCCTATCCAGTCCTGACCTTCCTTCTCCTATGGTCCTCTGGCTCCTAGGGCTCTTCTCTAGCGCCGCGATACCCTGATATCAGCAGCCACCTCCCTATCCAATCCTGGCCTTCCTTCTCCTATGGTCCTCTGGCTCCCTAGGGCTGCTCCTCTTCTCTAGCTCCTCGATACCCTGCGGTCTGCAGCCACCTCCCTATCCAGTCCTGACCTTCCTTCTCCTATGGTCCTCTGGCTCCCTAGGGCTGGTCCTCTTCTCTAGCGCCTCGATACCCTGCGGTCTGCAGCCACATCCCTATCCAGTCCTGACCTTCCTTCTCCTATGGTCCTCTGGCTCCCTAGGGCTGCTCCTCTTCTCTAGCGCCTCGATACCCTAAAGTCTGCTTCTCACACTCTATTCTGGTCCCGGGTGAACAGGTTTCCCTTTGTTGTGAGTGGGTTCTCTCCTTTAGTACTTGCCTCAGAGGGCCGGTATCTAGTGCTCTATCCTGGCCCCCGTTCCAGGGTTTGAATCTTTTCTTTATTTCCCACAGGTCCCCCCGGCCAGTGTTTGGCCATGATCTTCGAGGTGTTAATGGTTTCCCTAGTGGTCGCCTGGACCCACGTGGAGATAGATGTCCCCGTCATGTAGCGCCTCAGAACTTGAGGCCTGCTTCTAGTACTCCGCCCTAATCCTCACCTACTAATGGTCTAAAGATTTCTACCTGTGGTCGCTCAGCCCCTCTCTAGCACCTGGCGCCCAATGGGCTGTGCCTATCACGCTACCTGGCCCTCTCTTTGCAGGCTTTGAAGGGTTCTGTCTGGCTTCTGGAGCTCCTTCCCTCCCTTAGCGCCTACAGCCTGCTTCTAGTGTTCTCCGAGCACTCACCTTCCAGGTGGTCTTGTTCTCCCTGAAGTAGGCGAACATCTCGCTAAGCCGGTTGTAAATCTCACTCAGTGTGAGCTGCTTGTTGGGGGACTGCAGGATGGCCTGTGGAGAGAAGGCAGAGGGTTTACAATGTTAGGGGGTGGTGCTTGGTGGGGGGGTGCAGGATGGTCTGTGGAGAGAAGGCAGTGTTTACAAGGTCAGGGGGTTATGCTTGGTGGGGGGGTGCAGGATGGCCTGTGGAGAGAAGGCAGTGTTTACAAGGTCAGGGGGTTATGCTTGGTGGGGGGGGGGGGGGGTGCAGGATGGCCTGTGGAGAGAAGGTAGAGGGCTGACAAGGTTAGGGAGTTCCTGAAAGCATGCTCTCTTGTGGACTCACTTCAATCAAATGAAAGCAAACAAGGGAGTGGTAACAAAGTGGCCTCCTTCAGAAGGCTCAAGGTGAGGAAGAATGTGTCCAGAATCACATGGTTGTCAGATAAGTGCCGAGGCCGGGACCCAAGCGCACAAGCTCGGTTCCAAGGTAGGCAGAGCAGCCACAAGACCTCACTGTCTCTCTCACTCCCAGCCCTCACCCTTTCCAGGTGCTGAGGGGCACACAGTGCAGCAGAGAGATTGGAAGAAAGGCAGGGACAAATGTGGGGTTAGTGGACTGCTGAAGAGTTCCCCCCGAGGTCGTCAGTTCTTCTCTGGGTCCCTGGAAGACTCTTTCCCCAGTCAGTTCTTCACTCACCCCTAGCAGACCCCTTTGGGTGTCACAACACTGACCATTCCTGGCCCACTTTCCCTCTTACTGCAGCCAGTCCGCCTCCGTCCCGCCTCCTGTAGTTGTGGCATTTTTATATTGTGTCCTCTTTTTGAGCCCACAGCTTTGCCCACATCACTCTCATGTTCCCTCTGCAGGTTTTCCATCTCTTCCCCACCAGGCTGGTGAAATTGTTATGTTGATAGTTTTTATATAGCGCGGCAATCACCCATCAGGGTATCCTGCCGCACCAGGAAAAACCATAAGTAGGCGGGCACAGATGCACTAAAACCAGATGCCCCTGATTCTTTGTGATTTGAGAACAGTCGTGCCTTGAGTGCCCTCCGGAAGGAGGAGTGGTCGTGATTCCTGCGAAGGGACAGAGGCAGAGAATCCCATTTCTTGGCGCTAAGTGGGGAGGAAGGAAGGTTGATCTACTCTTCAGAGGTGGATCTGCGGAACCTGAAGCACGGACTGTGTGGAAGATCTGGGTTCCCAGCTGGGCAGTGGTCACCTGCTCTTGAAAGACACCTGAAGCAAGGAGTGAGTGGAAGATCTGGGTTCCCAGCTGAGCAGTGGTCACCTGCTCTTGAAAGACACCTGAAGCAAGGAGTGCGTGAAAGATCTGGGTTCCCAGGTGGGCAGTGGTCACCTACTCTTGAAAGACACCTGAAGCAAGGAGTGAGTGGAAGATCTGGGTTCCCAGGTGGGCAGTGGTCACCTACTCTTGAAAGACACCTGAAGCAAGGAGTGAGTGGAAGATCTGGGTTCCCAGCTGAGCAGTGGTCACCTGCTCTTGAAAGACACCTGAAGCAAGGAGTGCGTGAAAGATCTGGGTTCCCAGGTGGGCAGGGGTCACCTACTCTTGAAAGACACCTGAAGCAAGAAGTGTGTGGAAGATCTGGGTTCCCAGGTGGGCAGTGGTCACCTGCTCTTGAAAGACACCTGAAGCAAGGAGTGTGTGGAAGATCTGGGTTCCCAGGTGGGCAGTGGTCACCTACTCTTGAAAGACACCTGAAGCAAGGAGTGTGTGGAAGATCTGGGTTCCCAGGTGGGAATGTCACCTACTCTTAAGAGACATCTGAAGCAAGGAGTGTGTGGAAGATCTGGGTTCCCCGGTGGGCAGTGCTCACCCACTCTTGAAAGACACCTGAAGCAAGGAGTGTGTGGAAGATCTGGGTTCCCAGGTGGGCAGTGGTCACCTACTCTTGAAATACACCTGAAGCAAGGTGTGAGTGGAAGATCTGGATTCCCAGCTGGGCAGTGGTCACCTGCTCTTGAAAGAAACCTGAAGCAAGGAGTGTGTGGAAGATCTGGGTTCCCAGGTGGGAATGTCACCTACTCTTAAGAGACATCTGAAGCAAGGAGTGTGTGGAAGATCTGGGTTCCCCGGTGGGCAGTGCTCACCTACTCTTGAAAGACACCTGAAGCAAGGAGTGTGTGGAAGATCTGGGTTCCCAGGTGGGCAGTGGTCACCTACTCTTGAAATACACCTGAAGCAAGGTGTGAGTGAAAGATCTGGATTCCCAGCTGGGCAGTGGTCACCTGCTCTTGAAAGACACCTGAAGCAAGGAGTGTGTGGAAGATCTGGGTTCCCAGGTGGGCAGTGGTTACCTGCTCTTAAGAGACACCTGAAGCAAGGAGTGTGTGAAAGATCTGGGTTCCACGGTGGGCAGTGGTCACCTACTCTTGAAAGACACCTGAAGCAAGAAGTGTGTGGAAGATCTGGGTTCCCAGGTAGGCAGTGGTCACCTACTCTTGAAAGACACCTGAAGCAATGAGTGTGTGGAAGATCTGGGTTCCTAGGTGGGCAGTGGTCACCTACTCTTGAAAGACACCTGAAGCAAGGAGTGTGTGGAAGATATGGGTTCCCAGGTGGGCAGTGGTCACCTACTCTTGAAAGACACCTGAAGCAAGGAGTGTGTGGAAGATCTGGGTTCCCAGCTGGGCAGTGGTCACCTACTCTTGAAAGACACCTGAAGCAAGGATTGTGTGAAAGATCTGGGTTCCCAGGTGGGAATGTCACCTACTCTTAAGAGACATCTGAAGCAAGGAGTGTGTGGAAGATCTGGGTTCCCCGGTGGGCAGTGCTCACCTACTCTTGAAAGACACCTGAAGCAAGGAGTGTGTGGAAGATCTGGGTTCCCAGGTGGGCAGTGGTCACCTACTCTTGAAATACACCTGAAGCAAGGTGTGAGTGGAAGATCTGGATTCCCAGCTGGGCAGTGGTCACCTGCTATTGAAAGACACCTGAAGCAAGGAGTGTGTGGAAGATCTGGGTTCCCAGGTGGGCAGTGGTTACCTGCTCTTAAGAGACAACTTAAGCAAGGAGTGTGTGGAAGATCTGGATTCCCAGGTGGGCAGTGGTTACCTGCTCTTAAGAGACACCTGAAGCAAGGAGTGTGTGAAAGATCTGGGTTCCACGGTGGGCAGTGGTCACCTACTCTTGAAAGACACCTGAAGCAAGAAGTGTGTGGAAGATCTGGGTTCCCAGGTGGGCAGTGGTCACCTACTCTTGAAAGACACATGAAGCAAGGAGTGTGTGGAAGATCTCGGTTCCTAGGTGGGCAGTGGTCACCTACTCTTGAAAGACACCTGAAGCAAGGAGTGTGTGGAAGATATGGGTTCCCAGGTGGGCAGTGGTCACCTACTCTTGAAAGACACCTGAAGCAAGGAGTGTGTGGAAGATATGGGTTCCCAGGTGGGCAGTGGTCACCTACTCTTGAAAGACACCTGAAGCAAGGAGTGTGTGGAGGATCTGGGTTCTCAGGTGGGGCGATGGGTAGAAATCTTCCTGCGTAAGTGAGCTGGTCCAGAACTTTGCATCACCCGGTGAGTGAGGCACAAAGAGAATGCATTTGTGAATGGGGAACCAATGTAGGGGGATTATGGAAGCCAAAATGTGAGCATTTTGCGAATTATTAAGGATTAATCAAACTGCTCCACTCTTTAGAGGTGGATCTGTGAAACTTGAAACATGGACTGTGTGGAAGATCTGGGTTCCGCGGTGGGCAGTGGTCACCTACTCTTGAAAGACACCTTAAGCAAGGAGTGTGTGGAAGATCTGGGTTCCCAGGTGGGCCGTGGTCACCTACTCTTGAAAGACACCTGAAGCAAGGAGTGAGCGGAAGATCTGGGTTCTCAGCCGAGCAGTGGTCACCTGCTCTTGAAAGACACCTGAAGCAAGGAGTGTGTGGAAGATCTGGGTTCCCAGGTGGGCAGTGGTTACCTGCTCTTAAGAGACAACTGAAGCAAGGACTGTGTGGAAGATCTGGTTCCCAGCTGGGCAGTGGTCACCTACTCTTGAAAGACACCTGAAGCAAGGAGTGAGTGGAAGATCTGGGTTCCCAGCTGAGCAGTGGTCACCTGCTCTTGAAAGACACCTGAAGCAAGGAGTGAGTGGAAGATCTAGGTTCCTAGGTGGGCAGTGATTACCTGCTCTTAAGAGACAACTGAAGCAAGGAGTGTGTGGAAGATCTGGGTTCCCAGCTGGGCAGTGGTCACCTACTCTTGAAAGACACCTGAAGCAAGAAGTGTGTGGAAGATCTGGGTTCCCAGGTAGGCAGTGGTCACCTACTCTTGAAAGACACCTGAAGCAAGGAGTGTGTGGAAGATCTGGGTTCCCAAGTGGGAAGGTCACCTACTCTTAAGAGACATCTGAAGCAAGGAGTGTGTGGAAGATCTGGGTTCCCTGATGGGCAGTGCTCACCTACTCTTGAAAGACACCTGAAGCAAGGAGTTTGTGGAAGATCTGGGTTCCCAGGTGGGCAGTGGTCACCTACTCTTGAAAGACACCTGAAGCAAGGAGTGAGTGGAAGATCTGGGTTCCCAGGTGGGCAGTGGTCACCTACTCTTGAAATACACCTGAAGCAAGGAGTGAGTGGAAGATCTGGATTCCCAGCTGGGCAGTGGTCACCTGCTCTTGAAAGACACCTGAAGCAAGGAGTGTGTGGAAGATCTGGGTTCCCAGGTGGGCAGTGGTTACCTGCTCTTAAGAGACAACTTAAGCAAGGAGTGTGTGGAAGATCTCGGTTCCCAGCTTGGCAGTGGTCACCTACTCTTGAAAGACACCTGAAGCAAGGAGTGTGTGAAAGATCTGGGTTCCCAGGTGGGCAGTGGTCACCTACTCTTGAAAGACACCTGAAGCAGGAAGTGTGTGGAAGATCTGGGTTCCCAGGTGGGCAGTGGTCACCTACTCTTGAAAGACACCTGAAGCAAGGAGTGTGTGGAAGATCTGGGTTCCTAAGTGGGCAGTGGTCACCTACTCTTGAAAGACACCTGAAGCAAGGAGTGTGTGGAAGATATGGGTTCCCAGGTGGGCAGTGGTCACCTACTCTTGAAAGACACCTGAAGCAAGGAGTGTGTGGAAGATCTGGGTTCTCAGGTGGGGCGATGGGTAGAAATCTTCCTGTGTAAGTGAGCTGGTCCAGAACTTTGCATCACCCGGTGAGTGAGGCACAAAGAGAATGAGTTTGTGAATGGGGAACCAATGTAGGGGGATTATGGAAGCCAAAATGTGAGCACTTTGCGAATTATTAAGGATTAATCAAACTGCTCCATTTTGGAATCATTGTAGACGGGCAGGCGTTTGGTCAGAAGTCCAACCTCAAGGGAATCGCAGTAATCAAGGTGGGAAACAGTAGGATCTTGATTGACCACATGTTTTTCAGATTCTGATAACATTGGAAGATGTTTGGAAACAGCCATAAATACTAGACACAGGAAACTGAAACTTTAATGGTGTGTGAAGGGAGAGATAGTTATTGATCAAACAAGAAGCCTAGGTGGAGTCCTGGGACTTCTGTCCACCAACCTGGAGACCAGGACGCCCCCTTCCATATGAAGAATTCCTGTTTTCGCTGCATTAGTCTTAAGATAATTATTGTTCATTCGAGTATCGACCGTTGGCAATTACTTAAAATTCAGAGGAGACAAAATCTGAAGAATCGTAAGGGTTGAAGAGATTTTGGATGAATCCGCGTCGGGGTGAATGAGAGGCTCAGCATGCGGATGGGACTGTCTAGGGGTTGAACATAGATGTTAAAAAGCAGGGGTTTAGCGAGGATCTCTGTGGTTTGCCCTGTTCAAGCTTCCGAAACCTGGATCCAAAAAGTGGTAAGGCGACCACTTGAGCGTGGTGAGCCAGGAAACAGAAGATCCAACCTACGGCTTGTCTCGAACTCTGCCTCAGCCAGAAGAGTCGGAGACTTTTATGTGAGATGGTGTCAGACAGTGCAGACCGGTCCAGCGGGACCAAGCCCAATGCTTGAACATGGTCTCCTCGAAGATGGGTGACGTCTAAGAGAGACAGGAATGCTATTTCCATCCCGGCGTCTACGGGGAAACCAAATTCTTCTGCATCAAATAAGTTGTTCTTTTCTAGAAACGTTGCGTTGAGCCTTTCGCTCCCTTTCACGGACCTTCCAACGGAAGGGGGCAGGGAGATCGGTCTGTAGTTCCTAAGAACAGAAATGTCTGCTGATGTGTTTCTAGGGTTGGAAGGATCGTTGCCTCTGGGATAAAGGTGCAGAGCGGCTGTTAAAGTTTACACTGCAGAAAGGACATGAGCTCTGCTGCTGAGGTATCAAGGTGGTTCGGACGCAGAAGCTGTTCTGGGCGGGGGCCAATAGTAACCCTGAGTTTACCGTTCACCAGGATTGGATAAACCCTTCAATGCCAGAAGGACAGGCTCTTGTATTGAAGTATATGGTCCAGAAGATGTGAAAGAATCGGTGTACCCTAAGTTTTTTAACTTAGTGAGAGACCTGAGATGACCCTAATTTTAATGTGAAAGAATGAAAAGTGGTCATCGCATAAGGCCTGGTGTGAGAAATGGAATTATAGCATCTTTCGGGGTTCAAGCGATTGGTGGCTATCCGAAAGATAATTTTAAAAGGATTTTTGGTTCAGTCTATCTGTGATGCAGAATAACCTGCTTTGGTTGTCCTTAGCTTGTTAAAGCTCCTCAGCAGTGTTTGGTAGAAGAGCCGCTTGGCCGAAGTGTAGTCGGAGAGCCATTCTCTTTCAACTTTTTTACAAAGCTGTCTTCCCAATTTCTGACCCCAGATAGAATTTATGAGTCCTGCTTTGCGATCTTGCACCTTTGCCAGAAACTGAATCCAGGTGACGCCTGCTGGGGTGACTGCTGAATCACATTCAGTCCCAGGCGTACTGAGCCTGTGCGGTGGAGGAGGGCAGAGCCTGAAGGCACCGGAATGGATGACACAGAATGACATCCCTGATACAGGGAGCACCTCGTGGCCATCAGTCAGTGGTGGCTCATACTGCCCTCTTATTACGTCCAGCGGAGGCTTCACTGCGGGACCACAAGTCACTGGCCAGTGTCCCGTTACCAAGGAATGAGGTCCTTTCCTTCTGGCTAGTTTAAGAGGTTGCTTAGAAGGTGGCGTCCAGTTCCGCCTCTGGATCAAGAAGAGCGACCTTCTGTCATTGGAGGGAGCAACTCTGTAGCGTGTTCCTTAGCCCAGGAGCTCACCAGTGACTACACCACACATGGAGCTTAGTCTAACACGTCTTTATTCGTCTGCGCATAAGGCGAACACCCACCACAACGAAGTGATCACATCGCAAGCACATTACAACGCATTTAGGACATCGCGACGACGTTTACATCGTAAGGCACAGCAACGCGTTAACGTTTACATCGTAAGGCATACCACCGTAAGCAAGAACAACGCACTGTACGATGTACACATTTGGTTAAACGTTACTTTTCACCACTTTACATACGGGTATTACATGCGCATTACAGGCGCGAAATGTACATTCCTGACATAACACGGCGCCGATATTAACTTTTTCATTCATGTGCGGGTTGAAGTACACGCGCATTACAGCGATATTTAAATTTGCTGCTTAATTAGCCTGCTTGTCATCTTGCCCACGTTACCAAATTAAAGAGCCTTCATCAGTATTTAGACGGTGTTATTATTATGCTCGGGGAAAAAGTTTAATTACAGCAGTGCCAGGCGTTCTAATAGCACTCATCATTATTTAGACGGGTAACACGGCACTGATATTAACTTTTTCATTGCTTTATTAGTGTAAGGTGTTCATATGGACATTATTACGTTACTATGCCGACGGTAATACATTCTTGCACACTTTCTCATTCCTGCACAGGCGGGTTGAAGTACACATTAGCCTCATTGTCATCTTGATCTGCGGGTTGAAGTACACGCGCATTATGGCGATATTTAAATTTGCTGCTTAATTAGCCTGGTTGACATCTTGCCCACGTTACCAATTTAAAGAGCCTTCATCAGTATTTAGACGGTGTTATTATTATGCTCGGGGTAAAGAATTGGCGTCGTGGGGAAGGGGGTGCCGAAGGGGGGAAAGGGTAGAGGCGGGATCACAAGTTACACGATGTAATGACGTGCCATTTTAGCGTTGGCGAAGTTTGCTACTTGCCTATAGGCATCAACGCATTAGCGTTGCACCAACGTGCGATGTAAAACATGGCGATGTGTTGGATTTCGCGATGTATTGACCGCGTGGTTAAAGCACGCGATGGAATGGTGCACGGTGTATCGACATACATCCGCGCATAACTGCGAACTCAACATTCTAAACCTTCTTTCAGAGCACCACGTTCTAACGTGTACGTCACAGATCTACGGAGTCCGTCAGGAGCCACAGAGGTTCCATCACTACAACCTCACACGACACTACAGGCCCTTCGGCCCTGTTTATGTAACTGCCAAAGTATTGATCCTTTCCAGGAAGATGGTTTCAATCCTGTAAAATAAGAGACAGTAAATGGGGGATGTGACCAGTGGGGTCAGTTGTTGTCTGATTTATATAATGATATTCAAACAAACACGGGCAGTTGGGTATAGAACACTGATGCAGCACCAGTTTAGAAAATGATATCAATAAATTTACAACAAATCTCTGAATCTGTGTGCAGGTCCCGAAAGCACCCCCTGCCCAAGGGCGCTACCTTAAAACAGGAAACAGTCAAAACAACAATACATCAGAACCGCACCACCTTTCTTGACATATATGCAAGAAAACATAAATGTCCATATCATTCCAGTCAAACCAATTAGTGCGAGAGACGTCAATTGTCCCAACAGATAATTTATAATTTCTTTTATTTTCAATCAAAAGCCATCAGCCAACGCATTTCGTCCTAATCTACTAGGACTTCTTCAGGGGAATTGTATTATTCTTGTAGCGTAAATGTGAAATGAAAACGATCGTCCGATGTAAAGTAACCGATAATCCTGTATAACCGATGTTTCTTAGCTACTTCATGTATCAGCATAATCAGATTGATACTAATGTCAAGGGTGGCTTCTTTCCAGTCCCAAAAACAAAGGTGTTCCGGTATGATGGCCAGCAACAACAAAGACATGCAGCGTGTACCAAAACAGTCCTTGGTGCACGCGTTGGTGGATATTCTCCACTCAGACAAACGGTCCTGTCGCCGTAGCGCACCGCGACGTAACTCAATTCTCCAAGATGTGATGGGAAAAAAAAGCAATCCTGTACAATAAGAGACAGTAAATGGGGGATGGGACCAGTGGGGTCAGTTGTTGTCTGATTTATATAATGAGGCTGGAGACCTTTTAGACCTGGACACCATCAGGCCTGGCTTACCTTGTACGCAACACTACTGACCTCCTTGAGTACCACTGTACAGATGTTTGTTTATGCAGCCGGGAGCACTTCATTCCTTTCATTTAATTGCTCTTGTAATTCTCCTTTGGCAGCAGAACGATGAGATGTAACTGTCCCTCAAAACACCTAGAATGTTGTTTCTTCCAGTGTCAAGGGTTGGGTTATCCACAGAATTTGCATAAGCCTAAAATTTCATTGGATCTGCATGAAGACAGTACGTCAATCCAAACGTTCTCCTTTGATTTTATGTCTTGCTTCTCTTTTTTGTCATTTATAACATGTTCAGGAATTTCACAATATTTCAAGATTTTGGGCATCATTTATATCTTGGCGGGTGACCTGCCATTTCACCATGGGGCATGGCGATGGAGCAGTGCTTTAAATGGGCCGGTACTCACAGGTACTGAATACCGGCACTTCTTGTTTTTATCAAGCTGAGTATCGGCAGTTTTCCAGTGCCAAGGAGAGTACCGGTACTCGGATTGATCAAATGGGCACTGAGCCGATGCCTGGGGGCCAGCTGTGCCCTGTTTATTTGGCAGCATGTTTGCAATTTTGGTGCCTGCTGGAGGCCTGCTGCAGGGGTAAGTGGACCTCTGCTCCCAAAGCTCTCATTGCCCTCAGCCGCCCCCTGCCGGGCCTCCATGCTGGGTCATCTTGTTAGTGTATTGGACATCGGCTGCCAGGGGCACAGTGATGTGTGCAGCCTGAATGGGTGGGAGGGAAGAGAGCCTGCATAAGTGACCGTGCCATTTAACTGGTTGGCCTCCCACTGAGGCCGGACTCACTTGCTCCTGAAATTCCACCCCCACCCCTGTCCACCTGCTGGGATATTGGCAAGGATAATGTGGTGGAGAGTGCGGTGGAGATGGCCTATGCGGCCTGCCATGAACCCAGGTGAGGTGGGAGAAGGTCTACTGACCTGCCCATCAGAGGCCAGTATTGTTCTTCGCCTGACCTCTGCCCTACTGGACTCTGCACATGCTCACGACCTTGCAGTGCTCACTGTCTGACACTGCAAGCTCTCCGGCCCTGTGGCCTTCTGCCGAGGCAAGAGGAAGGAGAATGGGGTGAAAGAAGGAAAAGAGTGATGGGGCAGAGATAGAAGGAGTAGAGGAGAGTTTAAAGGGGAAGAAATAGAGACAGAAGGGGTGAGTGCAGACAGAGTTGGGGAAGAGATCGAGACGGCTATGGAAAGAGTATGAGAGGCACGGAGATGGCAGATTAGAAATAGAAAGAGTGATAGTAGAGGATTATAGGATAATTTAGGGGTAAAGAGAGTGGGACAGCAAGAGAAATGGATACAAATAGGAAAGAAGTGAGTGGGGGAGGGATCGAGAGACAACTGTCAAGGGCAATGCAAGGGCAAAATGAATACTCAATAGAAGTGTTTCTATCATCACGTCTCAGCCCGCCTCTAACCCCGCCCACTAGCCACGCCCCCAACTCAATTTAATGAGTACCTGCACTTATATTTTTCCATTTAAAGCACTGGGAAGGAGTATATACCTTCATCCACATGATGGAGGGACCACCCGCCAAATTTATAAACGAACGCCAAGCAGGCGGTCATTTATAAAGCATGGGCAGGAAACTGCCGTCACATCGCTTCCTGTTAGTACAATCTGCTGTTTGCTGCAGGGCTGGGTCAGCATGACTCCACCCGGCACCAAACAGTATTCATTTTTATTTTCAAAAAGAAAATTCTCAAACTTTAAAAATGTAATGCTCCCATGGCGGCGGGAGGACTAGTTGGTTTTTACTGTCCCTCACTGCCAGCATTTGCTTGCAGTGACGGACAGTAAATAAATGACTACATGTCTGTCCATCATGATTGTGCAGGCGGACATGAGGCCATCTCTCCAACGGCCCTTACTCCGTCAGGCCATCGGAGAGCTTTGGCTGTGGTAGTAGTCACCATCATAGCAAACCGAAGGCCCGCCTGCATTTCAATCCCATTTAGGCTGCAGAGACCTGAACTATGCAATGATGAGAAAAATGCAGCTCGCTATGCAAAGGTTTGAGGTTGAAATTGAGATCGTTCGCAGTCCTGTTCGCTTTATGCGCTCTTTTTGCTGTTCTTCTTTGATGTAATTGAGTCAAATGGCGGGGTGTCCTCGAGGAGAGGTGAGGGGTGTCCTCGAGGAGAGGTGAGGGGTGGAGGGGTGTCCTCAAGGAGAGGTGAGGGGTGTCCTCAAGGAGAGGTGAGGGGTGTCCTCGAGGAGAGGTGAGGGGTGCCCTCGAGGAGAGGTGAGGGGTGTCCTCGAGGAGAGGTGAGGGGTGTCCTCGAGGAGAGGTGAGGGGTGTCCTCGAGGAGAGGTGAGGGGTGGAGGGGTGTCCTCAAGGAGAGGTGAGGGGTGTCCTCGAGGAGAGGTGAGGGGTGCCCTCGAGGAGAGGTGAGGGGTGTCCTCGAGGAGAGGTGAGGGGTGTCCTCGAGGAGAGGTGAGAGGTGTCCTCGAGGAGAGGTGAGGGGTGTCCTCGAGGAGAGGTGAGGGGTGCCCTCGAGGAGAGGTGAGGGGTGTCCTCGAGGAGAGGTGAGGGGTGTCCTCGAGGAGAGGTGAGAGGTGTCCTCGAGGAGAGGTGAGGGGTGTCCTCGAGGAGAGGTGAGGGGTGTTGCACATCTCACATTTATTCCCGGACCGGTTCTGATTCTCTACAAGATTCGTCGGTGCTTCCTCGGCTAGCCTTTGCACGCTAAAACGATGCTCCTACCTTATCTTCCAAGCAGACAGCACAATTGGTGATTGCATTCTCCGTACATTGCGTGCAATAATAATGGTCTTAGTCAGGCGTTTCTCATGGGTCTTCTAACCGCAGATTCCTCACCTTGTGAATACCCCCGGGCTTTTGCCTGCCAGACAACTGACAGGTTACCACACGACCCAGACCTGCTCCTGGAGACCCGTCCTCCCACCTCATCCTATATCCACATCTGAAAGCCTGGTGGTCCCGGTGTAGACAAGCAGGCTCAACCTGAATTCAAAGCCTCCTCATAGGGAATGTAAATGAATGGAGGCGTTCAGGAACCAGATATAGCCAATCGCATCTCCTGCTCAGTGAATGCTAGCTGACTCCTGGGGCGCTATTCACATGCGTCATGAGACATGGTCAGAGACATCTTATCCATGACCCTCCAAATATTCCATGGCAACCTTGCAAAGATTATACAAGCTGGTCAAAATGCAGTGAAATACGTCACCCGCTCTGGACTGGACACTGCTGATTGCATGGCAGGGAAGTTGGTACCAGCCTGGTGCTTTGGCACCAAATGTGGATAACAACATCCAGGACCTCAGGGACAAAGTACTGCTGAAACTCCCACCACCAATCTGCTTTAGCTTGCCATCGGTGGCAGTGACAGAGCTACACATCCGACACATGGGTGCTACAAATCGTTCAGCCATTCCTTTCCACTCTTTCACGTGTACCACCCACACCAGAGCCGCTGTTGGACGACCATTTGTCCATCTTCCAAAAAGGAGGTCCAGGCTCTTTTGGACAAAAAGCCACGGAGAGGTTCCCGGTATCGGAAATAGGGATTGGATGTTACTCCTGTTATTTTCTGATGCACCAGAAGGATGGAGACCTTCGCGCAATTTTAGACCTTCCCCCGCCCAACTTCTTTCTCAAAAAGGACAAATGCAGGATGCTCAAGCCCCAGGAGACTAGTTGCTGGAATTGGATCTGCAGGACACTGAGTTCCACAATCCCCATCCTGGAGTCCCACAGGAGTTACCTTTGATTCAAGGTGGGCCATAAACATTTTCAGTTTTTCTGCTCCCTTTGGCCTCACCAGTGCCCCTCTAGTGTTCACAAAAGTGATGGCAGTGGTCGCAGCACATCTTCGGAGCTTGGAGATATGAGTCTTCACATACCTCAATGACTGGCTGCTGAAGGTTGGCTTGCCACAGTCAGTGGTAGAGCACCTCTGTAGGAGAGTAGGGTCTGCAATCCTATGATCACCCCAGATTTTTGCTTTTTGCTTTATTGGTTTACGACTTTTCCTGGCTGTGGGCCTGCTAATCAGACCCACAGCCTAGCTGTTCTCTCTCTAAAGTGACACATGTACCTTTGGTGCATTTACTAATTGGAACTGGACCACCTTATCAGTCCCTGTATCAGCATACCTTAGGTATCCAGGGCCTAGGTGTACCCAGGGTCTACCAGGGGCTGCAGCATGTATTATGCCACCCCTGGCTGGCCACCCAAATCTGACACAACTGGCTGCACGACGGCTGGGGCAAGGTGGTGTAATCACCCTTTGCTTTAGATATAGTATTCCTATATCTAACTCTAAAATGGACACATGTATTCCTATCAGTCACTCCTATGGCAGGCCTTATCAATCCTGAAGGCAGAGTGCTTGGAATTATGTGAGATGGTGCTCTGGCATGAGCCGAGCCGTCTGCAGCTTCCGGAACCAAGTCCTAATAGCTGTTCCAGGATAACGCGTACCATATACTCTTAAAGTGCAGTATAATCCTCGCGGTTATTTGCTAACTCTGGTATCGCATTATCAAAGCATGTCGAGTAAGGTGTCATACGAATTGGGATACTAACCCCTCGCCGATTCCGGCGACGGGGTTAGCATTCCACCCTTCTAGAGGGACACGACATGCATGTAACTGTGAACCCCGGTTAAAGTTGACTCGAGCCTCAGCATCACAAAATGGATGCTGCCACCACAGACACAAGTCTGACCTCCTGCTGCTGGGAGTCCTTCCAGCGGGGAGAGCTTGGACAAAGGGTTTCCTGTCGGGGGCGGTGCCCGCGCCATCCCAGACAGGGTTTTGTGTATCCCAGGTAGGCAAGGCTGAGAGGAAGGTGACTGCAAGTGGCACCCCGGTGCTCACTGTGCATAGGCCATCTCGAACCAGTTCCAGGGGCACCCCAGCCTCCGAGCTGGGGAGAGACCGGACAAAGGAGAGGGGTGTAACCACCCCCCCCCCTGGTCCCACCCATAGGCAGGACCTAGTCACGGGCCAGCCCCTTTTCTTAGAATAAAGGTAGGAGCGGGCCCCCT
The DNA here is from genome assembly GCF_964204655.1 of Triturus cristatus. NCBI lineage: Eukaryota > Metazoa > Chordata > Amphibia > Caudata > Salamandridae > Triturus > Triturus cristatus. The sequence goes on from NC_140593.1 coordinate 1,241,844,822, forward strand.
TCCCAAATTGGATAATTCTGAATCTTGAACTACTTTCCACGAAAGGAACTCTTGACTTTTTCTGAAGACTCTCCCTTGTGGCTAAGGAGTAGCCACCCTGCACCAGCAGGCACCACCTAAGCGCTTGCGGTTTGCTGCACGTCCATCCTCCGGATCCAGACTGAACAGCTCGACGAGACCCGGATTCCCTGCCATCTCTGACCTCTACCTGCATCATCAGCCCAGCTGAGATACGTGGGTGTGACGAGACCTGCGGGACCGGCCATCATCAGAACCTGCACGACGCTTGCCTAGCGCAACCACCGAGGGACCCTCGAGTGCGTGCTCCTGGGGTTTAAGAAGCCCCAACCCTGAGCAGCTCCAGCACCGAAGACCAGCCTCCCAGCATCCCCGAGATCTGCGTGGGGGCCCTTCTGCTCTTTGCCGCTCACCGCGTTGTTCGGTCACTTGCCGTTGGCTAGTGGCCCTCCTAACGACGCACCACGACATTTCTGCCACTGGTCTGGTTGCTCCAGACTGGCCCTAGCTCCCCTCCAACAGAGGAGCACCCCGGACCCTCCTGGTCCACTCCAGACGCCATCTTGACTCCACCGCGTGGGCTTGCCTTTGCCAAGGGTTGTTGCCCCAGTTCTGGGTCCAGCATCGCCGACAGCAGACACCTTCGTGGGACAGCTCGCCCCTTCTGCCTGGTCGCCGACAACGCCTCCTGCACCGAGGGACAGCAGAGTCCAGCGTCACCCACTCACCTGATCGCGGTGACTACGTCCGGTGCCATCCTGGTGCCACCTCAATCACTGGCTAGTGATTACGAACTCAGTCCCCTCTGCTTTCAGGTCATCTCCATCATCGATCCAGGCTTGGATCCCTCCGAATATCGACACTGGTCGCCTGCCAGCAACTTCTTCTTTCAGGCTCCTGAGACTACAACGAGGACTCCTGACATCTTGCTGAACCCACGCAGCCGCAGCCTCTGGGCTAGGTAACTCGAGCATTTCGGTGCTCCATCGCAGGTTCGCTCTACAAGTGTCCAGCTCCTTTTTCGTTTAGTCCCACTGATCGGATTTCTCCGGAATCAGTAACTTTAGACTTTCTAACCATTCACATTCCACTTTTAGTGTATATGGTTTTTCGTGCCCCTCGGGCATTTGTGTAAATTGTGCAACTTGAAGTATTTTCATAAGAGTTTTGTAGTGTGCTTAGCTCTCTGACTCATAAAGAGCCAGGGTAGTCTTGTTATAAATAAATATCCTTTATTTTCATAACAACTTGTGTGGTGTCCTTTTTACGTGGTGTTCAAAGGGTAAATTTGGTGGTAAAACAGCTGGCTTAACACGCCCTCTAGAGTTTAGCCTAAAGACTGCTCTTGTCCACGCTACTAGGATAGCTGGTCTATAAGGTTGACTTACAACCAATCATCAATAAGGGTCGTTTGGAATGATACACAGTGATCACTAGAATAGTGAGCACTACATATCAGGCCAACTTCTTACATTGGTGAGCAGCGGTTGGGATTTGAGCTTGCTGTGTTTTGCCACCCACGTATCCTAAGAACATCGGTTGAAAGATCACATAAGTACCCAGGTACATATAACTTAACTTAGAATACTCTGAGTTCTACTGAACCAGCTGTTGTAGTGTAACAGGGATTAGCACACCCTGACTACAGCTCTTAGCAAGGGATCAGTAGGTAAACACATAGTGTAGGTAGGTGCATCACTTACACCTCACTAGAAAGCATGTCTAACCACGGAGAGTCTTCAGAGACTCCCCTAGTGGTTGTTGACCCTCCACAGGTCACGTCAAGATATGCGGCTCTTAGCTTCACGGAGATGAGACAACTGTGTGCCTCCAGGAAGCTAAACCAGGGTTCTAACCCTACCATCACATTCCTGATAGGTCTCTTAGAGACTTATGAGGCGAGGAGGGCCTCTAACACAGGCCCCCCCGATCATGATGGGAACATGCCCCCCTTAGAGGGAACCCTTGGTGACCCAGACCTCGGCCTCCATACAGAGGAGGAAGAAGAGGAGAAATTATCAGGAGACGAGGCAAACAAAGGTCCAGTAGTAGTCGGCAGGCTCACGAGGACCAACTTAAGCAGGCATGAGAATGGAACTGGGGGAGCCCCGGGCCCACGCTCAAGCAGGCTTAACCTTGGGAACGGACGAGCTAGGTCTCTCTCCAGAGGCTCTAACAGATCTGTTCGAACACATGTCTCTCAGGCATCTTCTCAGAGAGGAATGACGTCCCCTCAGAGAAGGGAGCATGAAGCGAAGATGAGGGAAGTCAATCTGAGGATCGAGCGGGAAGAACTTGCCCTCGCCAAAGAAAGACTTGCCTTCGCCCGAGAGCAGAAATTGAGTGGGTCAGACCCCACTGGTGGCAGCATTATCATTAGAGAGAAAGACAGGGGTATAGACACTAGACACCTGAGTAAAATAGTGCCCCCCTTTAAACTAGGGGACGACATCCACAAGTGGATAACTGCTTTGGAGAGGGCCTGCACTGTCCAGTGCGTCCCCCCAAGTCAGTGGGCAGCTATACTGTGGCTCTCCTTTGAAGGTAAAGGGCGAGACAAGCTCCTCACTACTAGAGCTGAGGATGCTAACAACTACCAAGTCCTGAAGAATACACTGATTGATGGGTTCGGCTTAACAACTGAGCAGTACAGGTTGCTGTTCAGGGACACCCAGAAGGTTCAGTCTCAGGATTGGGCTGACTTTGTCGATTGTGCCACTAAGGCTTTGGAAGGCTGGTTGCTGGGTAGCAAGGTTACTGATTACACAGGATTGTACAATCTTATCATGAGAGAACAGATTTTAAACAACTGTCAGAACCAATTGTTGCATCAGCACCTTGTCGACTCGGATCTGACCTCTCCCCAAGAATTGGGAAAGAAGGGAGACAGATGGGTCAGAACAAGGGTCAAGCAGAACCAGACTCAGAACCAGGGTGGTCAGAAGAAAGCAGACCAAAAGGGTAGTAACAAGAACGAACAAAATGACCAGAAGTCTTCGACAGGTCCCCAACAAACCAAAGAGGGTGGGGGTCAGGCTTCACAGAAGAAGAAGACTCAAGAAGGCCAGTCAAAAAGGTGGTGCCAATACTGTAAAAGTAAGACTCACTGGTTTAGTGAGTGCACCAAGAAAGGAGGGCAAACTCCTGCCACTGCAGCCCCTAAGGCACCTGCACCCCCTAGTACAGTCAGCAGTGGTAGTGCGCCTCCCAAGGCATTAGTTGGGTTAACCTTGGGAACCGAGGGGGGTGACGACTTAGTCGGCACGCTCACTCAGGCCGTCCTTGTCTGTACAGGGGATATGGATATGTCCCCTGATGCCAGTCCCAATACCTTGGGCAAATACAGGCAGACGCCTTTGAATAATGGAAAAATGGCTCAGGCCTACAGGGACACTTGTGCCAGTGTCACAATGGTGACGCCTAACTTTGTGGACCCTGGACAGATCATGCTAGGTACCGATTACCTAGTGACCAATGCCAGCAATGTCACTACCAATCACAGTATGGCAGTTGTTGATTTCTCCTGGGGAGGGGTAAGTGGCCCAAAGAAAGTTGTGGTTAGTTCCGACCTCCCCGTAGAATGTCTGTTGGGCAATGATTTGGAAACGTCACAATGGTCAGAAGTGGAGCAGAGGACTCACATGGAAATGTTAGGCTTGCCAGCACATGTCCTTGCTGTGACCAGGTCACAGGCCAAAAGATGCCCCACTGAACAGGTGCTGGATCCTGGAAGAACGGACCAGACACCTTCCAAGAAAAGGAGCAGTAAGGGTAAGGCCTCGCCTTCCCCCTTGCCCCAGGTCATGGATCAAGTCTCTGAGGAGGCTGACCTTAAAGAACTGAGGGAAACTGAGCCGAAAGAGCTTGAACCTAGTCAGGTTGAGTTTCTGGGCTCAGGGGGACCCTCCAGGGAAGACCTGGGAAAGGCACAGTTAGACTGCCCCTCACTTGAACCCCTCAGACAGCAGGCGGCTGCTGAGGCTGCAGGGAACGCCACAGGTACCCACAAAGTGTACTGGGACGATGGACTCCTGTACTCCGAGGCAAGAGACCCCAAGCCTGGCGCGACCAGGAGGCTGGTCGTCCCCTTGTCTCTGAGAGGTTTCCTTCTTACCTTGGCCCACGAGATTCCCCTTGCAGGTCACTTAGGCCAGAATAAGACTTGGGACAGAATTGTTCCACACTTTCACTGGCCCCACATGTCCGAACATACGAAGGAGTTTTGCCGCTCCTGTGTCACTTGCCAAGCCAGTGGTAAGTCAGGTGGCACGACAAAGGCCCCCCTCATACCACTGCCGGTGGTGGGGGTACCCTTTGAACGAGTGGGGATCGACATTGTCGGACCAATGGAACCCCAGACAGCATCAGGGCACAAGTTTATACTGGTGGTGGTGGACCACGCCACCAGGTATCCTGAAGCTATTCCCCTTAGGACCACTACAGCACCTGTAGTGGCACGAGCCCTAGTTGGAGTGTTCTCCAGAGTGGGCTTCCCTAAGGAGGTTGTCTCTGACAGAGGTGCAAACTTTATGTCGGGATATCTGACTGCAATGTGGAAGGAGTGTGGTGTCAACTACAAGTTCACCACACCCTATCACCCACAATGCAATGGGCTTGTTGAGAGATTCAACAGGCCCCTAAAAGGGATGATTCATGGACTACCTGAAAAGCTTCGGCGGAGATGGGATGTCCTGATACCCTGCCTCTTGTTCGCCTACAGAGAGGTCCCACAGAAGGGGGTTGGCTACAGCCCTTTTGAGCTTCTGTTCGGGCATCCTGTAAGGGGACCCCTTTGTTTGGTAAAGGAAGGATGGGAGAGACCTCTCAGAAAACCGGCATCAAACGTTGTGGACTATGTGCTCGGTCTCCACTCGCGGATGGCTGAGTACATGGAAAAGGCATCTAAAAACCTTGAGGCGAGCCAAGAATTACAAAAAGCTTGGCACGACCAAAAGGCTGTCCTGACTGTGTATCAGCCTGGACAGAAGGTGTGGGTGCTGGAGCCAGTGGCCCCAGCAGCACTCAAAGACAAATGGTCTGGGCCCCACACGATCATTGAGCAAAAGGGAGAGGTCACCTACTTGGTAGACCTGGGAACTCCCCGGAGCCCCCACAGGGTGCTCCATTGTTGGACAGGCCTCACAGACGGCTTGCTCCCTCCCCGCTCGACGGGGCCCGAACCCCGGCCCACCTGGCATATCCCCGCAACAAGCACCTGTACCCCATCTCCCGACGGACCCTCTGCCCTCGGACCCCTACTCATCACGGGGTCCGGCCCCACCGGCTTCCCGGCCGGGTCAAGCCGCCATCTTGGGCCCTGCACCACGTGGCCGCATGGCCTCCCCTCGACCCTAACCCCGGGCCTGGCCGGCCCCGACATCCCGGCACCACCATCCACCCAGGAGGTGAGCGGACCACTTGGCAGGTCAATGGGAGAACGAAGTGTCAAGGGCTCTCCCCCGCCAGGTGCCGATCGCTCCCAGCTCCCCCAGGCACTGGCTCCACCCCCTGCTGGGTGTCTGGACACCTTCATCCCGGACCCTCCGACCTCCAAGTGCGAGGGTCCGGACATCAAAGGGCACCAGCCCTATAACTGAGGCAGCTCCGGAGCAGGAAGGCAGTTGTATCCTGGAGTCGAGAGACACCGAGTGAACTCAACCCTGACGGTCTACTGGCGCTGCCGTAGCCCGCTCTTGTGAACCATCGTCCTGCCTGCTGGCGCTGCCGCGGCCTTCTGCAACCTTCACCTTCCTGGGACCTGCTGGCGCTGCCGCGGCCCGTTGTAACGACCATCCTCACCGGGACCTGCTGGCGCTGCCGCGGTCTTCTGCAACAGTCATCCTCCGGGGACCTGCTGGCGCTGCCGCGGCCCGTTGTAACGACCATCCTCACCGGGACCTGCTGGCGCTGCCGCGGACCGTATATCTTCCGGGGACCTGCTGGCGCTGCCGCGGCCCGTTGTATCGACCATCCACACCGGGACCTGCTGGCGCTGCCGCGGCCCATACCACCTAACCACCAAGCTCGAGGATTGTGAGCTCATCATCACCTCATCCGAACTACCTGATTGGTAAATAGACTGTCCCGCTACCCCCTTCCCTACCTTGTGAGACTCTAATCGAGGGGACCCCTGAGTCCAGACCTCCTTGTACCATTTAACCGTACCTTAAATAAGTGCTTATAAAGAACACTGAACCTTATCCGTGTGTGGTATCTGTCTGTGGGGGGGAAGTTACTTGTCTGTACGATCGCTGGAGACGGCTCTCCCCGGAGACCTCTCCTCCTGACCCCGGCCGACCCTCCCGGTCCATCTACCTTTTCTAACATTGGTGGCCAGCGGCGCGATCCGAATCAACGCGTAATCGTACAGATAGTAGCTCACCCCACGACAAAGCACGATGTCGACCAAAGATAGCAGCTCCACCGAGAAGTTCCAAATGGAGAAATTAGAAGAATACAACCACCGCGAACTGAGACAATTTTGCATAGAACTTGGCATTGCTACCACCGGCCTGAGTACCAAGGATGATCTAAAGCGCGCTCTTGAGTCATGGACAGAAACTGGGGTCACAGGACCCTCCGACCAAAACAGCGTCACACCAGACCAAAACAGCATCACACCAGAGGGGAACGCCACGGCTCCCGAGGAGCGGGGAACGGGCCTCTCACAGGAGGAGATACGAGAAAGAGACAGAGTCAGATTACACGAATTAGAGATGGCACGACTCAAGATGGATGGGGAACTTAAGTTAGCTGAACAGAAAATCAACCTCGAGCATATGCGGCTTCGAGAGGAACGAGAAGAAAAGCAGAGACAAAGAGAGCTGGAAGAGAAAAAAATAACGCTCGAGCACGAGCGCCGACTGGCGGAAATAGAACTGCGCAAACAGAATAAGGAACTGGGGGTGCCTGAGCGACCACACACCCCGGGGCCTATTGAGAAAAAAGTTCACATCCCCAAGGATGTGGTCCGCGAGTATGTCCGAGAAGACGACATACAACAATGGTTTAAAGCCTATGAGATCGCAATGACCTCCCACCGGATCGACCGGAGTGATTGGGGAGCTGGACTTTGGGGGAGATTCATCAACGAGGGTCGCGATGCCCTGCTGCAGCTCCCCGATCACCAAATGTCGTCCTACGACCACATGAAGGCTGCCCTCCTCACCCGCTACGGCCTCACGCCCGAGATGTACCGCCAGAGGTTCAGAGATTGCACCCGGATCCCAGGTACAACTTGGGTAGAATACGTGAACTATTTCAGCCGGGCCTTCGAGGGTTGGATCAAGGGAAATCAGGTCACCACCTACGAACAACTCTTCAACCTTATGGTATGGGAGCACCTATCAAACAACTGTTTCGTCGAGCTCAGGCAGCACCTACTCGACAGTAAGCTGACTGACCCCCGGCAGCTCGCCGCCGAAGCCGACCGGTGGGAAAGCACCCGAGTGGGCCGGAAAGGGCCACACGACCAGAACAGAAGCAACCAAGGCCAGCACCGTCCTCGGGGAGGAGGAGGGGGCCAGGGGCGAGGGAGAGACGCCTTACCGGCAACACCCGTGGCCAGCACCCCACCTCCGGCCGGCCGGGGCAACCCCCCGTTGCGGCCTGGGTACCGAGCCAACGTCACGTGCCACCGGTGCCAGCGACTAGGCCACTACGCCAACGATCCGAACTGCCCGCTAAACCAACCACCCAAGCCCCGCCAGGTAGCTGCCGCTGCCCTGGGGGAAGAGCGATCATCAGAGGGACCCGAGGAGTATGAGCCGGACCAGCAAGGGTGGGAACCGGCCGCCATGGTCCTGGCATGCTTAGGGGGAAGGGACATGGTTCCGCGGGCTCCCCTACCCGCCAACACCAGAAAATATGGTCAGTGGGTGACCATTAATGGACAGAGAGCCGAGGCCTTGCGTGACACCGGCGCCAGCGTGACGGCCGTCCGCTGTCACCTGGTGAAGCCCGAGCAGATCCTGCCGAACATTCTCTGCCCCGTCCGCTCGGCAGATAACTCTGAGAGCATGTGTAAGATGGCCTGCGTCCCGTTTGAATGGGGAGGGGTCTCCGGCCTACTGAAGGTGACGGTCCGGGACGATGCCCCCGTGGACTGCCTCCTGGGGAATGACCTCGAGAGTTCCCCGTGGGCCACCGTCGAGAGAAGAGAGCACTTGGGGATGCTGGGCCTCCCGGACTGGGCCTGCATAACCACCCGATCCATGGCCGCCCGTGCCGCCCCCCGATCAGAAGAAACCGAATGGCCAGCACCTCCGCCCCCGGTTGCCCCCGCAGAGGACAACGGCGAGTCCGACCTCCCGGACCCGACTACCGAGGAAGACGCGCAACACCAGGACCTTCCGGATCTGGCTCAGTGGCGGCAAGAAGGGGGGCCCACCCAAGAACAGTTCCGCCAGGAACAAAAGACCTGTCCCTCCCTCGAGGGACTCCGCCAACAAGCCAGCACCCAAACCGCCGGGGACACCACAGGAACCCACTGGGTCTACTGGGATAACGACCTGCTCTACAGCGAGCAAAGAATCGCCGAGCTGGGGGCCGGTCGAGTTCTGGTGGTACCGCTACGCTTCCGAGACTTTCTGCTCGACCTAGCCCACGATGTCCCCCTGGCTGGACACCTGGGCCAGGACAAAACGTACAGTCGCCTGGTGACCCACTTTTTTTGGCCGAAAATGAGGAATGACGTCCTGAACCACTGCCGATCGTGCCCCACATGCCAAGCCAGCGGGAAGAGTGGCCGGAAGCTGAAGGCCCCTCTACAACCCTTCCCGGTGGTCACCACCCCGTTCGAGAGGGTGGGGATAGACATTGTGGGGCCTCTGGACCCCCGCACGGCACAAGGACACAGGTTCATCTTGGTACTAGTGGACCATGCCACCCGCTACCCCGAGGCGGTGCCTCTACGGACAGTGACCGCTCCAGTGGTTGGCCGGGCCCTGATGGGGATCTTCTCCCGGGTAGGCTTCCCCCGAGAAGTCGTCAGCGACCGAGGCACGAATTTCATATCAAAGTACATGAAGTCCCTCTGGCAACAATGCGGGGTCACCTACAGATTCACGACCCCCTATCACCCCCAAGGGAACGGACTAGTGGAGCGTTTTAACCGCACTCTCAAAGGGATGATTGGGGGATTGGAAGAACCTCTCCGTCGCCAGTGGGATGTACTGCTCCCGTGCCTCCTCTTCGCCTACCGGGAAGTGCCCCAGAAGTCCCTGGGTTTTAGCCCCTTTGAACTCCTATACGGACACCCTGTGCGAGGGCCCCTCAGCCTAGTCAAGGAAGGTTGGGAGATGGCCCCCCTAACGACCCCTCCAGACGTCTTCAAATACATCCTGGCCTTACGAAACCAGACCCGGCGCTTCAGGGAGAGGGCCAAGGCGAACCTCGAGGCCAGCCAGGAGGACATGAAGAGGTGGTATGATCACAATGCCTCCTCCGTTGAATTCGAGCCTGGGCAGCAAGTATGGGTGATGTCCCCCACCGAACCATGTGCCCTGCAAGATAAGTGGACGGGGCCCTTCAAAGTGGTCGAGCGCAAAAGCCCCGTCACTTACCTCATCGACATGGGGTCCTCCCGGAACCCCCTTCGGGTCCTCCACACCAACCGGCTCAAACCGCACTTTGTGCGCTCCGAACTAAGCCTCTTGATGGCTACAGACAGTGGCACAGAAGAAGACTCCGAGCCCCTCCCGGACCTCCTGAAGACTCAGGAGAAGGACGGCTCCGTGGACGGGGTCCGGCTCTCGGACGCCCTCACTTCAGAGCAACGCCAGGACTGCCGGAACCTCCTGCTGCAGTTCGCTGCCCTGTTCTCCCTCACCCCCGGGGTCACCCCCTGGTGTTTGCACGACGTAGACACCGGGGACAGTCCCCCTGTCCGGCACCGGGCCTACCGCGTACCAGATCGGGTACGGGCCTGCATACAGGAGGAAGTGGCCAAGATGCTCACGATCGGGGTCATCGAGCCCTCGGACAGTCCCTGGGCCAGTCCGGTCGTATTAGTTCCCAAGGCCGCTGCCCCCGGCTCCGCCCCTGAACTGAGATTCTGCGTCGACTACCGGGGCTTGAACGCTGTCACCCGGACCGACGCTCATCCCATCCCCCGAGCAGACGAGCTGATCGACCGGCTGGGGGCCGCCCGCTACCTTAGTATCTTCGACCTAACGGCGGGCTACTGGCAGATCGGCCTCACACCCAGGGCTCAGGAACGGTCAGCCTTCTGTACCCCCGATGGCCACTATCAATTTAAGGTCATGCCCTTTGGCATGAAGAATGCCCCCGCCACGTTCCAACGCCTTGTGAACCAGGTCTTGGCAGGGCTTGAAGAATTCAGCGCTGCCTACCTGGACGATATCGCTGTATACAGCCGCCACTGGTCCGACCACCTCCGTCACCTCCAAGAGGTCCTGCAAGCCCTCCAGCGGGCCGGCCTCACCATTAAGGCCGGCAAGTGCCAGCTTGGCCAAGGGTCTGTGACCTACCTTGGGCACCAAGTGGGGAGCGGGCTGGTGGCCCCACTACAACTTAAGATTGCTGCCATCCAGTCCTGGCAGCCCCCCGTCACCCAGACCGAGGTCCGAGCCTTCTTGGGGCTCACCGGCTACTACCGGCGGTTCGTGAAGGACTACGGCAGCATCGTGGGGCCCCTCACGGGTCTCACATCCAAGAACCAGCCGAAGCGGGTCAACTGGACTCCTGATTGTCAAGCGGCCTTCGAGGAGCTGAAGGCCGCCCTGTGCACCGCCCCGGTGCTCCAGGCCCCCGATTACAGTCGGGAATTTGTGGTGCAGACCGACGCCTCCGACCACGGCATCGGGGCCGTCCTCTCTCAGCTGAACCCCGAAGGTCATGACCAGCCGGTGGCCTTCATCAGCCGACGTCTCCTGGCCCGAGAACAGCGTTGGAGCACCATCGAGAGGGAGGCATTTGCAGTAGTGTGGGCCCTCAAAAAGCTCCGACCCTATCTCTTCGGTACCCACTTCCGGGTACAAACCGACCATCGACCCCTGCAATGGCTGATGCAGATGCGGGGGGAGAACCCAAAACTCTTGCGCTGGTCCATTTCCCTGCAGGGAATGGACTTCACCGTGGAGCACCGACCAGGCCAAGACCACGCCAACGCAGATGGCCTGTCCCGCTTTTTCCGCCTCGACGAAGAGAGTCCCCAAGGAGATGGGTGACTCTCCCCGCCTTCAGCTGGGGGGGACGCATGTTGGACAGGCCTCACAGACGGCTTGCTCCCTCCCCGCTCGACGGGGCCCGAACCCCGGCCCACCTGGCATATCCCCGCAACAAGCACCTGTACCCCGTCTCCCGACGGACCCTCTGCCCTCGGACCCCTACTCATCACGGGGTCCGGCCCCACCGGCTTCCCGGCCGGGTCAAGCCGCCATCTTGGGCCCTGCACCACGTGGCCGCATGGCCTCCCCTCGACCCTAACCCCGGGCCTGGCCGGCCCCGACATCCCGGCACCACCATCCACCCAGGAGGTGAGCGGACCACTTGGCAGGTCAATGGGAGAACGAAGTGTCAAGGGCTCTCCCCCGCCAGGTGCCGATCGCTCCCAGCTCCCCCAGGCACTGGCTCCACCCCCTGCTGGGTGTCTGGACACCTTCATCCCGGACCCTCCGACCTCCAAGTGCGAGGGTCCGGACATCAAAGGGCACCAGCCCTATAACTGAGGCAGCTCCGGAGCAGGAAGGCAGTTGTATCCTGGAGTCGAGAGACACCGAGTGAACTCAACCCTGACGGTCTACTGGCGCTGCCGTAGCCCGCTCTTGTGAACCATCGTCCTGCCTGCTGGCGCTGCCGCGGCCTTCTGCAACCTTCACCTTCCTGGGACCTGCTGGCGCTGCCGCGGCCCGTTGTAACGACCATCCTCACCGGGACCTGCTGGCGCTGCCGCGGTCTTCTGCAACAGTCATCCTCCGGGGACCTGCTGGCGCTGCCGCGGCCCGTTGTAACGACCATCCTCACCGGGACCTGCTGGCGCTGCCGCGGACCGTATATCTTCCGGGGACCTGCTGGCGCTGCCGCGGCCCGTTGTATCGACCATCCACACCGGGACCTGCTGGCGCTGCCGCGGCCCATACCACCTAACCACCAAGCTCGAGGATTGTGAGCTCATCATCACCTCATCCGAACTACCTGATTGGTAAATAGACTGTCCCGCTACCCCCTTCCCTACCTTGTGAGACTCTAATCGAGGGGACCCCTGAGTCCAGACCTCCTTGTACCATTTAACCGTACCTTAAATAAGTGCTTATAAAGAACACTGAACCTTATCCGTGTGTGGTATCTGTCTGTGGGGGGGAAGTTACTTGTCTGTACGATCGCTGGAGACGGCTCTCCCCGGAGACCTCTCCTCCTGACCCCGGCCGACCCTCCCGGTCCATCTACCTTTTCTAACATCCATGTAAACAGGCTCAAAGCATATGTCGACAGGGAGGGCATGGGCTTGCTCATGGCCACAGATGAGGGACAGGAGGAGGAGAGTGACCCTCTCCCAGACCTGCTCTCTCAGAACCCTGACGATGGATCAGTAGATGGTGTTGTCTTTTGTGGCAGCCTCTCTGGACACCAACAAAAGGATTGTAAACAGGTTCTTCAATCCTTCCGACATATGTTCTCTCTGACACCCAGTCAGACCAATTGGTGTACCCATGAGGTCGACACTGGGGACAGTCTGCCCGTAAAAAGTAAAATCTATCGACAGCCTGATCATGTCAGAGACTGCATCAAGACAGAGGTGCAGAAAATGTTGGAGCTGGGAGTCATTGAGCCCTCGGACAGCCCCTGGGCTAGTCCCGTGGTTCTCGTGCCAAAACCTCACACCCAGGGCGGTAAGAGAGAGATGAGGTTTTGCGTGGACTACAGAGGCCTCAATGCAGTCACTAAGACTGATGCCCACCCAATACCAAGAGCAGATGAACTTATCGACAGGTTGGCTTCTGCCAATTACTTAAGTACATTTGACCTGACAGCTGGGTATTGGCAAATCAGGTTAGCTGAGGACGCCAAGCCCAAAACAGCATTTTCTACCCCTGGTGGGCATTATCAGTTTGTGGTAATGCCCTTTGGTTTGAAGAATGCACCTGCCACCTTCCAAAGGCTGGTGAATCAAGTTCTCACTGGGTTGGACGACTTCTGTGCAGCATACCTTGACGATATAGCTGTCTTTAGCTCCACCTGGGAGGATCACCTGGTCCACCTGAGGAAAGTGTTAGAGGCGCTGCAGAAGGCAGGTCTCACTATCAAGGCCACTAAGTGCCAGATAGGGCAGACACAGGTTGTATACCTGGGCCACCTTGTAGGTGGAGGCCAGGTTCAACCATTGGAGAGCAAGATACAGGCCATCCAGGACTGGGCTCCTCCAACCACCCAGACTCAGGTTCGAGCTTTCTTGGGCCTGACTGGATATTACAGGAAATTTGTCAGAAATTATGGATCCATTGTGACCCCGCTTAATGACCTGACAAGTAAGAAAATGCCAAAGAAAGTTCAGTGGACAGCAAGCTGTCAAAAGGCATTCAATGACCTAAAGCAGGCCATGTGCACAGCACCTATCCTAAAGAGTCCAGACTACTCCAAAACATTCATTGTCCAAACAGATGCTTCTGAGTTGGGTGTGGGAGCGGTGCTATCTCAGCTGAATTTTGATGGTCATGACCAGCCCATTGCTTTTATTAGCACAAGGCTGACCCCCAGAGAGAAGAATTGGTCAGCTATTGAGAGGGAGGCCTTTGCTGTGGTTTGGGCCCTGAAGAAGTTGAGGCCATACTTGTTTGGCACTCACTTCAAGATTCAGACCGACCATAAGCCCCTCTTGTGGCTAAATCAGATGAAGGGTGAAAACCCCAAACTACTTAGGTGGTCCATTTCCCTACAGGGGATGGACTTTACAGTGGAGCATAGACCTGGCACTGATCATGGCAATGCAGATGGGCTCTCCAGGTACTTCCACTTAGAGCAAGAAGACTCACCTGGTCAAGGTTAGCTTATTGTCCCAAAGTTTGGGGGGGGTCATGTAGGAGAGTAGGGTCTGCAATCCTATGATCACCCCAGATTTTTGCTTTTTGCTTCATTGGTTTACGACTTTTCTTGCTGTGGGCCTGCCAATCAGACCCACAGCCTAGCTGTTCTCTCTCTAAAGTGACACATGTACCTTAGGTGCATTTACTAATTGGAACTGGGCCACCTTATCAGTCCCTGTATCAGCATACCTTAGGTATCCAGGGCCTAGGTGTACCCAGGGCCTACCAGGGGCTGCAGCATGTATTATGCCACCCCTGGCTGGCCACCCAAATCTGACACAACTGGCTGCACGACGGCTGGGGCAAGGTGGTGTAATCACCCTTTGCTTTAGGTATAGTATTCCTATATCTAACCCTAAACTGGACACATGTATTCCTATCAGTCACTCCTATGGCAGGCCTTATCAATCCTGAAGGCAGAGTGCTTGGAATCATGGGAGATGGTGCTCGGGGGTGAGCCGAGCCGTCCGCAGCTTGCGGAACCAAGTCCTAATAGCTGTTCCAGGATAACGCGTACCATATACTCTTAAAGTGCAGTATAATCCTCGCGGTTATTTGCTAACTCTGGTATCGCATTATCAAAGCATGTCGAGTAAGGTGTCATACGAATTGGGATACTAACCCCTCGCCAATTCTGGCGACGGGGTTAGCATTCCACCCTTCTAGAGGGACACGACATGCATGTAACTGTGAACCCCGGTTAAAGTTGACTCGAGCCTCAGCATCACAAAATGGATGCTGCCACCACAGACACAAGTCTGACCTCCTGCTGCTGGGAGTCCTTCCAGCGGGGAGAGCTTGGACAAAGGGTTTCCTGTCGGGGGCGGTGCCTGCGCCATCCCAGACAGGGTTTTGTGTATCCCAGGTAGGCAAGGCTGAGAGGAAGGTGACTGCAAGTGGCACCCCGGTGCTCACTGTGCATAGGCCGGCTCGAACCAGTTCCAGGGGCACCCCAGCCTCCGAGCTGGGGAGAGACCGGACAAAGGAGAGGGGTGTAACCACCTCCCCCCTGGTCCCACCCATAGGCAGGACCTAGTCACGGGCCAGCCCCTTTTCTTAGAATAAAGGTAGGAGCGGGCCCCCTTCCCAAATTGGATAATTCTGAATCTTGAACTACTTTCCACGAAAGGAACTCTTGACTTTTTCTGAAGACTCTCCCTTGTGGCTAAGGAGTAGCCACCCTGCACCAGCAGGCACCACCTAAGCGCTTACGGTTTGCTGCACGTCCATCCTCCGGATCCAGACTGAACAGCTCGACGAGACCCGGATTCCCTGCCATCTCTGACCTCTACCTGCATCATCAGCCCAGCTGAGATACGTGGGTGTGACGAGACCTGCGGGACCGGCCATCATCAGAACCTGCACGACGCTTGCCTAGCGCAACCACCGAGGGACCCTCGAGTGCGTGCTCTTGGGTTTGAGAAGCCCCAACCCTGAGCAGCTCCAGCACCGAAGACCAGCCTCCCAGCATCCCTGAGATCTGCGTGGGGGCCCTTCTGCTCTTTGCCGCTCACCGCGTTGTTCGGTCACTTGCCGTTGGCTAGTGGCCCTCCTAACGACGCACCACGACATTTCTGCCACTGGTCTGGTTGCTCCAGACTGGCCCTAGCTCCCCTCCAACAGAGGAGCACCCCGGACCCTCCTGGTCCACTCCAGACGCCATCTTGACTCCACCGCGTGGGCTTGCCTTTGCCAAGGGTTGTTGCCCCAGTTCTGGGTCCAGCATCGCCGACAGCAGACACCTTCGTGGGACAGCTCGCCCCTTCTGCCTGGTCGCCGACAACGCCTCCTGCACCGAGGGACAGCAGAGTCCAGCGTCACCCACTCACCCGATCGCGGTGACTACGTCCGGTGCCATCCTGGTGCCACCTCAATCACTGGCTAGTGATTACGAACTGAGTCCCCTCTGCTTTCAGGTCATCTCCATCATCGATTCAGGCTTGGATCCCTCCGAATATCGACACTGGTCGCCTGCCAGCAACTTCTTCTTTCAGGCTCCTGAGACTACAACGAGGACTCCCGACATCTTGCTGAACCCACGCAGCCGCAGCCTCTGGGCTAGGTAACTCGAGCATTTCGGTGCTCCATCGCAGGTTCGCTCTACAAGTGTCCAGCTCCTTTTTCGTTTAGTCCCACTGATCGGATTTCTCCGGAATCAGTATCTTTAGACTTTCTAACCATTCACATTCCACTTTTAGTGTATATGGTTTTTCGTGCCCCTCGGGCATTTGTGTAAATTGTGCAACTTGAAGTATTTTCATAAGAGTTTTGTAGTGTGCTTAGCTCCCTGACTCATAAAGAGCCAGGGTAGTCTTGTTATAAATAAATATCCTTTATTTTCATAACAACTTGTGTGGTGTCCTTTCACGTGGTGTTCAAAGGGTAAATGTGGTGGTAAAACAGCTGGCTTAACACGCCCTCTAGAGTTTAGCCTAAAGACTGCTCTTGTCCACGCTACTAGGATAGCTGGTCTATAAGTTTGACTTGCAACCAATCATCAATAAGGGTCGTTTGGAATGATACACAGTGATCACTAGAATAGTGAGCACTACATATCAGGCCAACTTCTCACAACCTCCTGTTGACGACAAACCTCCTTGCATCTCTGGGTTCTCGATCGATGTGCCGAAGTCACACCTGCCTCCTGCACAGAGGCTCCTGTTCATCTGAGCTGTCCCGGATACAGTGCTCTTCCAAGCGTTCCAATGGCTCAATGAGTCCAAGACATATGAGCTATAATCCTGACGTGTCAATATATATCCTGGGTCTCGGTGAGAGCAGCTCTGCTCTTCTTGGCCTTCTCACCTCCTGCTTCCTGCTCGACGACCATGCAAGAAGGCACATGCGGGCTTTGCTGCGGTATCTCAAGTCTCAGTGGGCTCAGCACTGAGGAAACTAGTTCTATTCCATCCAGGTTTTGGGGAGACTCTGAAAGACCTGCTGTGATAGCTGCTTGACTGCAATTGGACTGGTGGTCGGCCCCTCTCCCTACCCCATAGAGAGGGGACGTTGAGACAGAGGCATCGCTGCTGGGTTGGGGAGACTATCTGGGAGAGGTGGAGATCAGAGGACTCTGGTCTCCGCTGGAATCCCTACTCCACTTCAATCTGTTGTAGTTGCAGGTGATTCGCTTGGTGCAAAAGGCCTTACTCACATTCATCAAGGGGAGGTTAATTCAGGTCTTCCCGACAACACAAATGCCATGTGGTACGGCAACCAATAAAGATGGAGCGGGTCCTGTGCCAGGAATCTCTGCGCCTCTGGACCTGGTTGACCCACCAGGGCATCTCCCTGGTAACCAACCACCTGGTAGGATCTTTGAATGCCAGGGCAGACAATATCAGCCTGCGTTGTCTAGTGTATCATGAATGGCAATTACACTCCGCGATGGTACAGGGCGTCTTCCAGGGATTGGGAGAACTCTAGCTCAATCTTTTCACTACCACCTAAAACACAGTGTCCAAGCTTGTGCGTGTTGGAGTTCTCAAGGCACCTCCACTCGGGGATGGATTCCACCTAGAGTGGAGCGTGAGGCTCCTGTATCCACCTCCCCTGCCCAATGTTCTTAAGAAGACCAGGGACAACCGGGCCCAAGTCATCTTAGTAGCTCCGGATTGGACCAAGAAAGTGTGGTGCCCAGAACTTCTGGTCATGAGCATCTGCCCCCAATCAGGCTGCTGCCTTGGGAAGATTTTCTGTCACAGGAGCATGAAAGCGTCCTCCCCCTGGCCCTGCACAACCTACACCCCCGATGTGTGGAGCGGTGATAGCAGACTGCTTTTAACCTCCCTCCTGAGCTCGTGGATGTTCTCTAAGCAGCCAGATGTCCATCCACAAACCAAATGTTATCTGGATGTAGGGAGAAGTTTGTGACGTGTTATACCTCTCAGAGGAAGTGTTGAGTCTGTGCTGTCTTTCACCCAGCCAGGTATTGCTGTGGCCATGATTAAAGGCTAGGTTTCAGACTTGTCGGCCTTTTACACTTACCAGATCAAATATTGTTGTTTAAATCACCTGTTGTGATGCATTTTCTTAAAGGGTTTTTCCACATGACCCCCTCAAGCCTTTTGTGATGCCACACTGTTTATGCACTGATGTCTGGCTTGTTGTCCTCTCTACCCAAGAGACAGACCTACGGTCAGCGGCTACCTTCCCCTGTCTGCGTCTGGCCAGCAGAGCCCGGCGACCACCAGACCCTGGGCAGAGAGACCACCAAGCCACAGTCAAAAAGTCAAGAGTTGTGCGCTCATTGTGTGCAGCATACGCATGCAGTGGGTGCACCAATGAGAAACTAGTGTGCCCGTCCATGCCCCGGAAGTGCAAAGCACCAGCCACTCTGCCCACCTCTACACTCACCCGGTAATGGCAAGACCAGTATCCTGCAGCCAAAGGCGGTTAGATATGTTAGCCATTTATAGGGCTGTCCAGCCTGCTCCAACCTTCCCTCAGAGGTTCATGTTCCACCTGTCCTAATGACGGCCGCCCTGCGCCTGTGTGGCTTTCTTCAATCTTGAGAGGTGTTGAAGGACGTAACTGCTTGTGTATGAGATCTCAGTCCTGCAGCAACATTCAACACCCACCTGGTGGCTCTATGGACCCATCTCACCCACAAGAGTGAGTGAAGAACAAATGATATTGCTCGGCATCATCTCTCCAAGGGAATGACTGGGAGGCGATGAATGCGAGGCGATGACTGCGAGGCGATGAATGCGAGGCGATGAATGCAAGGCAATGAATGCGAGGCAATGACTTCAAGGCAATGACTGCAAGGCAATGAATGCGAGGCGATGACTGCGAGGCGATGAATGCAAGGCAATGAATGCGAGGCAATGACTTCAAGGCAATGACTGCAAGGCAATGAATGCGAGGCGATGACTGCGAGGCGATGAATGCAAGGCAATGAATGCGAGGCGATGACTTCAAGGCAATGAATGCAAGGCAATGAATGCGAGGCAATGACTGCGAGGCGATGAATGCAAGGCAATGAATGCGAGGCGAAGACTTCAAGGCAATGAATGCGAGGCGAAGACTTCAAGGCAATGAATGCGAGGCGATGACTTCAAGGCAATGAAGGCAAGGCAATGAATGCGAGGCAATGACTGCGAGGCGATGAATGCAAGGCAATGAATGCGAGGCGATGACTGCGAGACGATGAATGCAAGGCAATGAATGCGAGGCGATGACTGCGAGGCGATGAATGCAAGGCAATGAATGCGAGGCAATGACTGCGAGGCGATGAATGCAAGGCAATGAATGCGAGGCGATGACTGCGAGACGATGAATGCAAGGCAATGAATGCGAGGCGATGACTGCGAGGCGATGAATGCAAGGCAATGAATGCGAGGCAATGACTGTGAGGCGATGAATGCAAGGCAATGAATGCGAGGCGATGACTGCGAGGCGATGAATGCAAGGCAATGAATGCGAGGCGATGACTGCGAGGCGATGAATGCAAGGCAATGACTGCAAGGCAATGACTGCAAGGCAATGACTTCAAGGCAATGACTTCAAGGCAATGACTGCGAGGCGATGATGAACACAAGGCAATGGATACAAGGCAATGAATGCGAGGCGATGACTTCAAGGCAATGAATGTGAGGCGATGACTGCAAGGCAATGACTACGAGGCAATGACTTCAAGGCAATGACTGCGAGGCAATGACTTCAAGGCAATGACTGCAAGGCAATGACTGCAAGGCAATGACTGCGAGGCGATGAATGCAAGGCAATGATGAACACAAGGCAATGGATACAAGGCAATGACTGCAAGGCAATGACTGCAAGGCAATGACTTCAAGGCAATGACTGCAAGGCAATGACTGCAAGGCAATGACTGCGAGGTGATGATGAACACAAGGCAATGGATACAAGGCAATGACTGCAAAGCAATGACTGCAAGGCAATGACTGCGAGGCGATGAATGCAAGGCAATGATGAACACAAGGCAATGGATACAAGGCAATGACTGCAAGGCAATGACTGCAAGGCAATGAATGCGAGGCGATGATGAACACAAGGCAATGGATACAAGGAAATTACTGCAAGGCAATGACTGCGAGGCAATGAATGCGAGGCGATGAATGCGAGGCGATGACTTCAAGGCAATGATGAACACAAGGCAATGGATACAAGGCAATGACTGCAAGGCAATGACTGCGAGGCAATGACTGCAAGGCAATGACTGCAAGGCAATGACTGCGAGGCGATGAATGAATGCAAGCCAATGAATGCAAGGCAATTAATGGAAGGCAATGGATGCAGAGCAAAGACTGGAAGGCAATAGATGCTAGGGGATGAATGCAAACTAACAAATGCATTGCAAGGCAAAGAATGCAAGGCAATGGGTACAAGACAATGACTGCAAGGTAATGAATACAAGGCAATGAATGCAAGGTAATGGATGCAGAGCAATGACTGGAAGGCTATGGATGCAAGGCAATGAATGCAGGGGACTGAATGGAAGGAAATGACTGCAAAGCAATGACTGCAAGACAATGACTGCAAGGGACTGAATGGAAGGAAATGAATACAAGGCAATGAATGCAAGGAATGGATGCAAGGCAATTAATGGAAGGCAACTGTTGCAGAGCTATAACTGGAATGCAATGGATGTAAGGCAATGACTGCAGGGGACTGAATGGAAGGCGATGACTGCAAGGCAATACATGCAAGGGAATGACAGCAAGGCAATGACAGCAAGGCAATGACAGCAAGGCAATGAATGAATGCAGTGTCTATACCTAGATGTTCCAAGACCACCTGCTGAAACTAGGACTCCTGGGTCAGGTGCTTTGAGGGGCACTTGCCTAGGAGTAGAAGGAAGAAGGCTGTTTGACCATCTAACCCCTGGGATGAAAAGTTACTGTGACACAACTATGAGTGTCATAATGGAAAGATATCATTTCTATTGCCGTTATCCGGCACCAGGCGTGTCAACCAAGTTCTGTGTTGCAACTCTAAGGATGTCGACCACAACGTGTTCCTTAAGGGAAATGGACAAAATGATTCGAGACCAAGTGGTAACGCGCTGCACATGTGTCAAGGCGCAAGAAAAGCTTTAGTGTAACAGAAGCCCCAGCCTGGAAAGGGTGACTTCAACTATAAAGAGTATTGCGAGGTCTGCCGAAGGTGTGGAATTGTTGTGCAAGCTCGATAATCATCAAGCTGTTTGTTAATCCAATTCATGAAGAAGGAGAAGCTTCTAATAATCCTTCAAGTGATACCCACTTATCATCCAATCAAAAATTGCCCAGCATTAAGGAAGATATGCAAGGGGGTGTGCAAAGAAATGGCATTTATACAAAGTGTGCCGAACCACACACACCAAGAAAGTATTCACAGAGGAAGAGTTTTAACTGTGGGAAGATTCCGATGGGAACGAGCTAATGGAACATTTGGTGTCCTTGTGGCCATCATCCATAAGGAAGCAGGAAAGAATGAACCTAAAGGCTGTGTCGAAGGAAATGGACAGAGTGTTGAAATGCTCGTTGACATTGGGTCAAGAATGACTATACTAAAGGACACTCACAATGTTCTGGAATGCAAAGCATCACTGGAAGCCAGCAGAATCGTTCCTGGAGCTTATAGAGGCCACACAATTAAACTCTTGAGTATTTAAACAGATCTGGCATTCAACCAGAAAAGTAGTTTTAGAAAACTCTTTGTGGTGGATTACAATGTGAACATTCTTGGATGGCTAGAACAACAAAAACTGAGAATGATGATACATCCATGCCAACTACCTTCTGTGTTTAGTATCCAAGAGGACAGGCTGGATACTATTCTTGAAGAATAGAAGGAGGTGTCTAGTGGGAAGCTAGGATGCTTAAGGGATTTCAAGCACTAAATAATTATAAAAGTTAACTCACATCCAGTTTTGTCTGGAAAATAACCTTATCAGTGCGAACCAAAGTTGAAGCCATACTCAAGGATTGGTGTGACAGTGGAATAATACAACCAGTCAATGCCTCAGAAGGGCTTTCAGCAGTAGTCATGGCAAAGAAAAAGAATGGCTCTATTCACTTATGCACTGATCTTCGGCAACTCAACATTCATGTAGTAACAGACTGTCTGCATTTGATAAACTGAATGGTGATGACATTGAACCAAGCTAAAATGTTTATGACCCTGTATTTTAGTCCACTTTATCACCAAATTCAGTTGGATGGAAACTCTGAAGGTTATAGCGCGTTCATCATCCCTGAAGGGGCCTACCAGTTTTGTAGATTACTTTTTGGGTTATGTTCCGCATCTGCTATCTTCTGTGTTACGAACCGAATGTTTGCGGGCACGGACAGTGTAAGGACATTTCAGGATGATATACTGATTTACAGTAAGACAATTGAAGAACATGTATCCGTACTAATACAAGTGCTACAAAGAATTCAGGTTAGCGGTCTGACTTTACAGAAAAACAAATGAACATTTTTCAAAGGAACAGTGGAGTACCATTGGGCACCTCATCGATGAGCACGGTGTTCGTCCCTACCCATCCTTAATAACAGCGATCACAAAGTCACCTACTCCATGTAACAAAGAAGAATTGTCATCTTTTTTGGAGATGTGTGAATTCCATCCTGAATTCATACAGAACTATGCCGTTAAAGTGGAACCTCTGCGTACATTGATGAAGGAGGATGTTGAATTTGTGTGGATTGATGAGTGTGAGAGCAGCATGAGAGAGATCAAGAAAGAACCTGAACTTGCATCATCCCTGCAGTTATTTGATGAAAAATTACAAAGCATTGTAACAACTGATGTGAGTCAAGCTGGATTAGAGTGGTACTCAGTCAGAAATCAGAAACAGGCAAAACAAAAGCCATTGCCTTTGCACCTAGAAAACTAAGGGGGCCAGAGTCCAAATATTCAGTAACTGAACGAGAGCTATTAGCTTGTGTTTGGGCTGTTACTAAATTTTACATTTTTTGGGGTGTAAAGAATTTATTATTCGTACAGATCACAAACCTCTTGTTATCATTTTAGAAGGAAGTGGATCAGGAAGGACATCACGACAGCAGCTAAGTTAGCATGTAAGTCACAAGTGCACCAAATCAAGATGGAACATTCCTCCAGAAGGATGAACGTTTCTGCTGATTATCTGTCACAAGCCCCATGTGCGATGTATCAGACTGCGATGATACTGAGGAGGGTGATGGTTTGCCGGTTGCATGTCTGTTTGACTGTGATGGCTCTAATTGTATCATCACACAGAAATAATGGGTGGCGGCTGCCAGTAACGACAAAGTTTTAACAGAAGTTCAAAGATATATTGTTTAGGGGTAGACCTGTGGTTAAAAACTGAATGAATCCATCAGGCCGTTTTGGAAAATAAGAGATGATATCACTATAATTGATGAACTCATCTTACATGGAGACACCGTAATTGTGCCCCCAACATTAAGGGAAAGTTGATATCCTTGGCTCACGAAGGTATGACTGGAACAAAAACAAATTAAGGGAAAGGCATTGGTGACCCTAAATGGACAATGACGTAAACATGTACGTCAGCTGGTGTACCATTTGTAACAATGCGGACAAAACCATGGTTACGCATAAATACCCCTTGACCTTTGTTGAGTTACCTGAAGGTCCTTGGATAAAAGTCGGGATTGACTTCATAGGACCCCTTGACATTCGTCATGCTACTGTTGTAATTGATTACTTCAGCAAATGGATTGAAGTTAAGTTTGTGCCCCAACCGATTACATCGATGGACCTTAAATTCCTTAAGGAATGATTCTGTAGGGGAGGGTTTTCACACCAATTGGCCAGTGACAATGGGGTACCATTTGTGTCTGAAGAATTGGTTAATGGAAAAGAATATATTAGGTTGTCTCTGTAGCATTCCCAAAGCAATGAGAAACCATTCAAAAGGCATTAAAGTCCCACATCGGATTGAAGGGGCTCTTAGAACTTGATTTTGGTCGTATCGCACTACTCCGCACAACACCACGGGCAGGACCCCCTTGGAATGGCTCAGGGGTAGATTAGCCGTCACACAACTGCAGCCCTCCTGGCCATTAGTGGGGAAAATATGGGAGAACGAAAACATTGTGAGTAAGGATATCAAAGTGCGGAACTTGGTTGACAAGCGTCAAAGGCATACGCGCAGTAACTATGATGCTGGGAATGCGGTGAAGTGAAGTCTGTGTGTGTTGGTGACAAAGTGAGAGTGCGATAGCTAAAAAAGGAGGGAATATAAGCAAGTACGGTGAACCTAGACATGTGATCGAAACTAAAGGTACAGCTGTCTTATTGGACAATAGACAATGGTGGAATGGGCTGAACATTGCCAGCGTTAAAACCCCGGAGCCTTCCAACAATAGTGAAGCTGTTCAAGATGGTGAGCCAGCGATGGTTGGTAAAGTTGACAGTGGACAGCAAGGTGATGTGCGGTGTGCAAGTATGAAGTATCATTGGTCCTCATCCAAGGATGGAACCAGCGTCGCTGGCAGTGTCCGGGCTCCACCTATTGGCTTTGAAGAGTTGTAATGAACTAATCGTTGATGAAAGGGAGAAGATGTCGTATGCTGCAGAGCCTTGTATGGGTCTCTGCCCCACATTCCCCTGTCTTCCCTTCCCTGTCCTTCTCTCTGTTGTGTATGCACACTGGGGCTCAAGGATATTGAGGCTGGTGGGTGGGAACAGAGCGTTAACGGGCATTTGTGATTGGCCTGGTGAAAATAAAGGACGCGAATCTTACTTCGTCTCCTCGTCATTAAAAATGCAAGCCATGGAGCCCTGTCATGGGTGCCAGAGGGCGAAGTGACTTCCCTTTCCTACAGGATGTCAGTAACTCGCAGCCGTTCTTCGCTAACCCTCAGGGTATCCTGGCACCCACCCACCAGGGTCTGAAGGTGGTAACACTGCCAGGCAGGCATGGATCCTGGCGAGTGCAGACTCCGACAGACTGCAGGGGAGAGCCTGGCCATGGGCTCTGATACAAGGAAGCGAAATATATATAGATATATGTGACCGATGCAGACCCCGGGCAAACTGTGGGTGCAAAACCTACACTGGGCACAGCGTTTGTGCCAGGCACCAGGTGTGTGTATTGTGGATTTCTTGGCCCCTGGCCTTTACGACCATGCTTCTGATACACAGTCACAACACGCTAAGAATATGGAGGGATGCGCAGGAAACCTCTTTTCAGCAGAACTGTCTACTGGAAGTCACAGACCACCGCCCTGATCTGAGGTCGAAATGTTAGTGTTTATGAGCAAAAGTGTTTTGTAAGTGCTATTACAGCATTTTTTACATCTGTGCGCCTGTTTACCCCCAGCTAGAGGAGCCCGGAGTCTGTGCACTTACCCATCTGATGAGGGCCGCGTAGGTGCCGGGGGGTCTCACTGGATCCACCTTATAGTATTGTGCATTGTGGAGCAGATCTGCGGAGGGAGAAGAGAGAACACCCGTCAGACCCCTGGCAGCGGTGGAAACCTTACTCGCCGGATGCCCACCCCACGTATTCACCCACCTACATGGGCCCCCCACAGTGTACTGGAACACCAGCTCCGCTCACCTGTCCAGATGGCTTTTACAAAGATTTGATCTGCATTCCGTCCATCAATTGTGTGTCTTTTGCTTTCTCGCCCTAAGTGCGCCGGGTATGCCCAGACGTGGGTCCCGTGCTCTCCATGCCACTGGAATCAAGCTATCCTGGCTGAAGAGGGGTGAAACCCCAAAACCGGTCCTAGGATGCTTGTTTCCAGTCCAGGGAGGACCTGGCTTGGCGGTTCGGGCTGGACTGTTCCCATGAGGCACAGGGTCAAGACTGATTTGCATATAGCTGGGTCCAAACTGGAACGGCATGGTGAGCAAAAGAACGATGGATTTAGGCCCCGATCTGTGTACTGGGGTGAATGTAGGACATTGTTCTGCATTCTGTCCATCAACTGTTGTTTTTGCATTTAATTAATTTTATAGCGTCACTCATAAAAGTGAAGGGTGTCAGAGCACTGTACATAACACACACAATACACAGAGACAATCAATCATAGGTGTGTAAATCAGTGTATAGGAAATGTTATATCAGACAGAGGACAACAAGGGGTGGATTCACATGTCATCCATACAGGCAGGCAGTAGAGTTGAAGAGTGCTTGGTCTGGAGAAGCTCAAACTCTGAATTTAAAATGTAACACACTGGGTGGGCTTCTCTTGAATAAGGAGAAATGATTTGTACCCAAATTAACCCTTTTTGCAACATTAGAATAATGAAAGTCTGGGGAAAAAATCCATACTCACTAATCTATGTCTTGAAGTCTGCACGCAGTTCTTTGATGACAGTTAATCACTGTTCTACATTAGGATTTTAACTTATAAAATGCAACTAACAAAAGGAACTCTCCAGTAACCCACTGACCTGTTTACATTACTTTCACTTTGCGCTCTGCATGGGACATGTTCTTTGCAGCAGGCACATTAACCCTCTGCGCTATCTTACCATGAATCAAAACTCCCACGAGTCAAAACTTCTACTAGACAAAACTCCCATCTCTCCTTGGGGTGGGGTGCACTCCATATGTTTCGCAGTGCGTCTGGTTGGGTGCAAGAGGTTGCACCCATTTAATGCAAAACTCCCATCTCGCCAGGAAGAAAATGAATCACCGGAGTTATCTTGACATTTTAATTGTTGGCAGAAAATTGCTGGAAGCCAGGAACGCGGTGGCAGGTGCTTTTGAGCACAATATAAACTAGCAAACAGGCGCCCCCATGCGAAGTCAGCACCCGGTGCGGTGGCACCGGTCGCACCGCTCTAGAACCGGCCCTGCGTGCAGGCCATGTATGTCATGAGTCAGTAGCTCTCTTTATTGAACAGATCACCAGATATTCTTTCATGTTTTAAGATACTGAAGGGCAAGCAGTTGTACCTTAGCAGGGATTTCAGTGAATTCCCTGCACTGTTGCCTCACATGGGAATTTCGCCTCCGTTTGCTGTAACACACGTGTTGGGATAGTTAGGACAGCTCTAACATGGATGTGAACGCATTTCTTGTTTCATCTGCAGTCCTAGGTTTGTTTCAAGGGCAGAGATACGTTGGGTTTTTATAAATGTAACCACGCTGGTAAAATACAGGCCGGGTGGCAACACTATACCTCCGTGCACGTGTGTAGCGTGCATTCTGTGTGCACATCTGTGTGCTGCAGTAGTCGGGGGAGGGGTGGGGCAGACACACACATGGTTTTGTGCTGAATAATTGAATTGTGATTGTATTTATATAGCGCTTCGCACCCCTGAGGAGGCGCTGAGGCGCATTAGCGGATGGGCAGCTGGTTACATCATGAGGTAGTGCTAGGCTGTGGCCAGGGCTTTAAGTGGGATGAAAAACTGGGGAGGTCTCTCAGAGGGGCGTGGCCGGTGTAATTAAGGGCGTGGCTTAAAACACTGAGCTTAAAATCTGTGCTCAGTGCAGTGTGCCGCGCGCCTGGTGTTCTGCTGCTTCTGTCCCTTCATGCAGATATGTGACACAACAAGTAACATTACACCTACAAGCCAGCACTATTGGCTTTGTCAGTGGCTGTGAATCGCATAAGATAAATAAACAACAACCATACATTAGTTGAATATAATTTTGACAATGCTTCCGTTCTTGTGGACGAGGTTATGGCGTAAAGCTAGAGCTGCTGACATTCGAGTTAAGAAGGCAGGTTCGAGCCTGATGCCGACTCAACAGATTGTATTTCTTTCTTTTCACCCTGAGGTTAAAAATGGAGAGCCCGATAGGGACCCGTTTCGGCACCTGCTTTTAAGAACTCCCAGGGCTGAGCACCGGCAGGACCCGGCCCACTTAAAGCCCTGGTTGTGGCCTAGGTGGTAAGTGTACCCATGAAGTTCAACATTTCGCTGGCTGATCCCTCTGGCATGAAGTCCGCCTTCAGTATAAAGTGTTGAAGGGGTCGTGGCCAAGATGGCGGCGAGGTAGGACGTGTTCTCTGGAGCTCCTGCCCACTGCCCGCCAAAACTAGCATCTAACAGCCTCTAGGGGACCATGGAAAGCTGATAACACCGGCAGAAGGTTTCCCCGGTGCTCTTCTGCCCTCGGTGGCTGCGGCGGTCGGCCGTGGTCAACAACTAACAGCAGCCCAGCACGGGCGGCGTGAAGGGCGACCCGGCCTACAACTACCGACGCTCAGCGGAGGCTTCGACAAAGCGGGGGCCCGTGACGGGGACCGCCGAGGCCAGCTTCCCTACAACAGCCTCTGCCTGGCGACCTGGACGACACGCGGGTCGCTGGCCACCCCGCCTGGGAGCCAGCCCTTCCAGCTCCGTAGATCGTGGGGGCCGGCGCTCTGGGGTGGAGTGGACCCTGCCGGCTGCACGGCACATGGAGCCTGCCGGATGCCCCTGGAAAGTCCGCATCTTGTCAGCCGTGTCTGCCTGGGATCGAGGTGAGATCCCTCCCTCTCCCACGCCGACTGCGGTTGTTTTGGCCCTGAGACATTGCCGCCTCACACAGCGAGTGATGCAGTTAAACCCCTGGCCTCGATTTTGGGAGAGGGGGCCAACGACGACGCCTAGGCGGGACCGAAGGCAGACAGACCCACGGAACAACCCGCGGCACGACCTGGAGTGGGGGCCTGATCCCCCACAGCTTGGCCTTACCTAGCGCCCCCATTGACTGTTCTTGTGGGGCCATGGCGGCTTCCACCTTGCTCACACCGGGACCGGATGCTCCCCTGCGGGGATGACGAGGCCACCCCCCCCCGATCCGGATTGCGAGTGAAGTAAGCTGGAGCCAGAGGTGAGACACTGTGACGCTGACACTACTAGAATCGACATTCCAGCGTCCTTTAACGCGTGGGGGCAGGGCTGACAAATACCTCCCAGTGCTGACCACCTACCAGGGAGCTCACGACTATGTCCTCATCCAGGACGAGAAAACAGAAACCTATGAAAGACATCTTTGGACGCACACACTCTATGCCCTTCCTGGCGACCGCTACCCCCAAAATGGCGACTCTGCAGCAGTCTCCCAGCACCGGGGATGAGCCTATCACCAAAGCATTTTTGGAATCGCTCTTTCATACTCTCAGAGCCGATCTGCAGACTGTGAAGGCGGATCTCACAGCTGAGATAAAAGAGATCCGCAGGGATGTTGACGAAGTGGGGGAGCGTGTGGCAACATTGGAGGACAAGAGTGACACTACAGCGACTGAAGTGAATATGCTCCAACAGGAGATACTCCGCTTACACGACCAGCACCTAGATGTTCAAACACACCTGGAGGACTTGGAAAACAGGTCACGCAGGCATAACATTCAGATCCGGGGAGTGAGGACATCGGACGACACCAAGGACCTCTTTGCATTCACAGCGGGCCTGTTCCGCCACATCTTAGAAGCTCCTGATGGCGCTGAGATCATCCTGGACAGGGTGCACAGAGTTGGCCCACCTTGCGCGCCTTACTCCCCTCCAGCGGATATCCTCATGTGTGTTCAATATTTCAAAACTAAAGAAGCTATCCGCACAGAAGCGAGATCTCTCCATCCTATCTCCTACCAAGGGCACTCCCCGGTACTCTATCAAGACTTGGCCCTGATTAGCCTGCAACGCGCCGGCAATTTCGCCCGGTGACTGAACATCTCGGGCAACAGGGTATCCCATACTCCTGGGGCCACCCATTCCGCCTCATCTTCCGATTCAATGGCAAGCTCCTTCAGCTACGCTCACTCATTGACTCTTGCCGTCTACTGGGCCTGGCGGTACCAAATGAAGAAGGGGACCACCAAAGCACCAGCTCAGGGCCCGAGACCTCTCCATCGGGATGGCAGCGCCGGAGTCGACGCCGACGGGTCTGGGAGCCGAACAAAACGGACATAGCAAAAGGCTAGAAGGATGCACTAGCTTCCGCAACAGACGCCCTGGCCGAGACGAGCCTCCGGTACTGAGTGAGCAGTTGGAAACCCGCATTTCATCGAAGCTGGCTCTCTGATTCCCAGTGGGCAGTGGGGGGAGCCGAGACCCCCCTCTTGGTCACTAGACGGCTCCCACCTTGACGACCTCCTGGTTATTCCAGGATGACGGACATCTTTCTTGGATCTTGACTTTCCTATTTGTTTTTGTCTTTATCTTCCTAGTTGAGACATTCGTTTTGATAGGGTTTTTTGGGTTTTTCTTGGGTATGGGTTCCTTCGTCCACCTTTTTTTGTTGCTCCCCGGGGACTACTTGGCACAGGATCTGATGGCCAGCTCTATCATCCCCCTTTGATTAATATAGCTAGCAGCAGCCTGCATCGCAACCTGTATCACCCCTGGACCCCTGATGCCTCACGCCTCCCTTAAAGTCCTCACTCTCAATGTGAGGGGCCTGAACAATCCAATCAAACGTAGGGCTGTCCTTCATTACTTAGAACACTCGAAGGCCGACATATGCCTCCTACAGGAGACTCACCTTCTCTCCAAAGATCACCATAGACTGAAATCCCAGGCCTTCCCAACACAGATGTTCTCCTCTAACACCTCCAAATCGGCCGGGGCAGCTATACTGGTCGCCCGATCCTTTACTGGCAGGGTCATACAGAAGGAAGCAGAGATTAAGGGCCGCTTACTCACATATCAGTTCTTACTAGGAGGGGTGACCTTTGTAGTTGGCTCTATATACGCACCTAATGAAGGGCAGATTAAGTTCCTCCTCAATGCACTCAACGAGGCAGCTGCAGCCTCGGATCGCCACTTATTACTGGGCGGTGACCTAAATATTGTCTTTGATAATGACATGGACCGTTCCTGTCAGAAAACGAGTCAAGCGGGCGTTCTTACGTCTGCAGGACGGGCGCACCTCCAAGACCTGGGGCTGTTGGACCTTTGGCGCTACTTCCATCCGAACAGTCGCAGCTACACTTTTTATTCAGGGGCGCACAAAACATACGCGCGATTAGATTACTTTCTTAGCTCCTTATCACTTCAGGCACATGCACTGAGCAACGAAATTTTAACGCCCTCCCTCTCAGACCATTCCCCGGTCCTGGCCACCTTCCAGCTCCCACCATCACCGCGGCCTCTCCGACACTGGCGCCTGCGCGACACGTTGCTACACCACCCATCTGTAATCGAACAGATCCAAAAGGCCATCACGAACTTCATCACCCTTAATGCTAACCCAGACACATCCCTAGCGACACAATGGACGGCACTGAAGGCAGTCATAAAGGGGGAATTTAATAGCTATATCTGCGGCCCGAGAGAGAAGCCGCAAACAGGCAGAACTTTCCCAGAGAGTCTCAGAACTCGAACAGATGCATCAAAGAACTGGCGCCTCCCGTGCTTGCCGTCAGCTTTGTATAGAACAGAAGCAACTCGCAGCCTTGGACTAGGATAGGGCCGAGTATGCGGCTCTCAGACTCCATCATTCATACTATACGGGAGGAGACAGATGCGGCCGCCTCCTAGCAAACAAGCTGCGAGAGACTAGACAGAGGCAGGGTGTCCATACTGTTTGAACCCCTGGGGGCGGGTCAGTCTCTGACGAAGCGGCTATAGCCAAAACATTCGGAGACTTCTATGCAGACCTCTACACGGGTGACCCCCTAGTCGCCCAGAATAGCGCCGATTACATAGCCACAGCCCACATGCTCTCTTTAACCCAAGCGCAGGCTGACCGCCTGGATAGAGCTATACAGACAGAGGAGGTTATTTCGGCAATCTCGCCCCTCAAGTTATGTAAATCGCCCGGCCCAGACGGCTACACGGCTGCCTTTTATAAGACATTTTGCAAACAAGTAGCCCCGATTTTGATGGGTTTGTTTAATACCTTTGAACAAGCAGGGGCTATTCCGGGAGAGATGTTGGAAGCGGCAATAGTTGTTATCCCGAAACCTGGGAAAGACAAGACAACTTGTAGCGTGTATAGGCCCATATCCCTATTGAATATAGATATCAAATTATACACTAGCATCATAGCGACTCGACTAGCACCATATATGACCCAACTGGTTGAACCGGATCAAGCGGGCTTTATTCCGCCGAGGCAGACCAGTGATAACACTAAACGCATTCTGCACCTGATCGAAAAGGCGTCACGTACCCAGGGAGAATACACGCTCCTGGCCATTCACGCGGAGAAGGCCTTCGATAGAGTGCACTGGCCCTATCTGGAGATGGTCCTGACGAGTGCTGGCTTTAGTGAGAAGCTCCGCACTCAGATCCTGAATTGCTACCGCTCTCCTATGGTGACAGTTCAAGTTAACGGCCACACCTCCTCTCGTTTCCCCATTGATAGGGGCACTAGGCAGGGGTGCCCTCTGTCACCCCTTCTCTTTGCGCTCTATATGGAACCTCTGGCACTTAGAATCTCACAGCACCCCCTTATTTCCGGGATTAAGTTGGGGGGGGACGTCCATACCATAAGCCTCTATGCAGACGATATCTTGCTCTCCCTCTCAGATCCGATAACAGCTTTGCGCTCCCTCCTTGTTGAATTGTATAGCTTTGTGCAAGGGTCGGGCTTTAAAATCAATATGGATAAATCTATAGTTCTTAACATCTCACTCTCTCTGCACACTCTCGGCCACCTACAGGAGGAGCATCCGATGCAATGGGCATCTGCTTCAATTCCCTACTTAGGAATTCACCTAGCTCCTACTATTCAGGCCGCCACTGACATCAACTACTCCAATCTCCGATCCCACATACGCAAGGAACTAAATAGGTGGAAACATTGCACAATGTCTTGGCTCGGCAGGATCGCAGCTACCAAAATGACTATTCTTCCCCACATTCTGTACCTATTCCAGACCCTTCCCCGTCGCCCTCCATTGGGCTGTATCCAACAGAGGACGAGTCAATTCCCGACGTGCAGGCTGACGAGAAACGCAGTTCCGCAGCCTTTGAAAAAACAGCCTAAGGGTTTTTTAAGACATCACAGATACTTACACAACGAAGGTTCAGGTATGCTGAAAGACAGCAACTATGACGGTGCTGACTAAATAATCGCTGGTCCGTACTAGCGACGCAGAGAGACCAGTCGACCCAAGCCCTGATGAAGTTGCCGGTAAATTGAACTGGGCAACGAAACATGTCGGTTTTAATGAGCAGCGACACAGCTTAGAATAAAGTTCCACATAGCCAGTGTAGTGCTGCTCGGTTTTAATTGGAGTGACTCGAGTCCTGATCAGACTCAGTCCCCCAGCTGTTGGGTCGACACTTCCTCTTTTTCTTTAGACTATTAGATACACCTCACTATATAGTTTGCCCTTTAGACACCAGTCATTAGGACTAGCATGAGGGTTTCAGCACTCTTTATCATTTTCCTCCTTTTCTGTTTCTGTTTGGGCGGCAGTGGCCGATGATGACAACAGGAGGTAGTAGGCGAGTACCTGTCTACATAAACCTCGTTGGGGCTGCTTCCGTGAGGCACTGCCGTCCTATCACACCTTTTTTGGTTTTGGCCTGATCACCAGCAGGTTTTTACAGCACCACAGTGTAGGGAAACACTTTGACATCTAGGGTCGTGTTGCTGTTGTCACAGCCTGTAAATATATACTCAGGCGGTGTTTAACAGCAGTCTTTCCATTTTAGTGGCAGAAACACCAGAGAGTGAGAGCGAGATAGGCACTACAGGTATTGGGTACCTACAACACATATAAATTTTAATCAGAACCTTTTTTTCCGGGGTAGGTCTTGTTTTGTTATACTGTATCCAACAGACCCAAATGGACTTAGCGCGCTTCATCTGGCATGGCCGATTACCCCGATTCCGACACCAGGTTGCGGTTCTTCCACCGGAGAAGAGGGGAGTGGGGGTGCCTGACCTTCAACTATACTTCCACGCTTCACAGCTCAGATACCTAGTGAAATGGCATCGCCTGGAATCGGAGAAACACTGGCTGTTTCAAGACCAAGCGGTGGCAGCCAGGCCATTACAAGGTATTCCCTTTCTCCGCAAACAACACAGACCGCCCAATCTTTATGCTTCATATATCACAAGCACTATTATGTAATCCTGGGACCGCACTACCGTTACCAGCCAACTAACCACCTTCCCATCACCCCTCACACCGCTATTTGATAACCCAGAGTTTCACCCCGGCATGGGCATCCGGACCTTTCAAGCCTGGCGCTCCTCCTCTTGCAGGTCCCTGGGTCACCTTTTCGACATAGATGGCAACATCTCATTTACACAGCTCAAAGAACACTATGGCCTTTCAGAATCAGAGCGCTCGCCATATCTGCAAATCAGGCACTGGGCACTTCATCCGCATGTCAAACCTCAGGCACAGCGCCTTCTGACCCCATATGAATAATGGCTTGTAACACGCACCTCTGATAAGAAAATGATCTCCGACCTATACAAGATGCTTCTAGCTACTACCACACACACATACAATGTAGGCCGAGCCCGCTGGGAAAGGGAGTTGGTTAGAACTCTAGGCCACAAAGATTGGGAAGGCATCTACCATAGGGTTCCACGGAGACCTTGACCAAGATTGCCACCTATTGGTATTACACACCAGAGCGCTTACACCGATTTGACCCTCGCCAGAGCGCCCTGTGCTGGAGGGGGTGCGGTGAGGTGGGTACTCTAGAACACGTTCTCTGGAGCTGAACCTGTATACAACCATATTGGTCCCAAATCCTTGATGAGATAGACCTTCACTTTGAGACGCAGCTCCCGCATTTTCCTACTTATGTCCTCCTGGGCTTACCCAACCCATTGACATATCCACTTAAATTCTGGAGGGGTCGGCTTATTGCTATTGCCTTAGGAGCAGCGATACAAAACATTCTGAAACACTGGCGCTCCACCCAACTCCCAACACATTCCAGATGGCTCCAGAGACTCTGGCTGGTGTTAGGCATGGAGAAGCTAACCCTCACATTAGCTGGCAGAGGGTCTGAATTCCCAGAGTTGTGGCAGCCCTGCCTAACCGTACTAGTGTCCGAGTTCCGAGAGTTGACATGCCCTCGTTACCTCCGACTACTCCGCCTTCCAGACACACAGGGCCCGATTCACAGAACTAACTTAAGACAAAATCCTAAACTTACTACCATTTTCGTATTCACAGAAGGCACTTACTCATTTTGGTATTCACAGAAGAAACTTACTCACTTCGGTATTCACAGAAGTTAGGAGTCCTAACTTTAGGACTCCTAAATGCCTTCTGTGAATACCGAACGTCTTAAAATTAGGATTTTTCTCAGTTTAGGAGTCCTAAAGTTAGGACTCCTACCTTTACTACTACTAAACTGAGAAAAATCCTAATTTTAAGGCTTTCGGTATTCACAGAAGGCATTTAGGAGTCCTAAAGTTAGGAGTCCTAACTTTACTACTACTAAATTGAGAAAAATCCTAATTTTAAGACTTTCGGTATTCACAGAAGACATTTAGGAGTCCTAAAGTTAGGACTCCTAACTTCTGTGAATACCGAAATGAGTAAGTGCCTTCTGTGAATACCAAAATGAGTAGGTGCCTTCTGTGAATACCAAAATGGTAGTAAGTTTAGGAGTTTGTCTTAAGTTAGTTCTGTGAATCGGGCCCACTGATTCCAAGTAGCGATTCCATGAAGCGTTGCAAACAACGGCGCTGATCATTAGGCTGTTTCCCTTTATTTTTTCATTAAGGGTGGACGAGGGGAGGGAGAGGAAGGGGGGGAGGGGGGTATTGTTGGTTTTTATTCCTTTGTTTCCTTCCTTTGTTAAATTTTGTGGGCCCGCTCCACGCTTATTGCCTTTGGTAATGATATGTCTTGTGACCTCGTAGTCTCATTTGCACTGTCTCCAAGGAGCTGAGGGTCTTGTCTTTTATATTTGTTTGAAAATCAATAAAATATTTAAACCATAAAGTGTTGAAAAGGGAACCACGCCCCATGACGTCACCTTGGAAAAGACTGGCGCCCCCTCTCTGCCACACAGGCTTCTTCCATTCCAGGGGGGTCTCTGCCCCGCTTCTCTGGGTGGTTCTGGAAGCCTCCATGCTGAGCTGGGTGGGGAGTACAGAATGGTCCCTGGGGAGTCCCTTGCTGGCCCCCACATCACCGACAGGTCCCTGGAAAGAGAAGAAAAGACAGTTATCATTTGCCATTGGAGACCCCAACGCACAAGACCCTTCAGCGACACCGGCCCCGGCCAGTGGGGGTCGGTTCAGTACGAGGCAGGGTGAAGGGGCATCTGTCTGGGTAGCAGGTGGGACTGGGGCAGGGCAGCACCACTGCCAGTCACTGAACCAGGTAACAAGCCAGAGTTAGGGGTCTTCGCTGAGCCATGAAGCGGTCAGCGGCGGTGAGCAGGGCCCCTGGTCAGTCTGTGGTCACCAGGGCAGCATCAGCCCTCAGGCACTGCTCTCCCTCTGACCAACTTACTCCTTTTCCATAGCTGACTCTCCAGTGGTGGCGAGGGGAGAGCAATCAAGGCCACCCCTGGAGGGGCAGAGGATATGGAACTAAGAGCATGGGGCATTCACAGCGCCTACATGGTAAGAAGCCCTACTACAAGGTCATGGAGCGCTACGGTCACCGTTAGTCTATGGGGATGGATTTGGTCTCACCACAGTTCGGGAACCTTCGAGACCTTGGAGTTTACTGTGATCACTGGTCTCGTCTTCCTCCTGCCAGGCAGGGGAGCGATGCCAGGCAGGGGAGCGATGCCAGGCAGGGTCCTACAAGCATCAAGGTGACTGGCTGCAAGGCTGGGCAGTGCTCAGGGTTTGAGCCCCAGTGACTGAGGGTTCAGCAACCAGAAATCAAGACAGGGGCAGGGGTGCCACTGAACCCCAACACGAAATGTAGTGAGTAGAAGCGAGTTCACATGTCTCCATGTCCAGTTAACTGGGATACTGGGCGCCTGGGGGTGGGTGCAATTGAAGGAGAGAACAGTTATGCGGTCACCTGGTATGCAGTGAATGGACAGCTATGGTGACCTGTATCTGACAGTGGTCAGCTGGGGCCATGGTTTTAAGTTGTCGAGGCACCAAGTGCATCAGCTGTTTCCCCATTTGTTGCTGGGTAACTGGAATATAGGGTTAGGGTGAAGCTATAACTCATAAGGGTAATATCTATAGATATATTGCCGGTAGATTCAGGACTTCTGGCTGCAGGAGATGGGACAGGAAGTGACGGGGTGTCACCGAGGTGCCCCCCTGGACTGCAGGTACCCTCTTCCGGGATTACGGGCGGTACAGGGTGGGTGGTATGGCAGTCAACGAGTCCTAAACAGAGCCTTTGGGAACCCCACAGCCCCCCTCTGAAGATGTCCCACAACAATAAGCTCAGGCCCCCACCCTGGGGTCTTCATACACAGGTGTGAACATGGCTGTCACAGGTACTTACCCCTGGCCCCGCCTCCTGGGGGCCCTACGCTGCCACCCCTAAATCTGTTTCTATATCAGGCGTAGCCTCTTTTGTGACATGTTCTTCATAAGGCAGGAAGCTGAGCCGGCGCTGGTTCTCACAATCATACCAGAGAAGGACCCGCATCATGTGTGTGTCCCGCACCCCCTTACATGCCTGAGTGTGGGAAGGGCGGCTCGGCTGAGGGCCACAAAAAGGAGGCCTTAGATAAAAACAGCAAATATAAACCATACAGGAGGGTTTCACAACTAGCATCACTGCAGATTTGTGACCAAGAGCCAATGCCACCCATCCACGTGCTGCCCTGTCCCCTGAGGGAGATCTCCCAGACTGATTGCCACCTCAAGTGAGTGAGTTCAAGGAGAGGTTTCTGATCCAGACACGTCCTTTTAATCCTACCAAGGATGTGCACAGGATCCCCATGGGGATGAAGTGCCCGTATGAAGGGCCTGACCCTCGGTTTCCTCACTGTGGGGACACATGGAGCATCGTGTGTGATGGGCAAGAGTGTCAAGGGCTGCTAAGAACTTGCAGGACCAGCAGGCAGGTGCCTCTGCCGTCCGCTGTGCAGACAACATCACCTGTTACTTGTGGGGCTGCTGAGGGATCTCACAGGACCATAACATCCCCATTACTTGTTGGGCTGCTGAGGGATCTCGCAGGACCATAACATCCTCATTACTTGTTGGGCTGCTGAGGGATCTCGCAGGACCAGAACATCCCCATTACTTGTTGGGCTGCTGAGGGATCTCGCAGGACCAGAACATCCCCATTACTTGTATGGCTGCTGAGGGATCTCGCAGGACCAGAACATCCCCATTACTTGTAGGGCTGCTAAGAGATCTCGCAGGACCAGAACATCTCATGTTACTTGTGGGACTGCTGAGGGATCTCGCAGGACCAGAACATCCCCATTACTTGTTGGGCTGCTGAGGGATCTCGCAGGACCAGAACATCCCCATTACTTGTTGGGCTGCTGAGGGATCTCGCAGGACCAGAACATCCCCATTACTTGTAGGGCTGCTGAGGGATCTCGTAGGACCAGAACATCCCCATTACTTGTAGGGCTGCTAAGAGATCTCGCAGGACCAGAACATCTCACGTTACTTGTGGGACTGCTGAGGGATCTCGCAGGACCAGAACATCCCCATTACTTGTTGGGCTGCTGAGAGATGTTGCAGGACCATAACATCCCAGGTTACTTGTGGGGCTGCTGAGAGATGTCGCAGGACCAGAACATCCCACGTTACTTGTGTGGCTGCTGAGGGCTCTCGCAGGACCAGAACATCCCCATTACTTGTTGGGCTGCTGAGAGATGTCGCAGGACCAGAACATCCAACGTTACTTGTGGGGCTGGTGAGGGCTCTCACAGGACCAAAACATCCCCATTACTTGCTGGGCTGCTGAGGGATCTCGCAGGACCAGAACATCCCCGTTACTTGTTGGGCTGCTGAGAGATGTCTGAGGACCATAACATCCCCATTACTTGTTGGACTGCTGAGAGATGTCGCAGGACCATAACATCCCTGGTTACTTGTTGGGCTGCTGAGGGATCTCACAGGACCAGAACATCCCACGTTACTTGTGGGGCTGCTGAGGGCTCTCACAGAACCAGAACATCTCCATTACTTGTTGGGCTGCTGAGGAATCTCGCAGGAACAGAACATCCCCATTACTTGTAGGGCTGCTGAGGGTTCTCGCAGGACCAGAACATCCCCATTACTTGTTGGACTGCTGAGGGATCTCTCAGGACCAGTACATCCCCATTACTTGTTGGGCTGCTGAGAGATGTCTGAGGACCATAACATCCCCATTACTTGTTGGACTGCTGAGAGATGTCGCAGGACCATAACATCCCTGGTTACTTGTTGGGCTGCTGAGGGATCCCACAGGACCAGAACATCCCACGTTACTTGTGGGGCTGCTGAGGGCTCTCACAGGACCAGAACATCTCCATTACTTGTTGGGCTGCTGAGGGATCTCGCAGGAACAGAACATCCCCATTACTTGTAGGGCTGCTGAGGGTTCTTGCAGGACCATAACATCCCTGGTTACTTGTGGGGCTGCTGAGGGATCTCTCAGGACCAGAACATCCCCATTACTTGTAGGGCTGCCAAGAGATCTCGCAGGACCAGAACATTACCCATTACTTGTAGGGCTGCAGAAAAATCTTGTACGACCAGAAATTATCTAACAGTACAAAACAGGTTTACTTCAGAGTTTGGTTTCTGGGGAGTAAGATGGGGTGCGAGTGAAGGAACAGACTCTAAGAAGTGTATAAGAAGGAGTGGGATACACCTCCTGTAGTCCTGGTGTCTGACACTCAGGGGCATATTTACAAAGAACTGATGCAGCGCTGCAAGCAATTTAACAGCACCACGCTGCCTCATTGAAAAAATGCAGGGATGCACCATATTCACAAGAATACGGCACACCCCTGTGCTTTCCCTTGCACCGGCGCTAAAAAGCTTCCTAGTGCCAGTGCAGACACCCTTGCCATGGGGCCTTTGCTGCAGGGATGATCCTTTATGTGCAGGAAGGGAGACCTTCCTGCACATCAACAATCATTAAAGGTGACTTGCTCCTTCTATGTGTGCTGCAGAATGTGGCACATCTAGAAAGAGCATGAAACGAGGCGAAATAAAAGTACTTCTCCTCATTGCGCCACTCTAAGGCCTGCTTTTCAATGAGGTCAGCTTTTGGCGCTGCCTCAGATATACAGATCCTTGTAAATATGGGGCAGCGTCAAAAAGAAACGAGTGCTGAGGTGGAACACCCGCAGCAACACCCACTGCACTCCTCTAAGATGAAGAAAACTGCGTGGAGGGGAACAATATTGACACCGCTCTGTTAAGCCATGAAAAGGGGCTTAGCACCACGTTGTGAATAAGGAGCCGGGCACTCCGCCACCGCAGCATTGTGAAAAGTGGTGCCGCGGTCGTGCAATGCCCTTGTAGATATGCCCCTCAGTTTATTGACATCTTTTGTTACCCGTTTCTCTACATTTAGTGTTTGGTTTTGTGTTCTTTTTCCTTTACTTATATTCACGCCCAGAGCCGGGCCTTGCTTGGAGCGCGTCCTGAGCAGAAAGAAAGTTGCCACCCTCGCTGCCGTTGGAAAAGAATGAGGCAGCAGTGGCCGCTTTTCACAGGCCGGTCCCTGGCTGGCTACATCAAAGCAGTGACTTGCCTCGGATTCGACCTCCCAAACTCACCTGAGTCGCCCACAGCTTAGTCCGTCATGATGAGGAGAACGTGGTTGCTGGAGTTGGGAGGGGGTGTTGGTGTGTGGCAGCAGGGGGTGAAAGGTAGATGTGAGGGAACAGATGGGCATCGATAGGGTGTTAAATATAGTGATTGTGACACATTAGAAATGATTAGAACAACTTTAAATGTAATCGCTGGAGTCGGCGTAGAAGAGCGGGGGTGCGCAGGACCTCAATGCAGAGAAAGAGCTCCGCGAGCCTTGCAGAAGACTGGTGCCCTGGGCCTGGGCCCAGCTCGCCCGTGCCTAAAGCCGGCCCTGGTTACGCCTCCTCCCTCTCTAACTGGCAGTAGGCCATTCATCGCCACAGGAAGGGTGTGATTGTAAATCCTGCCACTAGATGGCAGCGGCGTCATTCAATGGACATCGAGTTCAGTTTCAGCATCAATGCAATTACACTGGTGACGTGTTTCCTAATCCTGCCCCTAGATGGCAGCGGCGTCATTCAATGGACATCGAGTTCAGTCTCAGTATTAGTGCAATTACACTGGTGATGTGTTTCCTAATCCTGCCACTAGATGGCAGCGGCGTCATTCAATAGACATGGATTCCATCCTCCGCATCAGAGATGTTGTGATTAGCCTCAGTATCAGTGCCCTTACACTGGTGATGTGGTGATTATTAATCCTGCCGCTAGATGCCAGCAGCGTCATTCAATGGACATTGAGTCCATTCGCATCATCAATCGGTGCCATCACACTTGTGATGTTGCGATTATTATTCTTACCACTAGAGGGCAGCAGCGTCATTTACATGACAGAGTCCAGTCGCAGCATCAATCAGTGGCATTACACTGGTGATGTTGGGTACTTTGCTGCCAGGTGACTCGAGGACTGAGCAGATAAGTGTTTCTTACAGTTGTTGGCACTTTCTGCTGTTTTGGGTGTTCCTGTACCATGGTCAGTGTGTGCTACCGGTGGCACCTGTCCATCAGCACCCACTGTGCAGCGCCGTGAAGTGTGCCAGTGACCGGAAGCACCTCACACACTGCACACTTTCACTCTCTTGTAATAGCCTTTATATAGCGCTTACTACCCCTGACAAGGCGTCGACGCGCTTTACGGAGGGCAGCACTCACAGTGAGCGGTTAGTCCCGTTTCATTGGTCGCTGCTGGCTGTTAGCTTTGGTCCTGTGTGCCCGAGGGATCCATGAACAGAAGGGGGCTGCGATCACTAGTGGGGGCTGTGTGATCAGTGCAGACGGGCGGTGGGATTAAAAGGTGAGCCGGAGGGGGGGCTAGGCTGCAGCTGCGAGGTTCAGGGGGGTTGTGATGTAAATGAGTTGGGGCAGTTTGCAGAGTTACAATAATAGAGATTAAGGCAAACAGGTCGTGCTCGGCGAGAGGGGAGAGAAGGCTGCAGAGGATGGAAGGGAAGGAAATAAAAGGAGAGACGAACGATGTGAGGACAATACATGTGCAACAGATGCAAACACTGAAACGCCGGCGTGACGCCTCCTGGGGTTCATCCGCCAGTTTGTCTCACAGTATTCATTACAGAAGCAAAGACGGACACGTGGACGGGTTCATATTTGGCACTGGATGGAGGGAGGGGGCTGCTTCCCCGGACAGTGGAAGGGCATCGCCTGCGTTTCTGTGGCCGGAGGGTGGAGATCCAGGCACTGGGGGTCAGGACGGCTGCTGGACTCTCTTTAGAAATGTAAGGAAGACGTTGATTGGAAGAGCCCCGGCTCATCCGATTCTGAAGCGCTGCCCCTGGTAGGTGGCAGGGGTGAGGGTGGAAGTGCAGATTCTGTTGTGGAAGGTGCCCTTTAGGAGGTGTCCGGCCTTTCGTCTCCTTTGATCACTGTTCAGTTGGGCTGATGACAGGAACCTCACGCCTCTTTGTACCTCTGTTGTGGGTGTTTCAGGCTGGAGACTAAACTACATTTATAAGTGATAGCTCACCTGTCACGTGACTCCCTTTAGTGGTCACAAGGACAGAGCAAGAGTATAACTTAAACTTAAAATGCCATCACTGTGCAGACAGGAAAATGCAAAGATTGCGGAATACAAGAATATTCATTGCTTTGACAGACATTTTCCCTCTGCCGTAGAATACCTTATTGCGACGCCGACATGATTCCTTGAGCGCTCCCTGCATAGACGTATGCTGCATATAAATATACCACTAGAAAGAAACCTTTTTTCAGCAATCTCAGGGCACATCTTCCTTTATTGACTCTATGTGCATAACAATACACTATCTAAGTATTGTTAAAATAAGAGTCATCCTCTATAGAGACGCCTCGCGGCACCCTGTTGCGTGTCTACACTTGATGGCACTGTCCTTGTGGGTCTACGGCAGAGCTCCTCAAACATTTTTGCCTCAGCCCCCCTAAACAAAATGCTTTGTCGTTGGGCCCCCTCCAAAACTTTATGGCAAAGGTTTGAGGTGCAGGAGGTGCAGAGCTGATCGCGGGGTGTCGGAAATTATCAGATTGTTTCGGGGTGCTCTCTGTAGCTCATAATCCACCCTAAATGTGAGACTTATAAAAGAGCATGGGTGTCAAACAAAAACAGAATTGCTCAAAACACTATGATTGGGGTTCTGTGGGCATCAACGTAGCTCCACCTCTAATGATGGCCGCCATTGGACCGTAGCTCCGAGGTCCAAAGAAGCATTGGCGCAGCAAGAACCCCCTACAGGACCAATGATACCTACAGCTCTGCGAAGAAGGCCATCTCCTCTACCCACTCCATGGAGCCAACACTTCTGGGCCCGATGCGCCAAGCAGGATCTCGGCAGCTTTGTATAAATGAATAAACAAAAAACAAATCTGCCCCCCCCCCCCCACTCCCTTCCTGCACAAAAACAATCCTGCATGTACTCCAAGTACCCGGGCACCGTGGTGCAAGGGGCCTGCGTTGGTGCTGGGGAGCCCATTGTGTGCCAACGTGGGGGAAAGGACAGGAAGGCACCATATTACCTTAAATACAATGCATTCCTGCCCTTTCTCTGTGACGCAGCGTACTACTGTGTAACTTTTTGATGAATACGCCCCTTAGTGGCCATTTCAATGGAAAATGTTATTGACAGTGTGCTACCACAGCATGCTATATTAATATATTTGAACAGTGTGCTACCACAGCATGCTATATTAATATATTTGTGACAGTGTGTTACCACAGCATGCTATATTAATATATTTGAACAGTGTGCTACCACAGCATGCTATATTAATATATTTGTGACAGTGTGTTACCACAGCATGCTATATTAATATATTTGAACAGTGCGCTACCACAGCATGCTATATTAATATATTTGCAGCAGTGTGCTACCACAGCATGCTATATTAATGTATTTGCAGCAGTGTGCTACCACAGCATGCTATATTAATATATGTGCAGCAGTGTGCTACCACAGCATGCTATATTAATATATTTGCAGCAGTGTGCTACCACAGCATGCTATATTATTATATTTGCAGCAGTGTGCTACCACAGCATGCTATATTAATATATTTGCAGCAGTGTGCTACCACAGCATGCTATATTAATATATTTGCAACAGTGTGCCACCACAGCATGCTATATTAATATATTTGCAACAGTGTGCCACCACAGCATGCTATATTAATATATTTGCATAAGTGTGCCACCACAGCATGCTATATTAATATATTTGCAACAGTGTGCTACCACAGCATGCAATATTATTATATTTGCAACAGTGTGCTACCGCAGCATGCTATATTAATATATTTGTGACAGTGTGTTACCACAGCATGCTATATTAATATATTTGCAGCAGTGTGCTACCACAGCATGCTATATTAATATATTTGAACAGTGTACTACCACAGCATGCTATATTAATTTGT
This sequence comes from Triturus cristatus, assembly GCF_964204655.1. Classification (NCBI taxonomy): domain Eukaryota; kingdom Metazoa; phylum Chordata; class Amphibia; order Caudata; family Salamandridae; genus Triturus; species Triturus cristatus. Next base: position 1,241,889,257 of record NC_140593.1, read on the forward strand.
GACAGTGTGCTACCACAGCATGCTTTATTAATATATTTGGAGCAGTGTGTTACCACAGCATGCTATATTGATATATTTGCAGCAGTGTACTACAACAGCATGCTATATTAATATATTTGAACAGTGTACTACCACAGCATGCTATATTAATATAGTTTGTGACAGTGTGCTACCACAGAATGCTATATTAATATATTTGCAGCAGTGTGCTACCACAGCATGCTATATTAATATATTTGAACAGTGTACTACCACAGCATGCTATATTAATATATGTGTGACAGTGTGTTACCACAGCATGCTATATTAATATATTTGGAGCAGTGTGTTACCACAGCATGCTATATTGATATATTTGCAGCAGTGTGCTACCACAGCATGCTATATTGATATATTTGTGACAGTGTGTTACCACAGCATGCTATATTAATATATTTGGAGCAGTGTGCTACCACAGCATGCTATATTAATATATTTGCAGCAGTGTGCTACCACAGCATGCTATATTAATATATTTGGAGCAGTGTGTTACCACAGCATGCTATATTGATATATTTGCAGCAGTGTGCTACCACAGCATGCTATATTAATATATTTGGAGCAGTGTGTTACCACAGCATGCTATATTAATATATTTGCAGCAGTGTGCTACCACAGCATGCCATATTAATATATTTGTGACAGTGTGTTACCACAGCATGCTATATTAATATATTTGTGACAGTGTGCTACCACAGCATGCTATATTAATATATTTTTGACAGTGTGCTACCACAACATGCTATATTAATATATTTGTGACAGTGTGCTACCACAGCATGCTATATTATTATATTTGTGACAGTGTGCTACCCCAGCATGCTATATTAATATATTTGTGACAGTGTGTTACCACAGCATGCTATATTAATATATTTGTGACAGTGTGCTACCACAGCATGCTATATTAATATATTTGTGACAGTGTGTTACCACAGCATGCTATATTAATATATTTGTGACAGTGTGCTACCACAGCATGCTATATTAATATATTTGTGACAGTGTGTTACCACAGCATGCTATAATAATATATTTGTGACAGTGTGCTACCATAGCATGCTATATTAATATATTTGTGACAGTGTGTTACCACAGCATGCTATATTGATATATTTGCAGCAGTGTGTTACCACAGCATGCTATATTGATATATTTGCAGCAGTGTGCTACCACAGCATGCTATATTAATATATTTGTGACAGTGTTTTACCACAGCAGGCTATATTAATATATTTGTGACAGTGTGTTACAACAGCATGCTATATTAATATATTTGTGACAGTGTGTTACCACAGCATGCTATATTAATTTATTTGTGACAGTGTGCTACCACAGCATGCTATATTAATATATTTGCGGCAGTGTGTTACCACAGCATGCCATATTAATATATTTCAACAGTGTGCTACCACAGCATGCTATATTAATATATTTGTGACAGTGTGTTACCACAGCATGCTATATTAATATATTTGTGACAGTGTGCTACCACAGCATGCCATATTAATATATTTAAACAGTGTGCTACCACAGCATGCTATATTAATATATTTGTGACAGTGTGTTACCACAGCATGCTATATTAATATATTTGTGACAGTGTGCTACCACAGCATGCTATATTAATATATTTGTGACAGCGTGTTACCACAGCATGCTATATTAATATATTTGTGACAGTGTGCTACCACAGCATGCTATATTACTATATTTGTGACAGTGTGTTACCACAGCATGCTATATTGATATATTTGCAGCAGTGTGCTACCACAGCATGCTATATTAATATATTTGCAGCAGTGTGCTACCACAGCATGCTATATTAATATATTTGCAACAGTGTGCCACCACAGCATGCTATATTAATATATTTGTGACAGTGTTTTACCACAGCATGCTATATTAATATATTTGTGACAGTGTGTTACCACAGCATGCTATATTAATATATTTGCAGCAGTGTGCTACCACAGCATGCTATATTAATATATTTGCAGCAGTGTGCTACTGCAGCATGCTATATTAATATATGTGCAGCAGTGTGCTACCACAGCATGCTATATTAATATATTTGCAGCAGTGTGCTACCACAGCATGCTATATTAATATATTTGAAGCAGTGTGCTACGACAGCATGCTATATTAATATATGTGCAGCAGTGTGCTACCACAGCATGCTATATTAATATATTTGCAGCAGTGTGCTACCACAGCATGCTATATTAATATATTTGCAGCAGTGTGCTACCACAGCATGCTATATTGATATATTTGCAGCAGTGTGTTACCACAGCATGCTATATTGATATATGTGCAGCAGTGTGCTACCACAGCATGCTATATTAATATATTTGTGACAGTGTGTTACCACAGCATGCTATATTAATATATTTGTGACAGTGTGCTACCACAGCATGCTATATTAATATATTTGTGACAGTGTATTCCTTTTCTGGAAATGAAGCAAATGGCATTGACAGCTATAAAATGAAACAAAGTGTAAAGTGAAGGGAAACATTTACTGACACAAAGAAACCTCTGAAAAGGTCCTTGGGTAGGAGAGGCGCCGGGTCACGTGTCACAAGACACTCTTCTGCCTCCAGCACTCAGGACAGATTCTCACAGACCCCATTTTACCAAATGTACTTTCAATCCATATGTTGGGGCCCAAGCGGCGGAGCGAGGGCCCCAGCGCAGTGCTCTGGTCAGACTCCTGTTTTCCAGGTCCCAGAAGCCCCTGGGGCTCCGAGGGCAGGGGGGCTAACTGGGGCTGCTAGAGGCTTCCACCTTACGGGGTTTTCTTCCCCCACTTGCTGGAAAGAGGAGAAGTGCGACCTCTGTGGACCTGGCATCATCGGGGTTGTGGCCCCAGCCCTCGTGGGCCCTGAGAATGCTGCCCAGCCTGGGTACAGGAGAGGGATCCATCGCGGACCTGCTGGGTTAAAAGTGGCCCCCACCAAGAATGAAGAGGGACAGGGCAGGGGTGTACCGGAACCGCAGACAGCGCCTCCAAGTGGCTGCAGGACGCTGTGGCGCAGGACTGGGGGAGTGGAGAGGAGCGAAGAGTGAACAGCATCGGGGGGGGGAATGAATCCATGGGGAGAAGGAATGAATCCAGGGGGAGGGGAATGAATCCAGGGGCACGGGGAATGAAACCAGGGGGAGAAAGAATGAATCCAGGGGGAGAAGGAATGAATCCAGGGGCACGGGGAATGAAACCAGGGGGAGAAGGAATGAATCCAGGGGCACGGGGAATGAATCCAGGGGGACGGGGAATGAATCCAGGGGGAGGGGGAATGAATCCAGGGGGAGAAGGAATGAATCCACGGGGCAGGGAGAATGAATCCAGGGGGACGGGAAATGAATCCAGGGGGACGGGGAATGAATCCAGGGGCACGGGGAATGAATGCAGGGGGACGGAGAATGAATCCAGGGGCATGGGGAACGAATCCAGGGGCACGGGGGAATGAATCCAGGGGCACGGGGAATGAATCCAGGGGGCCGGGGAATAAATGCAGGGGGGCAGAGAATGAATCCAGGGGGAGGGGGTATGAATCCAGGGGCACGGGGAATGAATCCAGGGGCACGGGGAATGAATCCAGGGGGAGGAGGATAGATCCAGGGGGACGGGGAATGAATCCAGGGGGACGGGGAATGAATCCAGGGGCACGGGGAATTAATCCAGGGGCACGGGGAATGAATCCAGGGGGCCGGGGAATGAATCCAGGGGGAGGGGATATGAATCCAGGGGCCCGGGGAATTAATCCAGGGGCACGGGGAATGAATCCAGGGGGACGGGGAATGAATCCAGGGGGACGGGGAATGAATCCAGGGGCACAGGGAATGAATCCAGGGGGCCGGGGAATGAATGCAGGGGGACGGAGAATGAATCCAGGGGCATGGGGAATGAATCCAGGGGCACGGGGGAATGAATCCAGGGGCACGGGGAATGAATCCAGGGGGCCGGGGAATAAATGCAGGGGGGCAGAGAATGAATCCAGGGGGAGGGGGTATGAATCCAGGGGCACGGGGAATGAATCCAGGGGCACGGGGAATGAATCCAGGGGGAGGAGGATAGATCCAGGGGGACGGGGAATGAATCCAGGGGGACGGGGAATGAATCCAGGGGCACGGGGAATTAATCCAGGGGCACGGGGAATGAATCCAGGGGGCCGGGGAATTAATCCAGGGGGAGGGGATATGAATCCAGGGGCCCGGGGAATTAATCCAGGGGCACGGGGAATGAATCCAGGGGACCGGGGAATGAATCCAGGGGGAGGGGTATGAATCCATGAGGAGGGGGGATGAATCCAGGGGCATGGGGAATGAATCCAGGGGCACGGGGAATGAATCCAGGGGGAGGAGGATAGATCCAGGGGGACGGGGAATGAATCCAGGGGGACGGGGAATAAATCCAGGGGCACGGGGAATGAATCCAGGGGGATGGGGAATGAATCCAGGGGCATGGGGAATGAATCCAGGGGACGGGGAATGACTCCAGGGGGAGAAGGAAAGAATCCAGGGGGGCAGGGAATGAATCCACGGGGAGGAGGCTTGAATCCAGGGGGAGAAGGAATGAATCCAGGGGGAGAAGGAATGAATCCAGGGGGAGAAGGAATGAATCCAGGGGGGCAGGGAATGAATCCACGGGGAGGAGGCTTGAATCCAGGGGGAGAAGGAATGAATCCAGGGGGAGAAGGAATGAATCCAGGGGCACGGGGAATGAATCCAGGGGGACGGGGAATGAATCCAGGGGGAGGGGGAATGAATACAGGGGGCCGGGGGATGAATCCAGGGGGCCGGGGAATGAATCCAGGGGCACGGGGAATGAATCCACGGGGAGGAGGATTGAATCCAGGGGCCGGGGAATGAATCCAGGGGGCCGGGGAATGAATCCAGGGGCACGGGGAATGAATCCAGGGGCACGGGGAATAAATCCAGGGGACAGGGAATGAATCCAGGGGGACGGGGAATGAATCCAGAGGGACGGGGAATGAATCCAGCAGGAGGAGCAATGAATCCATGGGAACGGGGAAGGAATCCAGGGGGAGAAGAAATGAATCCAGGGGGAGAAGGAATGAATCCAGGGGCACGGGGAATGAATCCAGGGGGAGAAGGAATGAATCCGGGGGAGAAGGAATGAATCCAGGGGAGAAGGAATGAATCCAGGGGCACGGGGAATGAATCCATGGGGACGGGGAATGAATCCAGGGGCACGGGGAATGTATCCAGGGGGAGAAGGAATGAATCCAGGGGCACGGGGAATGAATCCAGGGGCACGGGGAATGAATCCAGGGGGAGGGGGAATTAATCCAGGGGGCGAGGGAATGAATCCAGGGGCACGGGGAATGAATCCAGGGGGACGGGGAATGAATCCAGGGGGACGGGGAATGAATCCAGGGGCACGAGGAATGAATCCAGGGGCACCGGGAATGAAACCAGGGGGCCGGGGAATGAATGCAGGGGGACAGGGAATGAATCCAGGGGGAGGGGGAATGAATCCAGGGGCACGGGGAATGAATCCAGGGGCACGGGGAATGAATCCAGGGGCATGGGGAATGAATCCAGGGGCACGGGGAATGAATCCAGGGGGAGGGGGAATGAATCCAGGGGCGCGGGGAATGAATCCAGGGGGACGGGGAATGAATCTAGTGGGAGGGGGAATGAATCCAGGGGCACGGGAATGAATCCAGGGGGCCGGGGAATGAATCCAGGGGGCCGGGGAATAAATGCAGGGGGACGGAGAATGAATCCAGGGGCACGGGGAATGAATCCAGGGGGAGGGGGAATTAATCCAGGGGCACGGGGAATTAATCCAGGGGGATGGGGAATGAATCCAGGGGCATGGGGAATGAATCCAGGGGCACAGGGAATGAATCCAGGGGGCCGGGGAATGAATCCAGGGGGCCGGGGAATAAATGCAGGGGGACGGAGAATGAATCCAGGGGGAGGGGGGATGAATCCAGGGGCACGGGGAATTAATCCAGGGGGAGAAGGAATGAATCCAGGGGCACGGGGAATAAATCCAGGGGCACGGGGAATGAATCTAGGGGGACGGGGAATGAATCCAGGGGGACGGGGAATGAATCCAGGGGGGATGGGGAATTAATCCAGGGGCACGGGGAATGAATCCAGGGGCCGGGGAATTAATCCAGGGGGACGGGGAATGAATCCAGGGGGAGAAGGAATGAATCCAGGGGCACGGGGAATGAATCCAGGAAGACGGGAAATGAATACAGGGGGAGGGGGAATGAATCCAGGGGGAGGAGGATGGATCCAGGGGGACGGGGAATGAATCCAGGGGGACGGTTAATGAATCCAGGGGGAGAAGGAATGAATCCAGGGGCACGGGGAATTAATCCAGGGGGAGAAGGAATGAATCCAGGGGGAGAAGGAATGAATCCAGGGGCACGGGGAATGAATCCAGGGGGAGAAGGAATGAATCCAGGGGCACGGGGAATGAATCCAGGGGGAGAAGGAATGAATCCAGGGGGACGGGGAATGAATCCAGGGGCACGGGGAATGAATCCAGGGGGAGGGGGAATGAATCCAGGGGGAGAGGGAATGAATCCAGGGGGACGGGGAATGAATCCAGGGGGACGGGGAATGAATCCAGGGGCACGGGGAATGAATCCAGGGGGAGAAGGAATGAATCCAGGGGCACGGGGAATGAATCCAGGGGGAGAGGGAATGAATCCAGGGGGAGAAAGAATGAATCCAGGGGCACGGGGAATGAATCCAGGGGGAGAAGGAATGAATCCAGGGGGAGAAGGAATGAATCCAGGGGGCCGGGGAATGAATCGAGGGGCACAGGGAATGAATCCAGGGGCACGGGGAATGTATCCAGGGGGAGAAGGAATGAATCCAGGGGCACGAGAATGAATCCAGGGGCATGGGGAATGAATACAGGGGCACGGGGAATGAATCCCGGGGCATGGGGAATGAATCCAGGGTCACGGGGAATGAATCCAGAGGTTCCGGGGAATGAATCCAGGGGCATGGGGAATGATTCCAGGGGCACGGGGAATAAATCCAGGGGCACGGGGAATGAATCCAGGGGCACGGGGAATGAATCCAGGGGGAGGAGGATGGATCCAGGGGGACGGGGAATGAATCCAGGGGCACGGGGAATGAATCCAGGGGCATGGGGATGACTCCAGGGGCACGGGGATGACTCCAGGGGCACGGGGAATTAATCCAGGGGCACAGGGAATGAATGCAGGGGGACGGGGAATGAATCCAGGGGGAGGGGGAATGAATCCAGGGGGACCGGGAATGAATCCAGGGGGATGGGGAATGAATCCAGGGGCACGGGGAATGTATGCAAGGGGAGGGGAATAAATCCAGGGGCAAGGGGAATGAATCCAGGGGGACGGGGAATGAATCCAGGGGGAGAGGGGAATGAATCCAGGGGGCCGGGGAATGAATCCAGGAGGAGAAGGAATGAATCCAGGTTGGAGGGAATGAATCCAGGGGGCCGCGGAATGAATGCAGGGGGACGGAGAATGAATCCAGGGGGAGGGGGAATGAATCCAGGGGCACGGGGAATGAATCCAGGGGGAAAGGGGAATGAATCCAGGGGGCCGGGGAATGAATCCAGGGGGAGAAGGAATGAATCCAGGGGGGAGGGAATGAATCCAGAGGGCCGGGGAATGAATGCAGGGGGACGGAGAATGAATCCAGGTGGAGGGGGAATGAATCCAGGGGCACGGGGAATGAATCCAGGGGCACGGGGAATGAATCCAGTGGCACGAGGAATGAATCCAGGGGGAGGAGGATGGATCCAGGGGGACGGGGAATGAATCCAGGGGGACGGGGAATGAATGCAGGGGGAGGGGAATAAATCCAGGGGCACGGGGAATGAATCCAGGGGGACGGGGAATGAATCCAGGGGGAAAGGGGAATGAATCTAGGGGGCCGGGGAATGAATCCAGGGGGAGAAGGAATGAATCTAGGGGGAGGGAATGAATCCAGGGGGCCGGGGAATGAATGCAGGGGGACGGAGAATTAATCCAGGGGGAGGGGGAATGAATCCAGGGGCACGGGGAATGAATCCAGGGGCACGGGGAATGAATCCAGGGGGAGGAGGATAGATCCAGGGGGACGGGGAATTAATCCAGGGGGACGGGGAATTAATCCAGGGGGATGGGAAATGAATCCAGGGGCACGGGGAATGAATCCAGGGGGCCGGGGAATTAATCCACGGGCACGGGGAATGAATCCAGGGGGAGAAGGAATGAATCCAGGGGCACGGGGAATGAATCCAGGGGCACGGGGAATTAATCCAGGGGGAGGGGGAATTAATCCAGGGGGAGGTGGATGGATCCAGGGGGACGGGGAATGAATCCAGGGGGACGGGGAATTAATCCAGGGGGAGAAGGAATGAATCCAGGGGCACGGGGAATGAATCCAGGGGGAGAGGGAATGAATCCAGGGGGAGAAAGAATGAATCCAGGGGCACGGGGAATGAATCCAGGGGGAGAAGGAATGAATCCAGGGGGAGAAGGAATGAATCCAGGGGCACGGGGAATGAATCCAGGGGGACGGGGAATGAATCCAGGGGCACGGGGAATGTATCCAGGGGGAGAAGGAATGAATCCAGGGGCACGAGAATGAATCCAGGGGCATGGGGAATGAATACAGGGGCACGGGGAATGAATACAGGGGCACGGGGAATGAATCCAGGGGGAGGGGGAATGAATCCAGGGGGAGAGGGAATGAATCCAGGGGGAGAGAGACTGAATCCAGGGGGCCGGGGAATGAATCCAGGGGCACGGGGAATGAATCCAGGGGCACAGGGAATGAATCCAGGGGCACGGCGAATGAATACCGGGGCACGGGGAATGAATCCAGGGGCACGGGGAATGAATCCAGGGGGCCGGGGAATGAATCCAGGGGCACGGGGAATGATTCCAGGGGCACGGGGAATTAATCCAGGAGCACGGGAAATTAATCCAAGGCACGGGGAATAAATCCAGGGGCACGGGGAATGAATCCAGGGGCACAGGGAATGAATCCAGGGGGAGGAGGATGGATCCAGGGGGACGGGGAATGAATCCAGGGGCACGGGGAAAGAATCCAGGGGCACGGGGATGACTCCAGGGGCACAGGGATGACTCCAGGGGCACGGGGATGACTCCAGGGGCACGGGGAATTAATCCAGGGGCACAGGGAATGAATGCAGGGGGACGGGGAATGAATCCAGGGGGAGGGGGAATGAATCCAGGGGGACGGGGAATGAATCCAGGGGGAGGGGGAATGAATCCAGGGGGAGGGGGAATGAATCCAGGGGGAGGTGGATGGATCCAGGGGGACGGGGAATGAATCCAGGGGGACGGGGAATGAATGCAGGGGGAGGGGAATAAATCCAGGGGCACGGGGAATGAATCCAGGGAGAGGAGGATGGATCCAGGGGAACGGGGAATGAATCCAGGGGGAGGGGGAATGAATCCAGGGGGCCGGGGAATGAATCCAGGGGGAGAAGGAATGAATCCAGGGGGGAGGGAATGAATCCAGGGGCACGGGGAATGAATCTAGGGGTACGGGGAATAAATCCAGGGGCACGGGGAATGAATCCAGTGAGAGGAGGATGGATCCAGGGGAACGGGGAATGAATCCAGGGGCACGGGGAATGAATACAGGGGCACAGGGAATGAATCCAGGGGGCTGGGGAATGAATCCACGGGGACGGCGAATGAATCCAGGGGGAGAAGGAATGAATCCAGGGGCACGGGGAATTAATCCAGGGGCACGGGGAATGAATCCAGGGGGAGGGGGAATGAAGCCAGGGGGACGGGAATGAATCCGGGGGCACGGGGAATGAATCCAGGGGGAGGAGGATGAATCCAGGGGCACAGGGAATGAATCCAGGGGGAAGAGGATGGATCCAGGGGGACGGGGAATGAATTCACGGGGACGGCGAATTAATCCAGGGGCACAGGGAATGATTCCAGGGGCACCGGGAATGAATCCAGGGGCACGGGGAATGAATCCAGGGGGAGTGGAAATGAATCCAGGGGGAGGGGGAATGAATCCAGGGGGACGGAGAATGAATCCAGTGGGAGGGGGAATGAATCCAGGGGAGGAGGATGGATCCAGGGGGACGGGGAATGAATCCAGGGGGGCGGGGAATGAATCCAGGGGCACGGGGAATGAATCCAGGGGCACGGGGAATGAATCCAGGGGCACGGGGAATAAATCCAGGGGCCGGGAATGAATCCAGGGGGGAGGGGGGAGAAGGAATGAATCCAGGGGGAGAGAGAATATATGCAAGGAGGGTGAATGCAGGGGAAGAAGGGATGACTCCAGGGGCACGGGGAATGACTCCAGGGGGAGGGGGAATGAATCCAGGGGGACGGGGAATGAATCCAGGGGCACGAGGAATGAATCCAGGGGCACTGGGAAATAATCCAGGGGCACGGGGAATTAATCCAGGGGGACGGGGAATGAATCCAGGGGGAGAATGAATCCAGGGGGACGGGGAATGAATCCAGGGGGAGGGGCAATTCATCCAGGGGGACGGGGAATGAATCCAGGGGGAGGGGGAATTAATCCAGGGGGAGAAGGAAAGAAGCCAGTGGGAGAGGGAATGAATGCAGGGGGAGGGGGAATGAATCCAGGGGGAGAGGGAATTAATGCAGGGGGGGTATGAATGCAGGGGGAGAGGGAATTAATCCAGGGGGACGGGGAATTAATCCAGGGGAACGGGGAATTAATCCAGGGGCACGGGGAATGAATGCAGGGGGACGGGGAATGAATCCAGGGGCACGGGGAATTAATCCAGGGGGTGAAGGAATGAATCAAGGGGCACGGGGAATGAATCCAGGGGCACGGGGAATGAATCCAGGGGGAGGAGGATGGATCCAGGGGGACGGGGAATGAATCCAGGGGCACAGGGAATGAAGCCAGGGGCACGGGGAATTAATCCAGGGGGAGATGATGGATCCATGGGGACGGGGAATGAATCCAGGGGGACGGGGAATGAATCCACGGGGACGGCGAATGAATCCAGGGGGAGAAGGAATGAATCCAGGGGCACGGGGAATGAGTCCAGGGGGACGGAGAATGAATCCAGGGGGACGGGGAATGAATCCAGGGGCACGGGGAATGAATCCAGGGGGAGGAGGATGGATCCAGGGGGACAGGGAATGAAGCCAGGGGCACAGGGAATGATTCCAGGGGGCCGGGGAATGAATCCACGGGGGAGAGTGGATGAATGCAGGGGGAGAGGGAATGAATCCAGTGGGAGAGGGAATGAATCCAGGGGGCCGGGGAATGAATGCCGCTGCATGAGAACTGATCATGCAGGACCTGGCGGTGCTTAATTTGTGAAAATAAAAGTACGTGCTAGGGCGCTTTCAGGGAGGCCACTGCCAACGACTTGTTAGATGACATCCAGGAATGGCGTGAAATGTCAGATACCCCTAGGAGGAGGGGCTGGACCTCTCAGCTGCCCCCCTGCCCCCCCATCCCCGATTCGTCCTTTACCTCAGGCAGGCCAGCGCTTAGAAGCTGGGCCTTGGCGAGCGTTGTGTGCGCCGGTGTCATTGTCTGTGCGATGAACCTGTCGATCGGCTGCACACCACCCTGCAGCGGCCCCTTCACAAACAGCCCCTCAATAACTGTCCGTCACTGGTCACCGTTTTAAAAAGGAATACAAATCTGTTACATAAAAAGGCCGTCTGAACCTGGCGGCTCTCGAGAGAGTGCGCCCTTCTCCCTAGCGCCTAGAGGCCCAGTGGATAATGTTGTCGGCTCTATAAAGCCATTTATTATAACGGAATTCAAGTATAGCGCCAACCACCTGCTCAATCAGCGCGAAGCACTAGGTCCAGACCGAGCCCCCCTTGTCTAGCAGAATACAAGGCGTTAAGGTGTCACTCACCGTGCCAGACGGGGTCTGTGAGCTGGTCTGTGCGCAGCTGTCCGCCTCCAGGTGGCGCTGCAGGGCTCTTAGGCGCTCCTTCTGCTGGACCAGCTGCAGAGAAGGGGCAGAAAGGACAGATCAGAATTCACAGATGCCCCAACAGCATTTCCACAGATACCCTCCTGCTCTCTGTTGCCCCAGTAGTGTTGGAACCCACAGAGCAGGGGAAGGCTCAGTTCAGACCCCTTTGTAACCAGTTAACGTCCTGAGGGCGCTGACACACATGATGTGCAGCTTCTAGGCGCTTACTCGGTGCCTTTCTTTGGGCGAGAAATATGGGATTTGTGGCAACCATCCTCGGCTGACTTGTTTTCAACATCCGGGTTTCTCTTTACTGTCTTGTCTTTACTCGTCGAGCGTGCCCACGACTTCGCAGATGGATGACATTTTCAGCTGCGGGGTCTTTCCATTGCAGTATTGTTTGATGTGGATAAGGACTACCTCGTCTCTTTCGACGTGGAGTCACTATATACATGCATTCCACAGGATGAGACTCTTACCGCCATTGAGACTCTCCTATTGAATGACCCTCCAGATTCCATCACGCCAGTTTCTTTTATCATCAACTGTGCAAGGTTGGCTATGAAAGACATTTTTTTCAATTTGAGGAACAATTGTTCCTCCAAGTGTCTGGCACTTCAATGGGGAGCATTTTTGCTCCCAGCCTAGCAAATCTGTATGTCCATATGTTCGAACAAGAACACATTTTTAGTACCAGCAATCCATAAAGAGACCACATGTGTGTGTGGAAAAGATACATTGATGATGTGTTTGTGGTGTGGCGCGGCACATCAACATCTCTAATGGAGTTCAAAACCTGGCTCAATGATTGTAACTCCTTTTTGAAATTCACTTGTGAATACAGTAAAACACACTTACCTTTTTCGGATATTTGGATCTCACCATCGGAAGGGGGCCTTAGCACTGAACTGTATAAGAAACCTATGACAAAGAATTCCCTCCTACCATATGGGAGTTTTCATCCCCAAGCATTACGTGATAACTTGCCTTTTGGACAGTTTTTACGTATTAAAAGGAATTGTCCATCCTCTGCCAAATACAAAGAACATGCTGACAACCTATCTGACCAACTACAAGAGAGACAGTACCCAAAACGATTAGTTAAAAAATCCTTTAAACGGGCTTTTAACAATAATCGGGCAGCCTTATTAGAACCTAGTAACACTAAGGAAGCTACTAATAGGTTGACGTGTCCATACTTTTTGTAAATTCTCCAACAAAATCAAGAAGAGTATTCTCACTAATTGGAAAATAATATAGGCGGCGAAACACTTCAACGACCTTTATTTGCCTTCAAACGCACTAGTAACATCAGGGATCGTCTGGTACACACCCGGCCTCGTAGTCATGCTAGAGCATCACAGAATTCGTTGTGGGGTTTTCCTCCGGTACAGGGTCATTTCCCTTGCGGCTCATGCACGGCTTGCCCCCACACCTCTATAACAAAAGAAACTGACATTGGATCTGAAAGACCATGGGTTCTTAAATGCCATACTAATTGCAATAGCGACAAATCGATATAAATGATCACATGTTCTTGCGCTTTGCGATATGTTGGCATGACCACACGACGTGTTAAAACACGCATTCTCGAACATAAGAGTACTATTCGATGTGGAAAATCCTCTACGAAGCTGACTAACCATTTTCTGAGTGTAAAACACAGTCCTAGTGAATTGAAGTGGACTGTCTTAGAAAGACCCTTTATTCCACCTCATTTAACTGATCTTGCTACATTCCTATTTAAGCGGGAACAGAGGTGGGTACATAAATTGCGGACTGATACCACAGGCTTAAACGATGATATACCCTGGTTGTTATTATAAACAAGTGGTAGAGTCTATTTGTGTCTCTTTCTGTATATGCTAACGCCTTATTCACCATTTTTACAATACACTATTTTCCTGTAGAAGTGGTTTGATAGACACCAATGTCGGGCTTTTTAGCATTATTGACCTGTATCTACGAGGTCTTAATTGATGAGACATATAGCCTTGTTCATGCACCACTGTTGACGTCTGTTAAGCTTGCCTCTACATACTGAATTGTATGTATACGATTACTTCATGAACTATCAACTTTGATAGTGTCCTTGTTATTAACTGCATAGTTCTGTTTTTGCATTCCAGTGCTTGTTTAGGCACATTGTTTTCAATATGTTTGCAGCCTTTACATTTTGGAAGACTAGAAGTATGTACACGCTTTGGAATTACATTAATGGATACCACTCGCTTTCACAGATTTCTATTTGGGTTTTACTAGACATGCGCGGTAGAGAAGAGATAGTGTCTCTTCTATGCACATGCGCAATGTTTACAACCGACGGGGGCTTTCAGACGTAAGAACATATGTCTGTATTTCAATTGGAAGTTCAGCAGGCTATGATTAGAATTTATGGCGGCGCTTTTACTCTCCCGGAACAATAATAGAAAACATTAGCTTTCACAGATTACTGTGTGGGCTTTATTTGACATGCGCAGTAGTGAGAGGATAGTGTCTCTTCTACACACATGCACTATACATACAGCCTATAGCGACATTCAGACGTTAGAGCTAACGTCTTGATTTTGATTGGCAGTTCATCACGGAAGGATAAGCATTTATGGTGGCGTTTTTCCTCTCCCGGTACCTCCGGCCACAGGCTCAATTTGACGCCGGCGTACCGACGGATAGGTAAGCCCTTGGATGCCCTCCTTGACTCTTCTTGTACTATTGACTATATTGGCCGGTTACACTCCTTAGGCTTCTTCTAACCCAATATAAGTCAGTCTAAACATTAGCGAGATACTTACACGATAAGTTTCAAGTTCAATCTACTCATTTACCTAAAAAATATATATACATTTTCTATTTCTATCCAGGTGAACGAGTTTTAGTGGTGTTATGATTTAGTGCGAGAGTAGATTCCATTGAATCTATACTGTATATCAATGGTGTCTAGTCCACAGCCTTATTGCTTTAAGTCTCCCTCCTTTAGTTTGCCGTTCTAATATACATGCTTATCTGGGGCATTAGTACAAATGGTATAACCCCCTTTTTTTGATTCATGATAAGACATGTCATTGTTGATAGCTATTTTGCTATAGTTTCTTCCAGAGCGGTGCCCCTTTCCTGAGCGGTTGCCAGGTAGAGGTGTGGTGACTTACCCAGTAGTTACGGGTGAGTTATTTTTCTTTTTCTTGTTGTTTTTGAATGTGAAACTTTATTAGTCTTTGTAGTACTTGGGAACACTACATTGATGTTGGCTTTCTAACTTTGATTGTAGGTTATTCACTTTAAGAAACAGGCGGACCAAGAAAATCCTTGTTCCTGTATCCTTTTCTGTTGTATCACTAATTTCATTCTCTAGCAGCAGCATTATAATGTTCTGATGAAAGCCTGGCCCACTGTTTGGCACTATGGCTGAAACATGTTGACAGATTGACTTTTTTTCATCATAGCGGTTTATAATTAAGGGTGGGCGTAGTTCGCGAAGTAGCACTTCGCGAAGCTACGCAAAGTGAAGTTTGCACTACGCGAGCTACGCGTAGCACTTCGCGAACTGCGTAGTAACATGTTCGCACTGTGCGAGATGTTGTTTTCAATGATTGCACAGTGCGGACAAGCAACCGGCACTGTGCAATCATTGAAAATGGCATCTTGCACAGTGCGAGCTGTAGTTTTTTGCTGCTCGAGTAGATTTTTACTCGAGCGGCAGCTTTCCCAACGCGAACTGGTAGTTTCTCATCGCGAGCGGTCGCGAGCATACGCGACCCCTCGCAATGAGAAACCTGACCTCCTCGCGTTGGGAATCTCGCCGGGAGGTTTATTTTCCATGCTCGCGATCGCGAATAAGGAAAAAGTCTCGCCGGGATGTCATTTTGCTTGCTCGCGGTCGCCAACTTGACGTTGAGGACCGCGAGCAAGCAAAAAATGACCGCAGCACTACGCAACACTACGCTACGTGTGTTCGCACTGTGCTACGTGCAGTTCGCGTAGTGCGAAGTAGCGCGAACTTCGCAAACTACGCGAGCGTAGCGTAGTGCTTCGCCCAGGCCTATTTATAATTCCGACCGCTGATGCTCTGTATTTTTTAATCCTGGCAAAGAACGTCTTATAATAAAGTTTTTTCTTGACGTCCTTTAGTCAGTTTTAAAGTTCACTCTCCTCACAGTTTTGGTTTTGTGTTGCGCTGCGTCCTCATTCATACTATCAGCTCTTCATTTGTGGATTTATAATATCCGATTTAACATACTAAAACATCCCTGAGCTCCTCCCTCTTAGTAGAGGGGGTTGTAGCCCCCAGAGGAACTAGGTTTTTCCTCTGGGAGGAGAATCCCAAATGATGAAGCATGTCACCTGTGGTGAGTGAGGGATTTCGTCCTAAAAAGGGATATGCCCTAAAATAACTCTGTTAAGCTTAATTACTAAGTAGTGGTTTTTCCACACTTGTTTATAACGTTTTTGTAGACCTCGGGATTTCTTACTGTTAATTGTTCTGTTGTTGGGGATCAAATCCTGTGTGGTCTTTAAACTTCCCTGGGACCCTCCGGCGTTGAACCGTATTTTGTTTCAGAATGCTTTCTAGCACCTGTTTCCGGTGCCCACAGTAATCTCCATGCGCATCTTGTATTCTAGATATTTTCCCCTGAAGAAGTCGGGTCCTGCCCGAAAGGCATCGGGAGATTCATTTGAATGTTTCATAAAGATGGAAAGATATTTGGATTATTCATTCACGATATGAAGTCATAATATCGGAAGTTCAAATAAATCCTCATATCGCAGTCAATTTATTTATACGATTCATTACTGTACCAATACAGACTCACAGATCCTGCTTTCAGCAGGCCTTCAGCTGTGCTCCGGGGGACGTAATTTAGTTAAGTTACTCTACCTTTCTGCACAAGGAATCACACATGAAAAAAGTAAAAACAAAACGAGGAGAAATAACGCATTTCTCCTCGTTTCACCAACTTAAGACCAGTTTTTTTACCTGGTATTAATTTTGGCGCTGCCTCCTATTTACGCTGCCCTTGTACATAGGGGGCAGCGTCAAAATCAATGGGAGTTGCGGTGGAACGTCCACCGCAACACCCACTGCCCACACCTTTCACGCTATGCCCCAGTGTTTTCAACGACTCTCATCTTTTTCTTGTGGTGGACAACGAATGTCTTGGCCACAGAATCAATTATATTTCAATTTCTATCATTGGTCAAGCTGGCAACTCGTTAAACATTGAACCTTTAACCCCTTCTGTGCCACGCCCTTTCCCCCTCCTGTGCCGGGCGTTACATTAGTGGGTGGGGTTCATGACGAGATAGTCTCGTCATGGGCACAGCACGACCGTGCTCCATGACGAGACTATCTCGTCATGGGCACTGAAGAGGTTAATGCCTTGCCCCTGTGGCCCGCTTCCGCCTACCTTGGCATTACCTGGCAGGCGTTTGCCTGTTCTCTGTTTCTCTCCTCTGTCCTCACCTGCTGCTCCAAGATCTGCACCACCTCCCTCTGCATCAAGTACTTCGCGGCACCTCCTCCGCACACACTGTATTCCCTGTGCTGGACCGTGCGCTCCGTATCCCAGGGCCTGGGGAGACATGGAGAGAGAGGAGTTGGCCTAATGGTTAGGGCGCTTGACCTCGGACCTGTGGGAACTGGGTTCGAGTCTCGGTAATGACGCTAAACATCCTGTGATTCTGGGCAAATCACTTAATCTCCCCATGCCTAACAAAAAAAATGAATGTGTGTCCTCATGTAACGCAACTGGTGCTTGTGTAAAGCGCTCTGATACCCGATTCGGGTCAAGTTCGCGCTGTATAAAACTCCACCTCACCGTGTATCCCCCACACTGGTTGGTATACAGAGGACCTCAGACTGCTTAAACACCACTGCAAACACCCTGAGCAGCGCACACCATTCATGATACCACACGCAAGAGTTCCCTGCACCCCACCAACCACAGGCAGCCAGCCCTGCTGTGGACAGACGTGGGCTGCACGGTCGTCTGCACAACCCACAGCGTGCAGCCCCCCTCCCCCCCCCGTTGCACAAGGCCTTCGGCTGAGCGAGGCAGGGGTTGTCAGCAGGACCCCACCCCGCCGCAGGAGGCCAACGCCGCTGCGCATGTCCTGTGGATGTGCGTAGCGGGGGCTGGCGGCAAGGCGTGGGCGTTCCCATGCGCAGCAACCAAACATGCACAGGCTGCCAGCCCCTGCAGGTGGCCATTGGCCAAGCACAACTGCACGCACTCAATACTGTTTTAATGATTGTTTTAGGATTTGTGACTCCAAAAGACTCTGCTGAGCGGCCGCAAGGAATGTGACTCTTGTGATAAAAAGAAAACATTTTCTTTCATGTTTATTTTATTGCCGGGGAACCCTTTGGTTCCCCCGTATATGGGCTTGAAGGTCAGGGTACGTCCACCTTCCCCCCCCATGCTCATTTTTTTCCTAACACGTTGCTCAGTGCACCAAGTTGGGTAATGGCAGCCGCAGCCAATCAGAGTGCAATGGATTGACGGACCGCAGTGGATGATGCAGAAAGAGCTCCCTGCTCCAATGGCGTGCCTTTATTTATTTTACATAATCCTCCATGGATTCGCAAATGGAAATGGGAATGTCACTTTTGTCGCCTCTCCTATTTTAGGCCAGTGCTCAGTGATGTCATCAATGAGGTCATTTGGGATGTCATCAGTGATGTCATCAGTGATGTCATAGAACATGTCATGAGCGATGCAATAGGTCATAAGCAGTGCATGGCGGAGGTGCAGGTTATACTCAGCTGTCCTCTGCTAACTATAGCTGCTGAATTTCAAAATGTTAATGTTGTCACTGACAGATTCACCCAACTATAGTGCAAGGTAAATATGTAAAGATTTGATAAAAACAGAGTCATCTTCACCAGTCGCTTTTCTGAGTGATCTTAAGCGGTTGTCTATGAAGAAAATAACATTTAAAAATGTTCTTGAAAGTACAAACCCCATTTGGTTGGTCTGGTGGCCACACCTCAGAAGGATGAATAGTTCAATCTTCCAGAACATATAATCACCATGTATGGATGCATGCTACCGTGCCAGGAGCTGAGCTTACCCTCACCCCTGATCCAGGTGCTGAATTTAACACACAGATCACCGCTGATCCAGGGGCTGAATACAGCATGGTTATACTCACCCCTGATCCAGGAGTCGCACACAACACAGAGTTACCCTCACCCTTGATCCATGGTCTGGCTATAATAGGCAGTTGCACTCACCCTTGATCTAGGTCCTGGATATAACACATGATTACACTCACGGACTGAATATAACACACGGTTACAGCCACCCGTGGTCCAGGGGCTGAATACAGCACACGGTTACAGCCACCCGTGGTCCAGGGGCTGAATACAGCACACGGTTACAGCCACCCGTGGTCCAGGGGCTGAAAACAGCACACGGTTACACTCACCCCTGATCCAGGGGCTGAAGACAGCACACGGTTACACTCACCCCGGATCCAGGGGATGAATATAACGCAGCCAGACACTCACCTTTGATCCAGGGGCTGAATACAACACACGGTTACACTAACTCCTGATCCAGGGGCTGAATTTAACACACGGTTACACTCAGCCCTGATCCAGGGGCTGAATAAAACACACAGATCACCGCTGATCCAGGGGCTGAATATAGCATGGTTATACTCGCCCTTGAACCAGGAGCCGCACACAACACAGAGTTACCCTCACCCTTGATCCATGGACTGACTATAATAGGCAGTGGCACTCACCCTTGATCTAGGTCCTGGATATAACACATGATTACACTCACGGGCTGAATATAACACACGGTTACAGTCACCCTTGGTCCAGGGGCTGAAGACAGCACACGGTTACACTCACCCCGGATCCAGGGGATGAATATAACGCAGCCAGACACTCACCTTTGATCCAGGGGCTGAATACAACACACGGTTACACTAACTCCTGATCCAGGGGCTGAATACAACATACGTTACACTCCCACTGATCCAGTGGCTGAATACAACACACGGTTACAGTCACTCCTGGTCCAGGGGCTGAAGACAGCACACGGTTACACTCATCCCTGATCCAGGGGCTGAATATAACGCAGGGAGACACTCACCCCTGATCCAGGGGCTGAATATAACACACGTTACACTAACCCCTGATCCAGGGGCTGAATACAACACACGGTTACACTCACCCCTGATCCAGGGGCTGAATATAACGCAGGGAGACACTCACCCCTGATCCAGGTCCTGACCATAACACATGGTTACACTCACCCCTTATCCAGAAGCTGAATACAACACACAGTTACACTAACCCCTGATCCAGGGGCTGAATACAACACATGTTACACTCACCCCTGATCCAGGGGCTGAATACAACACATGGTTACAGTCATCCCAGGACCGGGGGCTAAATACAACACACAGTGACACTTACCCCTGATACAGGTCCTGGCTATACCACATGGGACACTCACCCCTGATCTAGGTCCTGACTATAACACATGGTTACACTCACCCCTGATCCAGGGGCTGAATATAACACATGGTTACACTAACCCCTGATCCAGGGGCTGAATACAACACACGTTACACTCCCTCCTGATCCAGTGGCTGAATACAACACACGGTTACAGTCACCCCTGGTCCAGGGGCTGAAGACAGCACACGGTTACACTAACACCTGATCCAGGGGCTGAATATAACGCAGGGAGACACTCACCCCTGATCCAGGGGCTGAATATAACACACGGTTACACTAACCCCTGATCCAGGGGCTGAATATAACACACGGTTACACTCACCCCTGATCCAGGGGCTGAATATAACACAGGGAGACACTCACCCCTGATCCAGGTCCTGACTATAACACATGGTTACACTCACCCCTTATCCAGAAGCTGAATACAACACACAGTTACACTAACCCCTGATCCAAGGGCTGAATACAACACATGTTACACTCACCCCTGATCCAGGGGCTGAATACAACACATGGTTACAGTCATCCCAGGACCAGGGGCTAAATACAACACACGGTGACACTTACCCCTGATACAGGTCGTGGCTATACCACATGGTACACTTACCCCTGATCTAGGTCCTGACTATAACACATGGTTACACTCACCCCTGATCCAGGGGCTGAATACAACACATGGTTACACTCACCCCTGATCCAGGGGCTGAATATAACACACGGTTACACTAACCCCTGATCCAGGGGCTGAATATAACACACGGTTACACTCACCCCTGATCCAGGAGCTGAATATAACGCAGGGAGACACTCACCCCTGATCCAGGTCCTGACTATAACACATGGTTACACTCACCCCTTATACAGAAGCTGAATACAACACACAGTTACACTAACCCCTGATCCAAGGGCTGAATACAACACAAGTTACACTCACCCCTGATCCAGGGGCTGAATACAACACATGGTTACAGTCATCCCAGGACCAGGGGCTAAATACAACACACGGTGACACTTACCCCTGATACAGGTCGTGGCTATACCACATGGTACACTCACCCCTGATCTAGGTCCTGACTATAACACATGGTTACACTCACCCCTGATCCAGGGGCTGAATACAACACATGTTACACTCACCCCTGATCCAGGGGCTGAATACAACACATGGTTACAGTCATCCCAGGACCAGGGGATAAATACAACACACAGTGACACTTACCCCTGATACAGGTCGTGGCTATACCACATGGTACACTCACCCCTGATCTAGGTCCTGACTTTAACACATGGTTACACTAACCCCTGATCCAGGGGCTGAATACAACACACGTTACACTCCCTCCTGATCCAGTGGCTGAATACAACACACGGTTACAGTCACCCCTGGTCCAGGGGCTGAAGACAGCACACGGTTACACTAACACCTGATCCAGGGGATGAATATAACGCAGGGAGACACTCACCCCTGATCCAGGGGCTGAATACAACACATGTTACACTCACCCCTGATCCAGGGGCTGAATACAACACATGTTACACTCACCCCTGATCCAGGGGCTGAATACAACACATGGTTACAGTCATCCCAGGACCAGGGGCTAAATACAACACACAGTGACACTTACCCCTGATACAGGTCCTGACTATTCCACATGGTACACTCACCCCTGATCTAGGTCCTGACTATAACACATGGTTACACTCACCCCTGATCCTGGGGCTGAATTTAACACATGGTTCTACTCACCTGTCCTCCAGGCTTCTCCCCAGGTCATGGGTTGCTTCTAGTGGACATGGCCGATCTGTTCGGGGCCTCTTCTTGGCTTCGGTGGTTCTCATGGTGGACGTGAAGGGGGTAATAGAGTGCATGATGGCCCTGTTCCTCAGTGCCCCCTCTGTATGCCTTGGCATCTCGGCGCGAATCCACTCCATACCGGCCAGAGTCATCTCTACAAGAGGGTGAGGAGCAAAAGGGCGTGTGAGGTCTTTTCCAGAAGGCAGCAGAGGCCACATGTGGCCAGCCGAGGAGAGAGAGGTCACCCATGATAAAAACAGAGGCCACATGAGGCCAGCTGAGGCGAGAGAGGTCACATGAGGCCAGCCGAGGCGAGAGAGGTCACCCATGATAGAAAACAGAGGTCACATGAGGCCAGCTGAGGCGAGAGAGGTCACATGAGGCCAGCCGAGGCGAGAGAGGTCACCCATGATAAAAACAGAGGCCACATGAGGCCAGCTGAGCAGAGAGAGGTCACATGAGGCCAGCCGAGGCGAGAGAGGTCACCCAAGATAGAAAACAGAGGTCACATGAGGCCAGCTGAGGTGAGAGAGGTCACCCTTGATAGAAAACAGAGGTCACATGTGGTCAGCCGAGGAGAGAGTGGTCACCCATGATAGAAAACAGAGGCCACATGAGGCCAGGAGAGAGCGGTCACCCACAATAGAAAACAGAGGCCACACGAGGCCAGCTGAGGCAAGAGAGGTCACCCATGATAGAAAAGTGTGGCCATATGTGGCAAGCCGAAGAGAGAGAGGTCTCCCATGATAGAAAAGAGAGGCCATGTGTGGCAATCCGAGGAGAGAGGGGTCACCCATGATAGGAAACAGAGGCCACACGAGGCCATCCGAGGAGAGAGGGGTCACCCATGATAGGAAACAGAAGTCAAATGTATCCAGCTAAGGAAAGAGAGGTCACCCATGATAAAAAAAAGAGGCCATATGTGGCAAGCCGAGGAGAGAGGGGTCACCCATGATAGGAAAAAGAAGTCACATGTGTCCTGCTGAGGAAAAATAGTTCATCCATGATTGGAAACAGAGGCCACATGAGGCCAGCCGAGGAGAGAGGGGTCACCCATGATAGGAAACAGAAGTCAAATGTGTCCAGCTGAGGAAAGAGAGTTCACTGATGATAGGAACCAGAGGCCACATGAGGCCAGCTGAGGGGGTCATTGATGATAGAAAAGAGAGGCCATATGTGGCAAGCCGAGGAGAGAGAGTTCACCCATGATAGAAAAGAGAGGCCATATGTGGCAAGCCGAGGAGAGTGAGGTCACCCATGATAGGAAACAGAGGCCACATGAGGCCAGACGAGGAGAGAGAGGTCACGTGTGGCTAGCCTAGGAGAGAGAGGTCACATGATCCCAGCCGAGGAGAGAGAGGTCACATGAGGCCAGCCGAGGAAAGAGAGGTCACATGATGCCAACCAAGGAGAGAGGGGTCACATGAGGCCAGCCGAGGAGAGAGAGGTCACATGATGCCAGCCGAGAAGAGAGAGGTCACATGAAGTCAGCCGAGGAGAGAGCGGTCACATGCGGCCAGCCGAGGAGAGAGAGGTCACATGATGCCAGCCGAGGAGAGAGGGGTCATATAAGGCCAGCCGAGGAGAGAGAGGTCACCCATGCGAGGAAACAGAGGCCACATGTGGCTAGCTTAGGAGAGAGAGGTCACATGATGCCAGCCGAGGAGAGAGGTCACATGAAGCCAGCCGAGGAGAGAGAGGTCCCATGAGGCCAGCCGAGTAGAGAGAGGTCACATGATGCCAGCCAAGGAGAGAGGGGTCCCATGAGGCCAGCCAAGGAGAGAGGGGTCGCATGAGGCCAGCCGAGGAGAGAGAGGACACCCATGCAAGGAAACAGAGGCCACATGTGGCTAGCTTAGGAGAGAGAGGTCACATGATGCCAGCCAAGGAGAGAGAGGTCACATGAAGCCAGCCGAGGAGAGAGAGGTCACAAGAGGCCAGCCGAGGAGCGAGAGGTCACCCATGATAGGAAACAGAGGTCACAGGAGGCCAGCCGAGGAGAGAGAGATCACCCATGATAGGAAACAGAGGCCACATGATGCCAGCCGAGGAGAGACAGGTCACATGAAGCCAGCCGAGGAGAGAGAGGTCCCATGAGGCCAGCCAAGGAGATAGAGGTCACCAATGATAGGAAACAGAGGCCATATTCGGCCAGCCGAGGAGAGAGGGGTCACATGAGGCCAGCCGAGGAGAGAGAGGTCACATGAGGCAAGCCAAAAAGAGAGTGGTCACCCATGATAGGAAACAGAGGCCACATGAGGCCAGCCAAGGAGATGTAACAGAGACTTCATGATGCCAGGCAAGGAGAGAGGACACATGAGTCCTTGAGCAATTGGAAACGGAGGCCACATATGGCCAGCCGAGGCAGGGTTACAACAGCCACATGAGACCGGCTAAGGGGAGGTAACGGAGGCCACATGAACACCTGATAGAAGGGTGAGAGAGGCCTCATGAACACCTCAAGGAATAGGTGGCCCTTACCTTGGGATACAGGATCAAGGAGGTTCTTACCTTGGGATACAGGATCGAGGAGGTCCTTACCTTGGGATACAGGATTGAGGAGGTCCCTACCTTGGAAAAGAGGATCGAGGAGGTCCTTCCCTTGGGATACAGGATCGAGGAGGTCCTTCCCTTGGGATACGGGATCGAGGAGGTCCTTATCTTGGGATAGAGGATCGAGGAGGTCCTTACCTTGGGATAGGGGATCGAGGTGGTCCTTACCTTAGGATACAGGATCGAGGAGGTCCTTACCTTGGGATACAGGATCAAGGAGGTCCTTACCTTGGGACACAGGATCGAGGAGGTCCTTACCTTGAGACACGTGGTTCAGTTTGCCCTTACCTTGGAATACAGGATCAAGGAAGTTCTAACCTTGGAGTACAGGATTGAGGAGGTCCTTACCTTGGGATACAGGATCGAGGAGGTCCCTACCTTGGAAAAGAGACTCAAGGAGGTCCTTACCTTGGGATACGGGATCGAGGAGGTCCTTACCTTGTGATAGAGCAACGAGGAGGTCCTTACCTTGGGATACAGGATTGAGGAGGTCCTTACTTTGGAATACAGGATCGAGGTGGTCCTTACCTTGGGATACAGGATCGAGGAAGCCCTTACTTCCTGGGAATACAGGATTGAGGAGGTCCTGACCTTGGGATACAGGATTGAGGAGGTCCTTACCATGGGATAGAGGATCAAGGAGGTCCTTACCTTGGGATAGAGGATCAAGGAGGTCCTTACCTTGGGATACAGGATCGAGGAGGTCCTTACCTTGGGATAGAGCATCGAGGAGGTCCTTACTTTGGGATACAGGATTGAAGAGGTCCTTACCTTGGGATACAGGATTAAGGAGGCCCTTGCCTTGGGATACAGGATCGAGGAGGTCCTTACCTTGATACACGTGGCTCAGGTGGCCCTTACCTTGGAATACAGGATCGAGGAGGTCCTTACCTTGGAATACAAGATCAAGGAGGTCCTTGCCTTGGAGTACAGGATCGAGGAACTCCTTACCTTAAGATAGAGCATCGAGGAGGTCCTTACCTTGGGATACAGGATCAAGAACATCCTTACTTTGGGATACAGGATCGAGGAGGTTCTGACCTTGGGATACAGGACCGAGGAGGCCCTTACCTTGGGATGCAGGCTGCACAAGTCCATGCGTGCCTGTGCCCGGGACCCTGGTTTCATAGGTTGACCCAAGGCTCAGGAGCGCTGTCTGGCGCAGTGGGGTCACCTGGTAAAGGCCCCCCCAAACAGGGGGTTCCAGGGAGATCTGTGGGACCAGAAGAGGAGAGAATGTTAGGACCATTGAGGTGTCACCCCCTCATCCCCACACTCCCACCTCCACACCTTCCTCCACTCCCAGCTACAGAGCTTATGGGTGTGTGGGGTCCCTGCAAACAGAGGTATCAGTGGAGTGGGATCAGAAATGACCCTGGAGGACTGGTCATAGAGGTACAGATGGGAATGGTTGCATCGCTAGTGCTTCCTTCTCTATGTGGTATATTGTTTTTTTCTGTTTCTGTGAGAGCTCTGCTCAAAAACACTACTGGCGCCCACTATATGCTGTTGATCTTTTGCATGAGCACAGCGCCCAGCCCCAGAGGACTCGTGCCAATGATTAGTTCAGACTCTTCGGCCGGGTCTAAGTTTAACATCACCGTGTTACGCCTGAGTGCCCATTTGATGACTTGGACTGCTGTTTCTGCTACTTAGCCCCAGGGACTGCTGATTTTGTTAGAGGTCGCTTCTGCCAGGGTTGCCAGACTGGTGATGAACCTGCCACTGGGCGCAGCTAACCCTAAGAACCTCCTAACTCCTGAGAGGGACAGTGGGGTTGCCTCATCTCTGACGTCCGCCCCCTTACCCGGGTCTCCCTTGATGCCACTTCTAGACTAGACATAACCGTAGAACGGCATCTCTTGCGGGAGTAACTGACATTTCTGTGGGTTAAGTCAATCCAGCATCGCTGATCTGTTAAAGGACGGCCTCCAGTCGTCATTGGGGAACTTCTAAGGTGGGAGCATGTATCAGGATGTGGTGAAAACGGCAGCAACTATGAAGTAAGGGCACCACATTTACCAGAATGCAGTGGAGCGAACTGTGCTGGGATGAGAGGCAGTGTGCTCCCTTCCTCCTTGTGTTTAAAAGGCTTCCATGAGCTACGAGATGACGAGCCCACCTGGGATGCACGTGCGCCTGTGGAGTGGTACTGTGACCTGTGAAGACTTGGGCAGCATTTCAGCAACCCCAGAAGATTTTTCTCTGCTCTCTACAAATTCTGCTGTCTGCTGATGAAGGGCTAAACCCCAAAACACGTGTCTAGAGATAACACCACTAACTGCACCAACTTTGGTGGAAAACCACAGTAACTTTGAAGGTACCAGAATGCAATGGGGTGAACTGTGCTGGGATGAGAGGGAGTGTGCTACCTCCCCCTTCTGTATCTGGATGTCATCACTGACGTTGATTTCACCATCCAATCCTGACAAGACTTCCAGAATGTTGCTCTGAAAGATTCTGCCGCTGAGGAGAAGCCAAAAACGAGGCTGCGATACCAGCGAAGGCCAATGAGGGTCAAGAAAGTGTTATATGATGTCAATTCTCAAGGAGCTGCAGCTGATGGTATCCGGAGTTGAGATCCAGTTTAGGAAACCAGCAGGACTCATTTAAATCAGCCATGGGATCGTGGATGCCCGGCTGTTTGGGCTTGCTTACAACGGCTGTTGGTGAGACCCAAGGAGTCAGGCTAGAGACCTTTTTGATGACTCCTGCCGCCTCCATTTCTGGCAGTTCAGCCTCCAGTGCATGACAAAGGTGAAATGGGACTTGCCTGAGGCGCATTATGACTGACTTCATCGAGGAGTCGATGTGTAGCAAGAGCAGAGGCCCCCGGAGGCAGTCGAGACCTTTTAAAAGGTGTGTGAAGTCTTTGTGGATGTGATGCACGCTTTTGACAACAAGAGCTGTTGCTAAATGGACCAGATGAAGCGCATCTGCTGTGGAGCTGCTGAGAATGGTTCCTATTCCCCTGGCGCCGACAAAGAGCTTGATGTCCCAGGATACATTGCCATGGGTGGCGGCGTTACAGGAGGACTTGACATTGGTGACGGTGTCACAGGAGGGCTTGCCACTGCCCGCCCGAGCCACATAGCCCAGTGCCCGCCTGAGCCACATAGCCCACTGACCGCCAGAGCCACATAGCCCAGTGCCCACCAGAGACACATAGCTCAGTGCCCACCAGAGACACATAGCCCAGTGCCAGCCTGAGCCACATAGCCCAGTGCCATCCTGAGCCACATAGCCCAGTGCCCGGCAGAGACACATAGCCCATTGCCCACCTGAGCCACATAGCCCAGTGCCATCCTGAGCCACATAGCCCAGTGCCCGGCGGAGACACATAGCCCAGTGCCCACCTGAGCCACATAGCCCAGTGCCTGCCAGAGACACATAGCCCAGTGCCCACCAGAGACACATAGCCCAGTGCCCGCCAGAGACATAGAGCCCAGTGCTCGCCAGAGACATGTAGCCCAGTGCCTACCAGAGACACATAGCCCAGTGCCCACCAGAGACACATAGCCCAGTGCCTGCCAGAGACATAGAGCCCAGTGCCCGCCAGAGACACGTAGCCCAGTGCCTACCAGAGACACATAGCCCAGTGCCCACCAGAGACACATAGCCCAGTGCCCACCAGAGACATATAGCCCAGTGCCAGCCCGAGCCACATAGCCCAGTGTCATCCTGAGCCACATAGCCCAGTGCCCAGCGGAGACACATAGCCCAGTGCACGCCTGAGCCACATAGCCCAGTGCCCGCCAGAGACACATAGCCCAGTGCCCACCAGAGACACATAGCCCAGTGCACGCCAGAGACATATAGCCCAAGCCCACCAGAGACACATAGCTCAGTGCCCACCAGAGACACATAGCCCAAGCCCACCAGAGACACATAGCCCAGTGCCCACCAGAGACACATAGCTCAGTGCCCGTACTACCTTACTACATCAAAGCCCGTCTCTAGGAGAAGGTCCTGTCATCCCATGCGCTCTGGGTGCACGCTTTCACGCGGACTCACATCCCTTGTTCGCTCCATGACACTGCTCTCTGGTACATGTGGCAAAGCCGGACGTGAACCTGGTGTGTACACGCTTGATGATTAGATAATGTCGTTGGTGCAGTATACCCCTAACACCAAAGCGCAAAACACTGTGATTGCTACAGAGATATGCAAACTGAGGACAGCCATCTTATGGGAAAGACTGTGTTTACATTCTGAGCTTTTGCGTCACACGAGAAAAAAACTGAAAACAAACGCATTTTCAATGCAATAGGTCTCGCTTTTGCAAGAATTTAAGCGATCGGCATTGTAAATGACAATGCCTTTTATTTATGTGTTTTAAACCCAACACATATATAAAAGGCATTGTTATTTGTAATGCCAATAGCTCAAACTCTCGCAAATGTGAGGGCACTTTTATGTTGGCCGCACCCCTTTCTTTAGACGGCTGCTCTCTGTATTCAGGTTACAGTGAGCAGTGTCTAAAGAAAGGGGCACAGACAATATTAAAGGGAAATCGCATGCGGTGCGCTTTGACAGGAGGCAAAACAAAATAATTAATTTAGAAAAGTTCTGCAGCGTGGCCGCTGAAGTGAAAGCGGCCTGTGCTATTAATTAATAAAATAAATAAGCACAGCCACTAATGTGAAAGCGTTCGCCTGTAAAATAAATAATTAAATATGCACGGCCGCCAAACTGAAAGCGGACCGCGCCATAAATTAAATAATTGAATAAGCGCGGTCGCTATAGTAAAAGCGGGCCGCGTACTAATTTAAATAAATACAGTAGTCAAAGCCACGGCGTGCTCCGATGTCGGGGTGGAATAAGGGAAGAGCATTAAAGAAAATAGTGCTCATCAACTTATATACCATGTAACAACACCAGCAAAAGGTCCAGTCGTTATGGGAGGAAACAAATGCAGACAAGGCGGTACCAAGGAGGGACTAACAAGCCTACTAAAAACTCGGAAGCCAGTGTTTATGAAGGACAATGACACAATCTATTTTAAAAAATGGGCGGAGAGTGGGCGGAACTTGAAAGCCATACTCCACTACTTCATGTCTCGCAGTAATGCATGCGCTGCTCGACCTTAAAAGGAGTGTCTGTTTTCCACCTCCGTTTTATTTTACCTAATCACCTAGTCACCTTCATCGAAGGCAAATTCTTGAGTTCTCCGATGTTGATCAGTATATGTATTCATTTTAAATTTCCGAGCAGTGTCAGTGGCACGAACCTCGTCAGCGCTCCGAGTTCGTTCAGTGGTCCACTGTGCTATCCTGGTTCTTTTAGCTCCCCCAAACAGCGAGGTGGCAGGGCTCTCACCGGTGGTGGAGTGAGGAGTCGAATGATAGGCACGGAGGGCTTGATATACGGCCTGACTCAGCTCGATTCCCTCCATTGATGCACATTGGATCACTCTCTTTAGGGTGCCCATAAATCGTTTCATGACACCGTTAGCTTGCGGCCACAAGGGTGTACTCTTTTGGTGCTTGACATTGAGTCTAGTTAGAAACCTTACTATTGAACGGTGGACCATTGTTAGATTTCAGGATGTCTGGGATGCCTCATGCTGCAAAGATGCCGTCCAGCCGCTCAATGACCTTGTCACGTGTTGTTGATGACATTTCCTCCACCAGAGGAAAGCGGGAATACTCGTCAATGACTACCGTGAGATGATGTCCACTCGCTAGGGGCCCAAAGAAATCAACAGCCACTCTCTCCCACGCACGTAGATATAATATACCTGCAGTTTTAACTCTGCACCCTGCTGGACGCTGTAGGTACAATGTCTCTGGTGTTTTAACTCTGCCCCCTGGTGGAAACTATAGGTTTAATATCCCTGGTGCTCTAACACTGGTCCCTTGCAGACACAGTAGGTATAATATCCTTAGTGTTTAACAACTCCCCCTTGTGGACACTGTAGGTATAATATCCGGGGTGTTTTACCACTGCACCTTGGTGAACACTGTCGGTATAATATTTATTTATTTAGTTATTGATTTGAAAGGTTTTATAAAGCTCGAACATGACCGGAAAGGGTATCAGAGCGTTGTGCATACAGTATGTACGATAAACAAGTAAAGGTAGTACATTAATAAATGTAGGTAGTCAGAGGAACAGTAACAAGAGAAAGAACAAATCAGGCAGAATTAAGAAACAAAAGATTACAAGAGCATCATTGAGCGTTAGAAAAACAGCTGTAACTCATTGACTTCAGGACTATTTTCGCAGGTAACTGTTCAGGAGCAACCATGTGATGTCTTTTTAGGTCTCGCATGCGTTGCAGCGCAAAGTGCTGCTCCGCCTCCACGAGAGATTTTGTAAGAGAGGACTTTGAGAAGAGGGCTTGAAGCCCCGCCCCTCAGTTCCATTGGCCGGCGTCACCGTTTATGCTAAACGGTGGCCTGCCATTGGAAATGAGGGTTTTTGGTTGCCGCTCTTTGGCTTGTGATCCGGACTGGGTTGCCTGCTTCACGGCTGTCGTGAAGCACTGTCTTATCTTTATGGGGCCATAAAGACAAGAGATCCCCATGCTCCAGCGCGATCCTTTTTTGCTTTCGGTACCGCGCTTGTTATAAAATACGATCAAGATTCACGATTGAGGATTTCAAGGTAGTGAATTGATATTCTTTTGCCACAATGACTCGTTTAGTTATGTGTTTACGCATGCCGTGTGAAATTTTGAGGGCTTGAGTCCATTAATGCCCTTCTGAGCTGAGGAACACTGGCTTGACTTGCGTGTTTAGCTGCCGTTTTTAACTATCACTTATTTCCTCTGTGGCCGCTACCGGTGATCACAATGATTTTTAATCTTGTTTTATTTAATCGCGCAGTGGCAACAGCTTTTTATTTGTAGGACTTCTTAGCGCGCTATGCGCGCTTACACGCTCAGCTTGTTTTTAAAAATGATTTAATCACGCAATGGCGACAGCTTTTTTTGCTTAGGACTTCTTTAGCGTGCTATGTGCGCTTTCATATTTACAATGCGGCCACACGCAGCGACCGATCATTAGCAGGCTCATGTTTACCACAGCTTTTTTATTTAATTGCGCAATGGTGACAGCTTTTTTTTAGGCCTGTGCCTATCTGTGAGTGAGGGAACAAAGCTACTGTTGTTAGCGGTCATGTGACGGGTACAATCTAACTCCACTAACTAAAAGCATGTTGCACCTGATGCAAAGTACCGACCGCGACTGCTCGGTCCCAGTGCTTCTCTCATGGACTGGAAGGGCAGCACACTTGACCAACTGTGTCCGGGGCAGTAATCCCTCTCACCCCCAAACGCACACACTCGGCAAATGGTGTCTCATATAGGACCTTCGACATGTCCAATATATTGTACATGCACAATTCCCCACATGCTTTGCATTCGTATGTATATGGATATAGTACCTTTAATGCACATATTGCTACAAATTACCCGTGAGCCACTCTGTACGAAATGCAGTCACAAATGCACAAACACTGTATATGTGCCATCACACAAATATTCTACCTGCACCAATGCCCACTCATTTTACCCGCACCATGCCCGCACATTGTACGGGCCAAGTTACCGCACAAAGTGTTGCATTGTATGCTGGTGGAATTTATATTCCGCTTCCTATGTTCATGCTAAAATCCCACTTTCTCTGCAAGAAATACGTGCACCAGTCTTCAGATATTGTGTGTGACCCATACCCCACACACTGCCCACATGCCGGACATTTCCACACTGCACTTGAACAAATCCGATCACAGCGTGGGTGCACCAGTTCCTAGCATACGTTCAGAGGCCGCCACACATGGCAGCTTCGGCCCCTAAAATACTGTTGGGTACAATTTCGTTTAACGTTCACCATGGCCCATGTAATGTAGAGTGCGGGCCTCATTGTATAGCAGTTTTATACAGCGCTTTATGTGAGCAACAGTTAAGTTAGTTACACAATGGATCCCCGGTGATATTTTGTAACCAGCAGTCATGTTTTAGGGTTGCCACCCTTCTAAGAGAAAAATACGGACATCTGTTGTCGTTTTAAGGGTCTCCAAAGGTCTGTGCATAACACTAAATGGGACTTTAAACAAAATGGAATATATTCGTTTGTAACAACTTTCCTGCCTTTGTTTACTTTAATTATTAGTCAGGGGTCATTAACGCAGCCCTACAAAACGTTTCAAAGTGCGTGCGATTTATATTTGCTGGTAAAGTATGTGCAGATAAAATCTAAAAATACAGCTTTAGTGAATATTCCTCATTTTTGCACCGGCCGGCGGTATGGCAGGAGAAAACCGGCCAGGTGGCGACCCTTGCTGCTGAGTGGCTATGGGGTGATACGTTGATTACTATAGAAATGCAGCTGTCCGCGGCCCTTTAGTGCCATTTTGGGCACCACTCACCTCGTTCTAGTGGTTTGGGGGCTCCAGCAGGAGCCCACTCACCATGTCGCCCGTAAGATAACGCACATATTGCATACTCTTGTATGGAATAACGCTGCAGCAAATTTTTCCCAGAACAAAAGTTGTCTTGTGTATTTATTGACCTGTGCGTGCTCAGACCGGGGCGGGGGGAGTTGCCGGTAATGGCTCTAATGTAACCCCGGCTGTTGGAAGCCGGTTAGCTTTCTGTTCCTGTTGCTCCCGTCGTGAGCAGTGAAAGCACGGGTTGCAAAGGCTGGTCCCAGGCTAGAAAGGATGACGTACACTGTATGACGTCCGTTTCAATCTGTCCATAAAATGAAGGTGTGCGCGGTCCAGCCTCTCAGTCTCAGACAACACAGCTGGGTTCGTGGACAGAAGCCCTTCCGGCATGCCTGCCCGCCCCCACTCCCTCCCCAGCCGGGTCCAAAACATGCAGTATTACTAGCAGTATGAGGAGTGGCGGGCACCCCCCCCCCCTGAAGGGGGGGATAGACTGTGTGGTTGCAGCAGTCCTCCTAAGAGTTAACCTCTGCACACAGCCCCAGCACATTTCGAACCCTTCATCTCTCCTAGAACCGTCTGACAGCGCGGAGGGCTCTGCTCCCACCTGGTGCCTCTGTGTGCATTCACTCTGCCTCTGCCTGACCCGGAGGGGAGGGGCTGTCAGGGAGGGGGGCTCTGCTCCCACCTGGTGCCTCTGTGTACATTCACTCTGCCTCTGCCTGACCCGGAGGGGAGGGGCTGTCAGCGCGGAGGGCTCTGCTCCCACCTGGTGCCTCTGTGTACATTCACTCTGCCTCTGCCTGACCCGGAGGGGCTGTCAGGGAGGGGGGCTCTGCTCCCACCTGGTGCCTCTGTGTGCATTCACTCTGCCTCTGCCTGACCCGGAGGGGCTGTCAGGGAGGGGGGCTCTGCTCCCACCTGGTGCCTCTGTGTGCATTCACTCTGCCTCTGCCTGACCCGGAGGGGCTGTCAGGGAGGGGGGCTCTGCTCCCACCTGGTGCCTCTGTGTACATTCACTCTGCCTCTGCCTGACCCGGAGGGGGGCGAGGAGGAGAAGCAGAAGTGATGCACCAGGTATCATGCGGCGGTGGGCGCTAGGACCGCGTCGGAGGCTGCAGCTGAGCCAGGATGCGGCCGCACTCCAGCACACCACACTTGTGGTCAGGTTCTTTCCGCTCCGCTCCCCCCTCCCCTCCTCTCTCAAACGTGTACAATTTGGAAGTCCCTCATTGTCTCCCTCTGTTCTCGCTTCTCTCCTGAGGACGAGGTGTTGCAGTGGGCGGGGCTCTGGGTCTGAGTGTGGAGGCGGTGGGGCCGCAGAGTGGGAACTCTAGTGCTGGGGACGAACACTCCTGAGGGGGGGAAGGAGAAAGGGCGTAGAGTGCAGTCCAGATGTGGCACACATGAGGGAGCGGAGGGGTTAACTCCCACGTCAGTCTTTCCTGCCGGTCGCACTCCCCCTTCCACTCCAATCTACCAAATCAGTAACGCCCCCCCCCCCCCCAACATGGTGTCTCCTACTTGTAAGAATGTTTCATATTTGGACTGAAGTTGGTGGCCACTGTGAACTGTGCATTGAACTCCCCCCACCCCCTCCCCATGGCCAGTATTCAGCCTACACCTTCCCCATACACAGGTAACCCCCCTCCTCTTTTCACATTGTCACACCTGCCAACTTGTACAATAAGCATTAAAAATGCAATAGGTCTCGCCTTTCATTAAGTTAAAGCCATTTGCTTTGCTATACAATACCATTAGCAAAACAAATAGCATTAACTTAATCAAATGCGAGATCTATTGCATTTTCAATGCTTGTTTAATGTGGCAACCGAGGGGTTGGGTCTGATTTCAGGAGGGAGAGTGTTCTGAATTCTTGGAGCAAGACCAGAGAAGGCTCGGTTATAAGTTCTTTACTTGTTGAAATGTTGTGGTTTCAGCACTAGGTTGTTAGAGCTTCTAAGGGTTCGATTCAAGCCGGATAGTTCAAGTTTTTTTGCCCGGTAAACCGGAGTGCTGTAGTGAAGTGCTTTGTGTGTTAAGCAGGCTATCTTGAGACAAATCCTTGGTTCGAAGGGGGGCCAATTGAGTTAAATTAGGTCTGGTGTTATGTGCTCATGTTTTCTTGGGCATGGGTGAGGAATCTGGCAGCAGAGTTCAAAGTAGCCTTTAAAGGGGCCAGTCTGAATTTGGGAAGTCCAGCTAGGGTCGCAATTCCGAAGTTTAAACGGGAGATAATTAGGGATTGGACTGCAAGCTTCATGTCGTAAGGAGGTATGAAGGGTTTGATTTTTCTTAACGTGTTGAGTTGGTGATTGGCTCCTCTTCTTATTAGACTGAGGTAGTCTTGCATGTAGAGTTGGTGATTGGCTCCTCTACTTGTTAGACTGAGGTAGTCTTGCATGTAGAGTTGGTGATCGGCTGCTCTACTTGTAAGATTGAGGTAGTCTTGCATGTTGAGTTGGTGATTGGCTCCTCTACTTGTTAGACTGAGGTAGTCTTGCCTGTTGAGTTGGTGATTGGCTCCTCTACTTGTTAGACTGAGGTAGTCTTGCATGTTGAGTTGGGGATCGGCTCCTCTACTTGTTAGACTGAGGTAGTCTTGCATGTAGAGTTGGTGATTGGCTTCTCTACTTGTTAGCCTGAGGTAGTCTTGCATGTAGAGTTGGTGATCGGCTCCTCTACTTGTTAGCCTGAGGTAGTCTTGCATGTAGAGTTGGTGATTGGCTTCTCTACTTGTTAGCCTGAGGTAGTCTTGCATGTAGAGTTGGTGATCGGCTCCTCTACTTGTTAGCCTGAGGTAGTCTTACATGTTGAGTTGGTGATTGGCTCCTCTACTTGTTAGACTGAGGTAGTCTTGCATGTTGAGTTGGTGATCGGCTCCTCTACTTGTTAGACTGAGGTAGTCTTGCATGTTGAGTTGGTGATTGGCTCCTCTACTTGTTAGACTGAGGTAGTCTTGCATGTTGAGTTGGGGATCGGCTCCTCTACTTGTTAGACTGAGGTAGTCTTGCATGTTGAGTTGGTGATTGGCTCCTCTACTTGTTAGACTGAGGTAGCCTTGCATGTTGAGTTGGTGATCGGCTCCTCTACTTGTTAGACTGAGGTAGTCTTGCATGTTGAGTTGGTGATTGGCTCCTCTACTTGTTAGACTGATGTAGTCTTGCATGTAGAGTTGGTGATTGGCTCCTCTACTTGTTAGACTGAGGTAGTCTTGCATGTTGAGTTGGTGATTGGCTCCTCTACTTGTTAGACTGATGTAGTCTTGCATGTAGAGTTGGTGATTGGCTCCTCTACTTGTTAGACTGAGGTAGTCTTGCATGTTGAGTTGGTGATTGGCTCCTCTACTTGTTAGACTGATGTAGTCTTGCATGTTGAGTTGGTGATTGGCTCCTCTACTTGTTAGACTGAGGTAGTCTTGCATGTTGAGTTGGTGATTGGCTCCTCTACTTGTTAGACTGAGGTAGTCTTGCATGTTGAGTTGGTGATTGGCTCCTCTACTTGTTAGACTGAGGTAGTCTTGCATGTTGAGTTGGTGATTGGCTCCTCTACTTGTTAGCCTGAGGTAGTCTTGCATGTAGAGTTGGTGATTGGCTCCTCTACTTGTTAGACTGAGGTAGTCTTGCATGTAGAGTTGGTGATTGGCTCCTCTACTTGTTAGACTGATGTAGTCTTGCATGTAGAGTTGGTGATCGGCTCCTCTACTTGTTAGCCTGAGGTAGTCTTACATGTTGAGTTGGTGATTGGCTCCTCTACTTGTTAGACTGAGGTAGTCTTGCATGTTGAGTTGGTGATCGGTTCCTCTACTTGTTAGACTGAGGTAGTCTTGCATGTTGAGTTGGTGATTGGCTCCTCTACTTGTTAGACTGAGGTAGTCTTGCATGTAGAGTTGGTGATTCGCTCCTCTACTTGTTAGACTGAGGTAGTCTTGCATGTTGAGTTGGTGATTGGCTCCTCTACTTGTTAGACTGAGGTAGTCTTGCATGTTGAGTTGGTGATCGGCTCCTCTACTTGTTAGACTGAGGTAGTCTTGCATGTTGAGTTGGTGATTGGCTCCTCTACTTGTTAGACTGAGGTAGTCTTGCATGTTGAGTTGGGGATCGGCTCCTCTACTTGTTAGACTGAGGTAGCCTTGCATGTTGAGTTGGTGATCGGCTCCTCTACTTGTTAGACTGAGGTAGTCTTGCATGTTGAGTTGGTGATTGGCTCCTCTACTTGTTAGACTGATGTAGTCTTGCATGTAGAGTTGGTGATTGGCTCCTCTACTTGTTAGACTGAGGTAGTCTTGCATGTTGAGTTGGTGATTGGCTCCTCTACTTGTTAGACTGATGTAGTCTTGCATGTTGAGTTGGTGATTGGCTCCTCTACTTGTTAGACTGAGGTAGTCTTGCATGTTGAGTTGGTGATTGGCTCCTCTACTTGTTAGACTGAGGTAGTCTTGCATGTTGAGTTGGTGATTGGCTCCTCTACTTGTTAGACTGAGGTAGTCTTGCATGTTGAGTTGGTGATTGGCTCCTCTACTTGTTAGCCTGAGGTAGTCTTGCATGTAGAGTTGGTGATTGGCTCCTCTACTTGTTAGACTGAGGTAGTCTTGCATGTAGAGTTGGTGATTGGCTCCTCTACTTGTTAGACTGAGGTAGTCTTGCATGTTGAGTTGGTGATCGGCTCCTCTACTTGTTAGACTGAGGTAGTCTTGCATGTTGAGTTGGTGATTGGCTCCTCTACTAGTTAGACTGAGGTAGTCTTGCATGTAGAGTTGGTGATTGGCTCCTCTACTTGTTAGACTGATGTAGTCTTGCATGTACAGTGGGTGATCGGCTCCTCTACTTGTTAGACTGAAGTAGTCTTGCATGTTGAGTTGGTGATTGGCTCCTCTACTTGTTAGACTGAGGTAGTCTTGCATGTAGAGTTGGTGATTGGCTCCTCTACTTGTTAGACTGATGTAGTCTTGCATGTAGAGTTGTTGATTGGCTCCTCTACTTGTTAGACTGATGTAGTCTTGCATGTAGAGTTGGTGATCGGCTCCTCTACTTGTTAGACTGAGGTAGTCTTGCATGAGGAGTTGGTGATTGGCTCCTCTACTTGTTAGACTGAGGTAGTCTTGCATGTAGAGTTGGTGATTGGCTCCTCTACTTGTAAGTTTGAGGTAGTCTTGCATGTTGAGTTGGTGATCGGCTCCTCTACTTGTTAGACTGAGGTAGTCTTGCATGTAGAGTTGGTGATTGGCTCCTCTACTTGTTAGACTGAGGTAGTCTTGCATGTTGAGTTGGTGATTGGCTCCTCTACTTGTTAGACTGAGGTAGTCTTGCATGTAGAGTTGGTGATTGGCTCCTCTACTTGTTAGCCTGAGGTAGTCTTGCATGTAGAGTTGGTGATTGGCTCCTCTACTTGTTAGATTGAGGTAGTCTTGCATGTAGAGTTGGTGATTGGCTCCTCTACTTGTAAGATTGAGGTAGTGTTGCATGTTGAGTTGGTGATCGGCTCCTCTACTTGTTAGACTGAGGGAGTGTTGCATGTTGAGTTGGTGATCGGCTGCTCTACTTGTTAGACTGAGGTAGTCTTGCATGTTGAGTTGGTGATTGGCTCCTCTACTTGTTAGCCTGAGGTAGTCTTGCATGTTGAGTTGGGGATCGGCTCCTCTACTTGTTAGACTGAGGTAGTCTTGCATGTTGAGTTGGTGATTGGCTCCTCTACTTGTTAGACTGAGGTAGTCTTGCATGTTGAGTTGGTGATTGGCTCCTCTACTTGTTAGACTGAGGTAGTCTTGCATGTAGAGTTGGTGATTGGCTCCTCTACTTGTTAGACTGATGTAGTCTTGCATGTAGAGTTGTTGATTGGCTCCTCTACTTGTTAGACTGAGGTAGTCTTGCATGTTGAGTTGGTGATTGGCTCCTCTACTTGTTAGACTGAGGTAGTCTTGCATGTTGAGTTGCTGATTGGCTCCTCTACTTGTTAGACTGAGGTAGTCTTGCATGTTGAGTTGGTGATTGGCTCCTCTACTTGTTAGCCTGAGGTAGTCTTGCATGTAGAGTTGGTGATTGGCTCCTCTACTTGTTAGACTGATGTAGTCTTGCATGTAGAGTTGGTGATCGGCTCCTCTACTTGTTAGACTGAGGTAGTCTTGCATGTAGAGTTGGTGATTGGCTCCTCTACTTGTTAGACTGAGGTAGTCTTGCATGTAGAGTTGGTGATTGGCTCCTCTACTTGTAAGTTTGAGGTAGTCTTGCATGTTGAGTTGGTGATCGGCTCCTCTACTTGTTAGACTGAGGTAGTCTTGCATGTAGAGTTGGTGATTGGCTCCTCTACTTGTTAGACTGAGGTAGTCTTGCATGTTGAGTTGGTGATTGGCTCCTCTACTTGTTAGACTGAGGTAGTCTTGCATGTTGAGTTGGTGATTGGCTCCTCTACTTGTTAGCCTGAGGTAGTCTTGCATGTAGAGTTGGTGATTGGCTCCTCTACTTGTTAGACTGAGGTAGTCTTGCATGTAGAGTTGGTGATTGGCTCCTCTACTTGTTAGACTGATGTAGTCTTGCATGTAGAGTTGGTGATCGGCTCCTCTACTTGTTAGCCTGAGGTAGTCTTGCATGTTGAGATGGTGATTGGCTCCTCTACTTGTTAGACTGAGGTAGTCTTGCATGTTGAGTTGGTGATCGGCTCCTCTACTTGTTAGCCTGAGGTAGTCTTGCATGTTGAGATGGTGATTGGCTCCTCTACTTGTTAGACTGAGGTAGTCTTGCATGTTGAGTTGGGGATCGGCTCCTCTACTTGTTAGACTGAGGTAGCCTTGCATGTTGAGTTGGTGATCGGCTCCTCTACTTGTTAGACTGAGGTAGTCTTGCATGTTGAGTTGGTGATTGGCTCCTCTACTTGTTAGACTGATGTAGTCTTGCATGTAGAGTTGGTGATTGGCTCCTCTACTTGTTAGACTGAGGTAGTCTTGCATGTTGAGTTGGTGATTGGCTCCTCTACTTGTTAGACTGATGTAGT
This sequence comes from Triturus cristatus, assembly GCF_964204655.1. Lineage (NCBI taxonomy): Eukaryota > Metazoa > Chordata > Amphibia > Caudata > Salamandridae > Triturus > Triturus cristatus. The sequence continues at coordinate 1,241,929,448 of NC_140593.1, forward strand.
CTTGCATGTTGAGTTGGTGATTGGCTCCTCTACTTGTTAGACTGAGGTAGTCTTGCATGTTGAGTTGGTGATTGGCTCCTCTACTTGTTAGACTGAGGTAGTCTTGCATGTTGAGTTGGTGATTGGCTCCTCTACTTGTTAGACTGAGGTAGTCTTGCATGTTGAGTTGGTGATTGGCTCCTCTACTTGTTAGCCTGAGGTAGTATTGCATGTAGAGTTGGTGATTGGCTCCTCTACTTGTTAGACTGAGGTAGTCTTGCATGTAGAGTTGGTGATTGGCTCCTCTACTTGTTAGACTGAGGTAGTCTTGCATGTTGAGTTGGTGATCGGCTCCTCTACTTGTTAGACTGAGGTAGTCTTGCATGTTGAGTTGGTGATTGGCTCCTCTACTAGTTAGACTGAGGTAGTCTTGCATGTAGAGTTGGTGATTGGCTCCTCTACTTGTTAGCCTGAGGTAGTCTTGCATGTAGAGTTGGTGATTGGCTCCTCTACTTGTTAGACTGATGTAGTCTTGCATGTAGAGTTGGTGATTGGCTCCTCTACTTGTTAGACTGAGGTAGTCTTGCATGTTGAGTTGGTGATTGGCTCCTCTACTTGTTAGACTGAGGTAGTCTTGCATGTAGAGTTGGTGATTGGCTCCTCTACTTGTTAGCCTGAGGTAGTCTTGCATGTTGAGTTGGGGATCGGCTCCTCTACTTGTTAGACTGAGGTAGTCTTGCATGTTGAGTTGGTGATTGGCTCCTCTACTTGTTAGACTGAGGTAGTCTTGCATGTTGAGTTGGTGATTGGCTCCTCTACTTGTTAGACCGAGGTAGTCTTGCATGTAGAGTTGGTGATTGGCTCCTCTACTTGTTAGACTGATGTAGTCTTGCATGTAGAGTTGTTGATTGGCTCCTCTACTTGTTAGACTGAGGTAGTCTTGCATGTTGAGTTGGTGATTGGCTCCTCTACTTGTTAGACTGAGGTAGTCTTGCATGTAGAGTTGGTGATTGGCTCCTCTACTTGTTAGACTGATGTAGTCTTGCATGTAGAGTTGTTGATTGGCTCCTCTACTTGTTAGACTGAGGTAGTCTTGCATGTTGAGTTGGTGATTGGCTCCTCTACTTGTTAGACTGAGGTAGTCTTGCATGTTGAGTTGGTGATTGGCTCCTCTACTTGTTAGCCTGAGGTAGTCTTGCATGTAGAGTTGGTGATTGGCTCCTCTACTTGTTAGACTGATGTAGTCTTGCATGTAGAGTTGGTGATTGGCTCCTCTACTTGTTAGACTGAGGTAGTCTTGCATGTAGAGTTGGTGATTGGCTCCTCTACTTGTTAGACTGAGGTAGTCTTGCATGTAGAGTTGGTGATTGGCTCCTCTACTTGTTAGACTGAGGTAGTCTTGCATGTTGAGTTGGTGATTGGCTCCTCTACTTGTTAGCCTGAGGTAGTCTTGCATGTAGAGTTGGTGATTGGCTCCTCTACTTGTTAGACTGATGTAGTCTTGCATGTAGAGTTGGTGATCGGCTCCTCTACTTGTTAGACTGAGGTAGTCTTGCATGTAGAGTTGGTGATTGGCTCCTCTACTTGTTAGACTGAGGTAGTCTTGCATGTAGAGTTGGTGATTGGCTCCTCTACTTGTAAGTTTGAGGTAGTCTTGCATGTTGAGTTGGTGATCGGCTCCTCTACTTGTTAGACTGAGGTAGTCTTGCATGTAGAGTTGGTGATTGGCTCCTCTACTTGTTAGACTGAGGTAGTCTTGCATGTTGAGTTGGTGATTGGCTCCTCTACTTGTTAGACTGAGGTAGTCTTGCATGTAGAGTTGGTGATTGGCTCCTCTACTTGTTAGCCTGAGGTAGTCTTGCATGTAGAGTTGGTGATTGGCTCCTCTACTTGTTAGATTGAGGTAGTCTTGCATGTAGAGTTGGTGATTGGCTCCTCTACTTGTAAGATTGAGGTAGTGTTGCATGTTGAGTTGGTGATCGGCTCCTCTACTTGTTAGACTGAGGGAGTGTTGCATGTTGAGTTGGTGATTGGCTGCTCTACTTGTTAGACTGAGGTAGTCTTGCATGTTGAGTTGGTGATTGGCTCCTCTACTTGTTAGACTGAGGTAGTCTTGCATGTTGAGTTGGTGATCGGCTCCTCTACTAGTTAGACTGAGGTAGTCTTGCATGTTGAGTTGGTGATCGGCTCCTCTACTTGTTAGACTGAGGTAGTCTTGCATGTTGAGTTGGTGATTGGCTCCTCTACTTGTTAGACTGAGGTAGTCTTGCATGTAGAGTTGGTGATTGGCTCCTCTACTTGTTAGACTGAGGTAGTCTTGCATGTTGAGTTGGTGATCGGCTCCTCTACTTGTTAGACTGAGGTAGTCTTGCATGTTGAGTTGGTGATTGGCTCCTCTACTTGTTAGCCTGAGGTAGTCTTGCATGTTGAGTTGGTGATTGGCTCCTCTAGTTGTTGCACTGATGAGGTCTTGCATATTCAGGTGTTTGTCCAGAGTTATGCCTAATGATCTAGTGGAGTCCTCAACATGTGAAGGGCAGCTGAGGGACGTTAGTTGTTTGAAACAGTCCTGGATGGGTGTAGGATGGTTGTGCGGGGAAATCAGGAGGAATTCGGTTTTCATTGTCTTTAACATAAGGTGATTGTGAGTTAACCAGTGTTGTGTTTTCACAAGGGCTGAGTTAAGCGTTTTGATTTCACTGGTGTTTTAACAGTGGGCGTCTTGTGGACACTGTAAGTATAATATCCTTACTGTTTTAACACTGCCCCCTGGTGGATACTTGGTATAAAATCCTTGGTGTTACCACACTGCCCCTTGTGGGCACTGTAGGTATAATATTCCTGGTGTTTTAACACTTCCCCCAGATGTACTCTGTGTGTATTATATCCCGGGTGTCTTAACACTGCACTGTGGTGGACACTGTAGATATAATATCCCTGGTGTTCTAACACTGGCCCCTACTAGAAAAGGTAGGTGTATTATACCTGGTCTTTTATCACTGCCCCCTGGTGGGCACTGTAGATATAATATCTCTGGTGTTCTAACAGTGGCCCCTTATGGACACAGTAGGAATAATATCGTATGTGTTTTACCACTGCCTCTCGGTGGGCACTGTAGGTATAATATTTCTGGCGTTTTAACACTGCATCCTGTTGGATGACTTAGGTACATTACGTATGGTGTTTTAACTCTGCCCCCTGCTGGATGCTGTAGACATTACTTACTTAGGATATTAGCAGTCACCCAGCTGACTGCTGTATGGATGGAATACATTGTACATTAACCCAGCACATGCTTGTTACACTAAGCATCATATTAATGATGTAGTAACAGTGCCACCTGGTGGGCACTGTAGGTACAATGCCCCTCGCATTTTAACACTGCCCCCTGATGGATGCTGTTCACATTACATACCTGGTGCACTAGCACTGCTGGCTGTTGATTGTCCTGTAGAAGGGGCTGCAGGTGAGAGGGGCCGCTGTGATTTGTTGCCGGTGTCACCATGACGAGCGGATAAGATATCTGTACGAAGATCAGACACACACTGGTCAGAGCTCAGGACATTCTGCAGCTCCTCCTTCCAGAACAGTGCACAGTTACATCTGCCCTGCTATCATCAATTTACGGTGTGATTTCTAATCATAGGCCCTGTTTTTTTTTAATCCTGCGATTGATGACTTTATCTCAGTATTTCAACAGGCAATATGCTACATGGAGAGAGATAGCAGAGAAATAATAGCATGTCCCCACTCCTGTTTGACTAAACACTTGAATCTGTTAATAGATGTATTGGCTTCTGTAGGGCAGCCTGCCTCTGCTCCTACTCAACGCCTCGGCTTCTGTAGGGCAGCCTGCCTCTGCTCCTACTCAACGCCTCGGCTTCTGTAGGCCAGCTTGCCTCTGCTCTTACTCAACGCCTCAGCTTTTGTAGGCCAGCCTGCCTCTGCTCCTACTCAACGCCTCGGGTTCTGTAGGCCAGCTTGCCTCTGCTTCTACTCAACGCCTCAGCTTCTGTAGGCCAGCCTGCCTCTGCTCCTACTCAACGCCTCAGGTTTTGTAGGCCAGCCTGCCTCTGCTCTTACTCAACGCCTCGGCTTCTGTAGGACAGCTTGCCTCTGCTCTTACTCAACGCCTCAGCTTTTGTAGGCCAGCCTGCCTCTGCTCCTACTCAACGCCTCAGCTTTTGTAGGCCAGCCTGCCTCTGCTCCTACTCAACGCCTCGGCTTCTGTAGGCCAGCTTGCCTCTGCTCTTACTCAACGCCTCAGCTTTTGTAGGCCAGCCTGCCTCTGCTCCTACTCAACGCCTCTGCTTTTGTAGGCCAGCCTGCCTCTGCTCCTACTCAACGCCTCGGCTTCTGTAGGCCAGCTTGCCTCTGCTCTTACTCAACGCCTCAGCTTTTGTAGGCCAGCTTGCTTCTGCTCTTACTCAACGCCTCAGGTTTTGTAGGCCAGCCTGCCTGTGCTCCTACTCAACGCCTCAGGTTTTGTAGGCCAGCCTGCCTCTGCTCCTACTCAACGCCTCGGTTTCTGTAGGCCAGCTTGCCTCTGCTCTTACTCAACGCCTCGGCTTCTGTAGGGCAGCCTGCCTCTGCTCCTACTCAACGCCTCGGCTTCTGTAGGCCAGCCTGCCTCTGCTCCTACTCAACGCCTCAGCTTTTGTAGGCCAGCCTGCCTCTGCTCCTACTCAACGCCTCGGCTTCTGTAGGCCAGCTTGCCTCTGCTCTTACTCAACGCCTCAGCTTTTGTAGGCCAGCCTGCCTCTGCTCCTACTCAACGCCTCAGCTTTTGTAGGCCAGCCTGCCTCTGCTCCTACTCAACGCCTCGGCTTCTGTAGGCCAGCTTGCCTCTGCTCTTACTCAACGCCTCAGCTTTTGTAGGCCAGCTTGCTTCTGCTCTTACTCAACGCCTCAGGTTTTGTAGGCCAGCCTGCCTGTGCTCCTACTCAACGCCTCAGGTTTTGTAGGCCAGCCTGCCTCTGCTCCTACTCAACGCCTCGGTTTCTGTAGGCCAGCTTGCCTCTGCTCTTACTCAATGCCTCAGCTTTTGTAGGCCAGCTTGCCTCTGCTCTTACTCAACGCCTCAGCTTTTGTAGGCCAGCCTGCCTCTGCTCCTACTCAACGCCTCGGCTTCTGTAGGCCAGCCTGCCTCTGCTCCTACTCAACGCCTCAGCTTCTGTAGGCCAGCTTGCCTCTGCTCTTACTCAACGCCTCAGCTTTTGTAGGCCAGCCTGCCTCTGCTCCTACTCAACGCCTCGGCTTCTGTAGGCCAGCCTGCCTCTGCTCCTACTCAACGCCTCGGCTTCTGTAGGCCAGCTTGCCTCTGCTCTTACTCAACGCCTCAGCTTCTGTAGGCCAGCTTGCCTCTGCTCTTACTCAACGCCTCAGCTTTTGTAGGCCAGCCTGCCTCTGCTCCTACTCAACGCCTCGGCTTCTGTAGGGCAGCCTGACTCTGCTCTTACTCAACGCCTCAGATTTTGTAGGCCAGCTTGCCTCTGCTCTTACTCAACGCCTCAGGTTTTGTAGGCCAGCCTGCCTCTGCTCCTACTCAACGCCTCGGCTTCTGTAGGCCAGCTTGCCTCTGCTCCTACTCAACGCCTCGGCTTCTGTAGGCCAGCTTGCCTCTGCTCTTACTCAACGCCTCAGCTTTTGTAGGCCAGCCTGCCTCTGCTCCTACTCAACGCCTCGGCTTCTGTAGGGCAGCCTGCCTCTGCTCTTACTCAACGCCTCAGATTTTGTAGGCCAGCTTGCCTCTGCTCTTACTCAACGCCTCAGGTTTTGTAGGCCAGCCTGCCTCTGCTCCTACTCAACGCCTCGGTTTCTGTAGGCCAGCTTGCCTCTGCTCTTACTCAACTCCTCAGCTTTTGTAGGCCAGCCTGCCTCTGCTCCTACTCAACGCCTCGGCTTCTGTAGGCCAGCTTGCCTCTGCTCTTACTCAACGCCTCAGCTTTTTTAGGCCAGCCTGCCTCTGCTTCTACTCAACGCCTCAGCTTTTGTAGGCCAGCCTGCCTCTGCTCCTACTCAACACCTCAGCTTCTGTAGGCCAGCTTGCCTCTGCTCTTACTCAACGCCTCAGCTTTTGTAGGCCAGCCTGCCTCTGCTCCTACTCAACGCCTCGGCTTCTGTAGGCCAGCTTGCCTCTGCTCTTACTCAACGCCTCAGCTTTTGTAGGCCAGCCTGCCTCTGCTCCTACTCAACGCCTCGGCTTCTGTTGGCCAGCTTGCCTCTGCTCTTACTCAACGCCTCAGCTTTTGTAGGGTAGCCTGCCTCTGCTCCTACTCAACGCCTCGGCTTCTGTAGGCCAGCCTGCCTCTGCTCCTACTCAACGCCTCGGCTTCTGTAGGCCAGCTTGCCTCTGCTCCTACTCAACGCCTCAGCTTCTGTAGGCCAGCTTGCCTCTGCTCCTACTCAACGCCTCGGCTTCAGTAGGCCAGCCTGCCTCTGCTCCTACTCAACGCCTCGGCTTCTGTAGGGCAGCCTGCCTCTGCTCTTACTCAACGCCTCAGGTTTTGTAGGCCAGCCTGCCTCTGCTCCTACTCAACGCCTCGGTTTCTGTAGGCCAGCCTGCCTCTGCTCTTACTCAACGCCTCAGATTTTGTAGGCCAGCTTGCCTCTGCTCTTACTCAACGCCTCAGCTTTTGTAGGCCAGCCTGCCTCTGCTCCTACTCAACGCCTCAGCTTCTGTAGGCCAGCTTGCCTGTGCTCCTACTCAACGCCTCGGTTTCTGTAGGCCAGCCTGCCTCTGCTTCTACTCAACGCCTCAGCTTTTGTAGGCCAGCCTGCCTCTGCTCCTACTCAACACCTCAGCTTCTGTAGGCCAGCTTGCCTCTGCTCTTACTCAACTCCTCAGCTTTTGTAGGCCAGCCTGCCTCTGCTCCTGCTCAACGCCTCGGCTTCTGTAGGACAGCTTGCCTCTGCTCTTACTCAACGCCTCGGCTTCTGTAGGCCAGCCTGCCTCTGCTCCTACTCAACGCCTCGGCTTCTGTAGGCCAGCTTGCCTCTGCTCTTACTCAACGCCTCGGTTTCTGTAGGCCAGCCTGCCTCTGCTTCTACTCAACGCCTCAGCTTTTGTAGGCCAGCCTGCCTCTGCTCCTACTCAACACCTCAGCTTCTGTAGGCCAGCTTGCCTCTGCTCTTACTCAACTCCTCAGCTTTTGTAGGCCAGCCTGCCTCTGCTCCTGCTCAACGCCTCGGCTTCTGTAGGGCAGCCTGACTCTGCTCCTACTCAACGCCTCGGCTTCTGTAGGACAGCTTGCCTCTGCTCTTACTCAACGCCTCGGCTTCTGTAGGCCAGCCTGCCTCTGCTCCTACTCAACGCCTCGGCTTCTGTAGGCCAGCTTGCCTCTGCTCTTACTCAACGCCTCAGCTTTTGTAGGCCAGCTTGCCTCTGCTCTTACTCAACGCCTCGGCTTCTGTTGGCCAGCTTGCCTCTGCTCTTACTCAACGCCTCGGCTTCTGTAGGCCAGCTTGCCTCTGCTCTTACTCAACGCCTCAGCTTTTGTAGGCCAGCCTGCCTCTGCTCCTACTCAACGCCTCGGCTTCTGTAGGGCAGCCTGCCTCTGCTCTTACTCAACGCCTCAGATTTTGTAGGCCAGCTTGCCTCTGCTCTTACTCAACTCCTCAGCTTTTGTAGGACAGCTTGCCTCTGCTCTTACTCAACGCCTCGGCTTCTGTAGGACAGCTTGCCTCTGCTCCTACTCAACGCCTCGGCTTCTGTAGGCCAGCCTGCCTCTGCTCCTGCTCAACGCCTCGGCTTCTGTAGGCCAGCTTGCCTCTGCTCTTACTCAACGCCTCAGCTTTTTTAGGCCAGCCTGCCTCTGCTTCTACTCAACGCCTCAGCTTTTGTAGGCCAGCCTGCCTCTGCTCCTACTCAACACCTCAGCTTCTGTAGGCCAGCTTGCCTCTGCTCTTACTCAACGCCTCAGCTTTTGTAGGCCAGCCTGCCTCTGCTCCTACTCAACGCCTCGGCTTCTGTAGGCCAGCTTGCCTCTGCTCTTACTCAACGCCTCAGCTTTTGTAGGCCAGCCTGCCTCTGCTCCTACTCAACGCCTCGGCTTCTGTAGGCCAGCTTGCCTCTGCTCTTACTCAACGCCTCAGCTTTTGTAGGCCAGCTTGCCTCTGCTCTTACTCAACGCCTCAGCTTTTGTAGGCCAGCCTGCCTCTGCTCCTACTCAACGCCTCGGCTTCTGTAGGCCAGCTTGCCTCTGCTCTTACTCAACGCCTCAGCTTTTGTAGGCCAGCCTGCCTCTGCTCCTACTCAACGCCTCGGCTTCTGTAGGCCAGCTTGCCTCTGCTCTTACTCAACGCCTCAGCTTTTGTAGGCCAGCTTGCCTCTGCTCTTACTCAACGCCTCAGCTTTTGTAGGCCAGCCTGCCTCTGCTCTTACTCAACGCCTCGGCTTCTGTAGCCAGCCTGCCTTCGGTAACCAAGTCGCTGATATGACACTGTTGAGTACACCCACAAACACCCCATGCACCACCCTATGTGCAGTCAAATGCTCCGCCCCAGGATCCACACCATGCACTGCCTCTTGCACCACCCCTTGCACCACTCCTTCACTGCCCTGTGCACCATCTAATGCACCACCCATAAACCACCCCTCGCACTTCTCCTTGCACCACCCATTGCATCTCCCTTTGCACTGCCAGCTGCACTGCCCTTTACAGTGTCCCATGAAGCACCTCTTTCACCTGCTCTGCCCCATACACCACATCATGCACCGCTGCATGCAGAGCCTCTTGTATCGTCCCATGCACCATCCATTGCATGACCCTATTCACTACCCCATGAACTGTCCCTTGTACTACCCCATGAACCACTGTTTGCACTGCCCCTTGCACTGCCCGTATACTGCTCTTTGCATCACCTCAAACACTGCCTCGTGAACCACCCCATGCACCGCCTCTTGCACTGCCAGTTGCCCTGCCCTGCGCCCCCACCCATGCACCGCCCCATAAACCACCCCTCGCACCGCTCCATGAACCACCCCATGCAGGGCCTCTTGCATCATCCCATGCACCATCCATTGCATTACCCTATTCACTACCCCATGAACTGTCCCTTGTACTACCCCATGAACCACTGTTGGCACTGCCCGTATACTGCTCTTTGCACCACCTCAAACACTGCCTCATGAACCACCCCATGCACCGCCTCTTGCACTGCCAGTTGCCTTGCCCTGCTCCCCCGCCCATGCACCGCTCCATGCACCGCTCCATGCACCGCTCCATGCAGGGCCTCTTGTATCATCCCATGAACCATCCATTACATGACCCTGTTCACTACCCCATGAACCACTGTTGGCACTGCCCCTTGCACTGCCCATATACTGCTCCTTGCACCACCCATTGCTCTGCCCCATGCACCACCTCAAGCACTGCCTCATGAACCACCCCATGCACCCACCATGCACTGCCTCCTGCATGCCCATTACCCTGCCCTGCTCCCCAGCCCATGCACCGCCCCATAAACCACCCTTCGCACAACTCCATGCACCGCCCCAAGCAGGGCCTCTTCTATCTCCCCATGCACCACCAATTGCATGGTCCTGTTCCCTAACCCATGAACTGCCCGTTGTACTGCCCCATGAACCACTGTTTGCACTGCATATATAGTACCCCATGCCCCACCCACTGCCTCATGCACTACTCATGCACCTTTCCATGCACCACCCCCATGCACTGTTCCATGAACCACCCACTGCCTCATGCACCACTCATGCACCTTTCCATGCACCACCCCATGCACTGTTCCATGCACCACCCACTGCCTCATGCACCACCCCATGCACCACCCCATGCACTGTTCCATGCACCACCCACTGCCTCATGCACCACCCCATGCACCACCCCATGCACTGTTCCATGCACCACCCACTGCCTCATGCACCACTCATGCACCTTTCCATGCACCACCCCATGCACTGTTCCATGCACCACCCACTGCCTCATGCACCACCCCATGCACCACCCCATGCACTGTTCCATGCACCACCCACTGCCTCATGCACCACTCATGCACCTTTCCATGCACCACCCCATGCACTGTTCCATGCACCACCCACTGCCTCATGCACCACCCCATGCACCACCCCATGCACTGTTCCATGCACCACCCACTGCCTCATGCACCACCCCATGCACCACCCCATGCACTGTTCCATGCACCACCCACTGCCTCATGCACCACTCATGCACCTTTCCATGCACCACCCCATGCACCCACTGCCTCATGCACCACTCATGCACCTTTCTATGCACTAGCCAATGCACTTTTCCACGTACCACCCACTGCCTCATGCACCACTCATGCACCTTTCCATGCAGCACCCAATGCACTTTTCCACACACCACCCACTGCCTCATGCACTGTTTCATGCACCTTTCCATGCACCACCCAAAGCAATTATCCATGAACCACCCAATGCACTTTTCCATTCACCACCCAATGCACTTTCCCACGCACTGTTCAATGCACCACCCCTTGCACCACTTCTTGCACTGTTAAATGCACCCTCTCCTGCACCACCCATTCACGTTCCATGCACCACCACATGCAGCACTTCTTGCACTGTTCCATGAACCACCCCTTGCACCATCTCCTGCACCACCCATTCACGTTCCATGCACCACCACATGCAGCACTTCTTGCACCGTTCCATGAACCACCCATTGCACCATCTGCTGCACCACCCATTCACGTTCTATGCACCACCACATGCAGCACTTCTTGCACTGTTCCATGAACAACCCCTTGCACCATCTCCTGCACCACCCATTCACGTTCCATGCACCACCACATGCACCACTTCTTGCACCGTTCCATAAACCACCCCTTGCACCATCTGCTGCACCACCCATGCACTTTCATTTAATCACCACATGCAGTTCCATGCACCACCCCATGCTTTGCCCAGGCACCAACCACCCCACTGCACCTGCCAGTGACCTTCTCCTTGCACTGTATCATGAACAGCCCCATGCACTGCCCCACGCACCACTACTGCCTCTAGAACCACCCCATGTACCACCCTTTGCGACACCCCTTGCACCGCTCCATGCTCGCCCCTTGCACCACCCCTTCTGAAGCCCTTGCACCACCCCATGAACAGCCCCATACACCGCCACAAGCACCGCACCATCACCCATCCCACGTCCCGGGGGTACCTGTGGGGAGGTGGTGCTGGTGGCCACTGCTTGCTTCCAGAAGACATGCTCTTGGCACGGCTGCACCCGCAGTGTGTGCTCTGGGGGCTCCGTGCTCTCCATGAAGCTCAAGGAGGAGGCTGGGGTCTTCAAGTGCTGTGAAGAGGGGATGAGACACTACAGTGAATGGGGCTCTCTACCAAGGCCACACAGACCCTCTTTAGTGCCCCCAGCTGGGGACATCTCTCTTGAAGCTGCAGGGGTCGTGCAAAGCATGTGTCGTGCTTGTCCTGTGGTGACCTTACGTGTCTGTCCACTATCTGTGGCAACCATACGTGCCTGTCCACTGACTGTGACGACCATACATGCCTGTCCTGTGGTGACCTTATGTGCCTGTCCATTGACTGTAGCGACCTTACTTGCCTGTCCACTGTCTGTGGCGACCTTACGTGCTTGTCCTGTGGTGACCTAATGTTCCTGGCCACTGCCTGGCATCTGTCCTGCTGCCTAGCAGAGTCAGCCATACAATTTTCTGGGGTAGTTGGGGGTTGAGACCCTTCAGGGGGGTATCCATCAGAGGGTCATGGTGGTCTTTGTGCCTGTCTGCCGCGTTTTTAGATGATCCTGGGCTCTGTGCCTGCCCCGGAAGACCCTTCCCTGGAGAGTGTTCAAACTTCAACCTACTTGAAGGGTTCCTCTCCATAACCCCCCTGTGCAGACTCCCCTTTCACCAGGAGGGTGTGTTGTTGTGGGGGGGCTTGTGGGTGATGCATGCAGTCATCCAGTGGACTCTTGCTTCACTGAGAAGCCATGGTTGGGTGCGGAGAATAGGAGAGACGTGATAACATTGTTTGTGACTTGTCATAAAGCGGCCACTCCAGGGGTGCCAGGTGAGCTTTGGGGAGACCGGAGACAAGAGACATCCATTGTCCAGTTTGGAGAGTACCAGCACCTGGACTTCAGTTTACAAACCCTGCTAAAGAAGGCATTGCTTGATGTCCTAGAGCAGTCTAAAATGGCCGTCACTGCATTATATGTGTTATTAAATCAGGTAACTGAACTTGAAACCAAAGTGCACAATTCACAAAAATCAATATCAACAATGTTTTCAATTTCATCGAATTGATTTGTATTTATACTTTTTTCTTTTCACTTAAAATTTGTACATGAAATTTGGTAACGCAATTCTATATGTTGGTGATCACATGTAGTCATTTCATAATACATATATTGACACATATTTTCCACTTTCAAATTGCAGGCTTGACATACAACTTTGTTTCTCGTGCCCAATGCGTTATGACATCTACACTCAAGGAATGTGTCCACTATTCCAAGATGGCCTCCATGTGCGTGGCTGTGTCATGACACACCGGAGGCCATTTTGATTTTTTTAAATTTATTATGGCCATCTTAGAACAGTAAACCAATAATAAGAATAATATATTTGCACAGGAGCGCCCCTGCACACAAGCATTGGATAACTCAATTGACAGAGGTGCCAGCTCCTACCATGCCACCCTGTGCCACACAATATCTTCCCTCTTCACACATCTCCCAATGAGTTGATGCCACACCCAGTGCATAGAGTGAGATGGAACCCCTGTAGGGCTGTGTGCAGGCTCTGCCCATCTGACACCCACCAGGGGCTTTACATCCACACAGGACGTTGTGTGTATTTGTGCGAGCTGGGATGTCCTCGAGTGCTGGGCTCTAAGCCCCAGGCCCTCTCCTTGCTCCTCCCCTCCACCCTCTCCTCTGTTGGCCGATGGTGACTGCTCAAAGCTCCTCTCCTCTCCCTACACCAGACTCTACTCTTTCATGGCCCTGGTGAAGTCATTTCAAAGTTTGCAGGTCTGCAATTGGTCTGCTGTCCCCTTATAAAGGGGCGACCTATTGCCTCTGCCAATACTTTTTTTTTTTTTTTAAATGATTGCTATTATCAACTACAAAAGTAGGGTAATATAAACTCCTCTATAAATTAGAACTCTGCCTGTAAACATTATGGGGGATATTCTCAAGAACGTGTGATAAATATCGCAAAATTAGCTTAACGCACCTTTCAACATCACAGTCTATCTCGTGAAAATAACGCCGTGTCAACGTGGAATTCCCAACACGGCGGTACCATGCGATAGTCTCCCGATAACGCGTCAAATGTCCACGATAAAGTCACCAAAACGCCGATAAAAATAGAAACCCCAACGTGAAAAATCTTGCGATGGGCCCAACCGCGATAAAAACATCTGCGTTAAGCTGCGCCAGGTCTGCAATCCACACACGTCAGGCGGGAAAAATCACTATAAAAGTAGAAAAAAAAACTACAAACAAAAGCAAAACAACTGCGAAGCACAATGGAGGGAGCTGGAGCAAGTACAGAGGACAACCAGAACCCCACAAGCCCCCCGGAAGCCCAGGACGGGACCTCGGGGACAGGGAAAAGCAAGGACAAGAAGAAGAGGAAGACGCGGTTCAGTCCGCAGGAAAACAGGATCCTGATAACAGAGGTGATAGAACACCATCAACCACTGTTTGTCACCTCCACTGTGTCACTGGGAACTAAAAATAGAATATGGCAGACCATCGTGGTCAAGGTGAATGCAGTCGAAGTGCTGAAGAGGACAATGGACGAGTTCAAGAGGCGCTGGAATGATGTCCAGTGCAAAACCAAGCAGGAACTCGCAAACAACAGGAAGGCAGCAATGCAGACTGGAGGTGGGAGTCCAGCGCCACAGGAGGAGCTGGACGAGATGGAGGAAATGGTGTCCACAGTCATCAGTGGGGAGACGGTGGCAGGAGTTTGGGGACCGGACACTGCTCAACAGGACCGGACACAACAGCAACAGGGTGAGTAACGACCAGGGACTGGGGAGACCGGGGGAGATGGGCACAATGGCACACATGCACAATTAAGTATAGCACACTGCACACCCACAATGACTCTGGATCATGTCCGTGATCCCCCTGGCACACTGCAGCACACCTAGGTACAGCAGGTAGGCCCCCGTCGACTATTTGTCCAGAGAGGGCACGTCCCACACACCACCAATCTCACAACCAACCCATGCCCATAAGTCAAACACAGCAATGCGGCGTGTCTGTGAGCAACACTGACAATGCAAGTGACACTGCGTGACGAATAGCATTGCTGCAGTCAATATCATGAAATGCTGCGAGCCACGACACTGAGGTGGCTGAGTGTGGACCACATCCGCAAAGGAGCAGGTCACACCCTGACACATCCAAGTGCACAAACAACCCCTGACGTCAACAACACAGCTACAGACAAACCACGCCCCAGACCCCCAACACCCATCAAGAGGCCAATGTACCCAAGTATGCCACATCTCAGCACTGTACAAGCACAGAAGTCAGAGGCACACCGCATGAAAGGGATAAGGGTCAGCAAGATCAGAGGAGCAGGGGCGACTCTCTCTTAAAGCAGCACACACACATAACATGCAGAGCACATCAACATTGACAATAATGTGGTACAAACTGCAACACGTTCACAACAGAACAGAGGACACAACTGGTGCCGCTTGTCTGTAGATACTGGCCAATCACATTTGGCATAGCAGGTAAATGTGAGTTGATAATGTACAAGTACGAACACACATCCGTGATGGTGTCGAAATATCCATTGTCCCGCATCAAATTGGCAGCTCCTCCCAAACAGACACAATGTACCAAACAGACACAATGTACATATACATGCATTCTGCATGTAAACATGTACAATGCGTCAACATACATGTGAACACCATGTTAAACCGCATCTCCCCTTCACTTGCAGGTGGAAATCCAACACCTTCTGCAGAGCAGTCCCAACCTCTCTTATCTGATGAAGAAGAGGACCACCACACCTTCGATACTGATGCCCTCCAAGAGTTCATCAACAGCTACGTCAACTCACCTCCAGGAGCAGGCCAGCCCAGCTGCATCGCTGAGACCCTACCCCCTGCACCGACCACACAGCAGGCAGCACCCACCACCACGGCTGCCTCCCAGGACCCCCAAGAACAACACATGGAGAAGTTGGCTGAAGGGGTGGGGTTTGACTGCATGGCAGCCAAACTAGATGCCATATGTGGGTGCCTAAGTCCCATCAGAGACCACTCACAGTCCCTAACGGACACCCACTGTCCGCTCCATGCTCTCCAACACTCCATGGCTGACATCGTTGGAGTCCTGACTCTGAGACAAGAACGACTGTCTAGTCCGAGTGGCTCCAGCGAGGTCATCCGGGAGTTGGGACACATGCGGAGGATCATGGAGAACATGGAGCGGACGCGGGCAGGAAGAGTGGCTTCCACGGCTGCACACCAGTGAGTGGTAGCCGGGTTCCTCAATGACCTCACGACCATCCTCATGGCATTGCTGCCACAAGGCCTGGCGCCGATGCATGCTGCTGCTACCACCACAATCACTCCCTGCCCCCTGAGGTGTCACTGACACACAGTGAGGCAGACATTCCACATCCCTGGCCCCTGATGTGTCAGTGCCACACAGTGCTGGGGACAGAACACCACCACCCACTTGTGAGGCACTTGACACATCAGAGGACAAAGATGAGGATGAATCTGTCATGGTGGTGAGAAGGAAGCGGTAGCATTCATCTCGGCCATAAGGCCTTTTTCTGCTCTCTGCATCATCACCTTCCACTGTCCCCCGATGCACTCAGCGACACTCACCTTGGACCCCGACATGGACTGCCATATTCTGTTTGATCGCCAATGACACAGCAATCAGACTGCGGACTGAACTCCTCCTCTGATGTACTTGTCATTCCCTGAAGGACTCTGGCTGGCCCTCCACGGGCAAGGTGGGGTTTGCATGGCCCTGTACTGCTCCAGATACAACACTCCACTGAATGTGCAATAAACATTCATGTTAACCCAGATGTGTCGTGTCTATGATCATTCAAGT
This sequence comes from Triturus cristatus, assembly GCF_964204655.1. Taxonomy (NCBI): domain Eukaryota; kingdom Metazoa; phylum Chordata; class Amphibia; order Caudata; family Salamandridae; genus Triturus; species Triturus cristatus. Next base: position 1,241,945,497 of record NC_140593.1, read on the forward strand.
GTGTAAGTATGGATGGATGTAGGGTCGGCGAGTCCCCCTTACGTCCATGTTGCTCATGTTGTGGGACTTGGCTCACAGGGTACAACATTTCCAATTGGGGTCCGTGTGGCGCCGACACCACAACAGAGACGCATCAGTCACTTCCTTGTCCAGGCCAGGACGGGACCACGCCCAGTGCCCCGGGGTCATTGTTCACACCCCTATGCTGGACTGGCATATGCCAGGCCAGCCCACTTCGCTCACAGGGAGGGGACAACGCTACATGTCCCAGGTCT